>NW_027507718.1:545223720-545311220 GCF_037356315.1 Lithobates pipiens
CTATTAGAAGAGATATACTGTACATACTATTAGAGGAGATGCTGTATATACTATTAATATATACCGTATATCTCTTCTAATAGTATATACAGTATATCTCGTCTAGTAGTATATACAATATATCCCCTCTAATACTATATACAGTATATCTCCTCTAATAGAAGAGATATACTGTATATACTATTAGAAGAGATATACTGTATATACTAATAGTATATACAGTATCTCCTCTAATAGTATATACAGTATATCTCCTCTAATAGTATATACAATATATCCCCTCTAATAGTATATACAGTATATCTCCTCTAATAGAAGAGATATACTGTATATACTATTAGAAGAGATATACTGTATATACTAATAGTATATACAGTATCTCCTCTAATAGTATATACAGTATAACTCCTCTAATAGTATATGCAGTATATCTCTTCTAATAGTATATACAGTATATCTCCTCTAATAGTATATACAGTATATCTCTTCTAATAGTATATACAATATATCTCCTCTAATAGTATACAATATATCTCTTCCAATAGTATATACTATATGTCTCCTCTAATAGTATATACAGTATATGTCTTCTGCCTGTTATTCTCAGAGTAGATTCGATATTTTGCTCCCTAACCATATAGTTAGTTATTTATATTTATTATTGTATAGAGATATTTAAGAATAAATTGCCTTTTTTTTTAAACTTTACATATAAACTAAATTATACACCACATTTTTTTTAAGGTTATTAACCAATTAATCGATGAATCAAAACAATAATCAGCCAACTAATCAATTATGAAAATAATTGTTAGTTGCAGCCCTAATATACAGTACCTCACAAAGTAAGTACACCCCTCACATTTGTATAAATCTTTTCTTGTATCTTTTCATGTGACAACACTGAAGAAATGACACTTGTCTACAATGTAAAGTAGTGAGTGTACAGCTTGTATAACAGTGTAAATTTCCTGTCCCCTCAAAATAACTCAACACACAGCCATTAATGTCTAAACCGCTGGCCACAAAAGTCAGTACACCCCTAAGTGAAAATGTCCAAATTGGGCTCAATACGCCATTTTCCCTCCCCGGTGTCATGTGACTCGTTAGTGTTACAAGGTCTCAGGTGTGAATGGGGAGCAGGTGTGTTAAATTTGGTGTTATCGCTCTCACTCTCTCATACTGGTCACTGGAAGCTCAACATGGCACCTCATAGCAAAGAACTCTCTGAGGATCTGAAGATAAGAATTGTTGCTGTACATAAAGATGGCCTAGGCCAGTGATGGCGAACCTTGGCACCCCAGATGTTTTGGAACTACATTTCCCATGATGCTCTAGCACTCTGCAGTATAGTGGAGCATCATGGGAAATGTAGTTCCAAAACATCTGGGGTGCCAAGGTTCGCCATCACTGGCCTAGGCTATAAGAAGATTGCCAAGACCCTGAAACTGATCTGCAGCACGGTGGCCAAGACCATACAGCGGTATAACAGGACAGGTTCCCCTCAGAACAGGCCTCGCCATGGTCCACCAAAGAAGTTGAGGTCACGTGCTCAGCGTCATATCCAGAGGTTGTCTTCAGGAAATAGACGTATGAGTGCTGCCAGCATTGCTGCAGAGGTTGTAGGGGTGGGTGACATATACTGTATATTTTTTCATTTCTTCCTATTACCATAATCCAGACATTCTCAACCAGAGTTCCTGCAGAGGTTGCTTGACGTTCCTTGAACTGTGGTCATTGACCCCCCCATTGGATGCCTGCTTAGTTTCAGGGCCAACACCAGCAGACACCAATCATCTTTTTAGCTCTCTGTCTGTTCTGACCGGCACTGTAAGGGCCTACATCAGAAATTGCATATAACGGCGCATTTTTGACTGCACGGGTCGGTCAGTTGGTCGGTGCACTTACCTCAACCACGGTCGGCTTCCCCCAGCTCTTCTCAACGGGCATCACGAGGCGGGTATCTCCTTCCCCTGCTTGGCGGCTTCTGTCTCCTCCCTCCCTGGTGGCCAATCAGAACGCTTCTCCTTTTGACCGATCGGGGGAACGCGGTCTCGCACCCCACGCATCCTGATTGGCGGAGAGAGCGATTCAGTGTTAGATAAGCGGATAATCATTCGCTATTCTAACACACCCGGGTGGGCTCCGAGTTCAATGCTCTCCGTCTGGAGACCCACCCTATTTTGAAACCTATTAGAGCCTCTGACTCTAATCAGGTGCTTCAAAAAAAAAATAAAAGAATAAAAACCCTGCCGGTGTAATGCACACGCCCGGCGTCCTAAAAGGGGACGGATGCATGAATAGGGGGTTGCCAGCGGCGATGGAGGCGCCACCCATGTGCCCTTAAAGTGGTGTTTCCCCCCCCCCCCCAAAAAAAGAGTAAAATTCCCCCCAAAAAAAAATTGAATTTTTTTTTTAAAGCGGGAGTCCGCCGGGACTCCGCGTTTTTTTTTTTTTTTAAAAAGTCAGCAGCTACAAATACTGCCGCTGCTGACTTTTAAAATAGTGACACTTACCTGTCCAGCGCACCCGCGATGTCGGCACCCGAAGCCGATCTCTAGATCGACACTCGAGTGCTGCCGCCGCCATCTTGGGTATGGGAATCAGGAAATGGAGCCTTTCGGCTTCATTTCCCGGTTCCCTACTGCGCATGCGCGAGCCGCGCTGCGCAATAAGGACGCTCCCCGCTGCCTCTGGGATCTGTGTGTTTCCCAGCAGGCAGCGGGGCACTTGCGGAAAGGGGCGTAATGTACGCCCCTTTCCGCAGAGAGCTAGCCCGGAAGTGGGTGCAGTTACCTGGATTATCCAGGTAACTGCACCCCCCTCCCCCCTGAAAGGTGCCAATTGTGGCGCCGGAGGGGGGGAGGAATCCGATGAGCGGAAGGTCCATTTTAGGGTGGACCTCCGCTTTAAACTCACCTCTAAATGGCTGTTGCTAGGGGGTCCCTCGTAGTCTGCCTCCTTCAGTGCCCGGGCACCCAACGTCACTTCCCCTCGGCGCAGTCAGTCATCTGGGACACGTGACAGGTCCCAGATGACTGCGTGGCGTATCACGGGGTGTGCGGCGCCGGTCGCGCATGCGCAGTGGGTGCCCCGGCTGTGAAGCCTCAGCCCGGTGCCCACAGTAAGAATGCCGGCGCCGCCAAGCTTCGTTCCCCCGCATCGCTGGACCCTGGGACAGGTGAGTGTCCGATTATTAAAAGTCAGCAGCTGCAGTATTTGTCATTTTTTTTTGTTTAAGGGGCACCCCACTTTAATGGACGGGGCGCCCCTGAATCCTACCTAAAATACACTGGCCCTGACCTTTCACCCCAGCCCTTGACCCCGACCCACATCAAAATGATTACCTATTTTTCTTTTGTTTTTTTTACACACGTTTATTTTTGTTTACACTTTGCTCCTCTAGCAGGAGAAAAATATACAATGTATTATATAATAGATCTTGTATGTGTACAATGTATCTTTTCCATTCAGGAAAAAAAAAAAAAGCCCCACCAAGGTGGACTTCACAGTGACCAATCAGAGGCCATCACCGCAATCACATGATTGTGAATTGGCTTTCCAGTTCTACAATTGCTAGTATGGGACCCGGTGCTCTTGGTGAGTGCCTAGTCCCTGTGCCGGGAGTGCATTGTGCACCGCATTTCCAGCACAAACCCATGTAATCATGTATGTGGCTTCACAGAAGACCCACTTAAGTGAGGCCCCGTATACACTATATTGCCAAAAGTATTGGGACACCCGCCTTTACACGCACATGAACTTTAATGGCATCCCAGTCTTAGTCTGTAGGGTTCAATATTGAGTTGGCTCCGCCCTTTGCAGGTATAACAGCTTCAACTCTTCTGGGAAGGCCGTCCACAAGGTTTAGGAGGGTGTTTATGGGGATGACCATTCTTCCAGAAGAGCATTTGTGAGCAGCTCAGGAACTATTGTTGGGCGAGAAGGCCTGGCTCGCAGTCTCCAATCTAATTTATCTCAAAGGCGTTCTATTGGGTTGAGGTCAGGACTCTGTGCAGGCCAGTAAAGATCCTCCACCCCAAACTCGCTCATCCATGTCTTTATGGACCTTGCTTTGTGCACTGGTGCGCAGTCATGTTGGAACAGGAAGGGGTCGTCCCCAAACTGTTCCCACAAAGTTGGGAGCATGAAATTGTCCAAAAGTCTTGGTATGCTGAGGCCTTAAGAGTTCCCTTCACTGGAACTAAGGGGCCAAACCCAACTCCTGAAAAACAACCCCCACACCATAATCCCCCCTCCACCAAATGATTTGGACCAGTGCACAAAGCAAGGTCCATAAAGACATGGATGAGCGAGTTTGGGGTGGAGGAACTTAACTGGCCTGCACAGAGTCCTGACCTCAAACCGATAGAACACCTTTGGGATGAATTAGAGCGGAGACGGTGAGTCAGGCCTTCTCGTCCAACATCAGTGCCTGACCTCACAAATGTGCTTCTGGAAGAATGGTCAAACCTTCCCATAGACACCCTCCTAAACCTTGTGGACGGCCTTCCCAGAAGATCTGTATTTTTTGCTAAAAAAAATAGTTAGAACCCCAAACAATATATGCAATATATTTTTAAAAGCAGAGGCCCTGGAGAATAAATTGGTGGGTGTTCCAATTTTTTTATGTTGCGCGGTATTTGCACAGCGTTTTTTCAAATGCAATTTTTTGGGAAAAAATATACTTTTTTTTTTTTTTTTTTAGGTAAAAAAAAAATTCAAAATACATAAACCCTTTTTTTGTAAAGTATAAAAGATGATGTCACAGCAAGTAAATAGATAGCAAACTTGTCACGCTTTAAAAATGGCGCATGACCTAATTTCTGCTATCCATGGGCGACACTTTGAAACCTTTTACGGGTGACCACTTTAGATTTACAGAGGAGGTCTGGCGCTGGAATTACAGCCCATGATCTGATGTTCATGGCTTTTTTTTCTCAAAAAATAGGTGCAGGAACTCCCCCTTTCCGAGCCACCCCTTGTCTCCGCCCCCTACCCAACTCTAAGCACCGTTCCTGGATTCCACCTCGGAGCACCCTTCCTGGGCTCCACCTCCGAGCACCCTTCTTGGGCTCCACCTCCGAGCACCCTTCCTGGGCTCCACCTCCGAGCACCCTTCCAGGGCTCCACCTCCGAGCACCCTTCCAGGGCTCCACCTCCGAGCACCCTTCCTGGGCTCCACCTCCGAGCACCCTTCCAGGGCTCCACCTCCGAGCACCCTTCCTGGGCTCCACCTCCGAGCACCCTTCCTGGGCTCCACCTCCGAGCACCCTTCTTGGGCTCCACCTCCGAGCACCCTTCCTGGGCTCCACCTCCGAGCACCCTTCCTGGGCTCCACCTCCGAGCACCCTTCCTGGGCTCCACCTCCGAGCACACTTCATGGGCTCCACCTCCGAGCACCCTTCCTGGGCTCAACCTCCGAGTACCCTTCCTGGGCTCCACCTCCGAGCACCCTTCCAGGGTTCCACCTCCGAGCAGACTTCCAGGGCTCCACCTCCGAGTACCCTTCCTGGGCTCCACCTCCGAGTACCCTTCCTGGGCTCCACCTCTGAGCACCCTTCCTGGGCTAGAAAAAAGGAACCACTGCTCCAAGATAGCCCTCCAGGGCGGATGCTCCTCTTCCTATTAATGAGCCCCAGGTGTTGGCTGATACATACACAATAGGCAGGCAAGCAGGAAAAAACTCTGGATAGCCGCACACCGGAAAAAGACTTAAAATCCTGTATTTTTATTGAAAGTCGTGGGTCACATCACATCAAATAGTCCACAGCAAAGGAAAAGTGGTGCAACAATGCTGGCACGTTTCGCACCCTTCCTGGGCTCCACCTCTGAGCACCCTTCCTAGGTTCCACCTCTGAGCACCCTTCCTGGGTTCCACCTCCGAGCACCCTTCCTGGGTTCCACCTCCGAGCACCCTTCCTGGGTTCCACCTCCGAGCACTCTTCCTGGGTTCCACCTCCGAGCACCCTTCCTGGGTTCCACCTCCGAGCACCCTTCCTGGGTTCCGCCTCCGAGCACCCTTCCTGGGTTCCACCTCCGAGCACCCTTCCTGGGTTCCACCCCCTACCCAGCTCTCAGTACCACCCCTTTTAGAGATTACAGAACCAAGTAACGTGTGCTCTTAAGTCATTTGTATGGAATTTGTGCTGATAACAAGAAAAGCAGTAAAATAGATCCAATGCAGCGAACAATAGATGCCCCTCAGAAACAACAGATCCCCACAGCAACAATGGACCACCCACAACAAAATACCCCCCCCCCCCCCCAGCAACAACAAATCCCCAACATCAACAACAGATCTACCCAGAGACAGACTCAATAGACCCTCCAGCAGTCAGCTACAATAGACTTCTCCCTCAACAGAAGATCCCTCCCAGCAACTGCCCCCCCAGCAGCATAGCAACATAAGACCCACCCCAGCAACAATAGATCCTCCACTAGAAACAATAGACCTCCCCGGCAACAATAGACCCCCCTCTGCAAAAATAAATCCCACGCAGAGCTAATAGGTCCACCAGCAACAATAGACCCCGGGTAGCAATAACAGATCTCCCCACAGACAGAATCAATATATACCCTAGCAGTAAGCTACAATAGACTTCTCCCTCAACCGTAGATCGCCCAAGTAACTGACCCTCCAGAAACATAATGCCCCATCCCAGCAACAATAGACCCCCCCACCAGAGACATAAGACCTCCCCAGAAGCAATAGAACCCCCCCCCCCCCCCCCCCGCAAAAAAGATCCCATCCAGTGACACTATGTCCCTCAGCAGCAACAATAAACCCTGCGGCAACAATAGACCCCTGGCAACAACAACAGATCTTCCACAGACAGAATAAACAGACCCTCCAGAAGTCAGCTACAATAGACTTCTCCCTCAACAGTATATCCCTCCCAGCAACTGGCCTTCCAGCAACATAAGCCCCACCCCAGCAACAATAGACCACCCCACCAGAGACATAAGACCTCCCCAAGAAACAATAGATAGTTACATAGTTAGTAAGGTTGAATAAAGACACCAGTCCAACCTGAGTGTCTACAATTGTCCCTATCCCTGTACATTGCACATTCACATTGGTCCCTACCCTCAAGGAGCCCACAATCCAAAGTCCCCATTCTATATATATATATACTAGGGCCAATTTTGGACAGAATCCAATTAACCTACCTGCATGTCTTTGGAGTGTGGGAGGAAACCGGAGTACCCGGAGGAAACCCACACAGGCACAGGGAGAACATGCAAACTCCAGGCAGGTAGTGTCGTGGTTGGGATTTGAACCAGTGACCCTTCTTACTGCTTGGTGAGAGTGCTAACCACTACACCACTGTGCCACCCCTATATCCCCTTCAAAAAAAGATTCCATCCAGTGAAACTAGGTCCCATAGCAGCAACAATAGGCCTCCCCAGCAACAATAGGCCCCCAGCAGCAACAACAGATTTTCCCACAGACAGAATAAATAGACTCTCCAGTAGTCAGCTACAATAGACTGCTCCATCAACAGTAGATCACTCCCAGTAATTGACCCCCCGGCAACATAAGCCCCACCCCAGCAACAATAGATCCCACAGCAGCAACAATAGACCCACACCCCCTGCAAAAATAGATCCCATTCAGAGACAATATGCCCCCCAGCAGCAACAATAGACCTCCCCAACAACAATAGATCCCCCCAACAGTCAGAATCAATAGACACTGCAGCACAACCCAGCACCCCTTGCCATTACATACATTCAGTACTGTGTTCCTCCACGTGCCCATTGAAAAAAAGCCCTGGCAGGCATCATGCCGGTATAAGCACCAACAGTGCAGTGATGTACGGGTCCATCACTGGTCATTAGGTGGGTATATAATGTATCTTTTTCTCCATTCAAGAATAAAAAAAATAAACAAAAAAACCCCACAAAGGCGGGACTCACAGTAACTAATCACTGCAATAGCCAATCAGAGGCTACCACAGCAATCAGGTGACCGGGAATGGGGTTTTCCATTTCCCAATCGTTTGTATGGGACCTGAGGTTCTCGGTGAGCGTCTGGTCCCTGTGCTGGGAGTGCATTGTGCATCACATTTCCAGGAAAAGCACACTTCAGTGAGGCCCCATATCTGTGTAGACGGGGGGGAGGGGTTCATAGTTTGGTTATCGGTTAGAGCACTCGGGGCGGAGTCACTCCTGGCTTCTTCTAGTTCTTGGACACTCCCACCTGTAATTCACAACTCTGCTCCTATCCCTTGGGTTTTTGTTTTTTTTCTTAAAGCAGAAGCCCTAGAGAATAAGTTGGTGGGTGTTGCAATTTTTTAAGTCACATGGTATTTCCGCAGTGTTTTTTTTAAACGCAATTTTTGGGGAGAAATACAGTTTTTTCAAATATTTTAAGGCAAAAAACAAACAAAAAAAACAATGCATAACTGTTGACGCTGTGCTCAGCCCTTCCTTCTCTGAGCTAACTGCTCATCTGTCGGCTAATTGCCAGCTCCCATCGCTCCACAGCTACTCAGCTGTTGTTGATCCTGCTCGTCAGTCCTGCCTACTTAAACAGTCTAATCCAGGAGGAGCTCTGCCCTCGCCTTGGTCAACATACCAGAGACTATCCCCTGCATTCCTGTTTAAAGGCTGGCCTTGCTGACATCCCTTCTGGCTCCAGATCCTGCTTGCTGTTCCACTACATTGATCCCTGACTTCTGGCTTGGCTGACTATCCGTTCCAGTTCCTGAACTCTGGCTATGTTTTGACTACATTTGTTCTTTTTAATTTTATTATTAAACAAGTGTGTTTTAACTGTACTTCTGGGCCGGTTCACACAGCGAGGCGCGGTGAGGCGTCTCCGACTTGCCTCGCCGCGACCTGCGGGGACCTCAGCGGCGACTTGCAGAGGACTTCTGTATAGAAGTCAATGCAAGTCGCCCCCGAAGTCGCCCAGAAGTGTGAAAAGGAACCTTTTTTCTGAGTCGGAGCGACTCGAGTCGCTCCTCTCAGAACGGTTCCATTGTACAGAACGGGGGTGACTTGCGGGAGCGAGGCGAGGCGAGTCGTGTCGCCTCGCATCGCCTCGCTGTGTGAACCGGCCCTCTGTCTCCGTCTGATGTCATGGTTTTTGACAATAACCCATTTTTTTTTTTTTTGCAAATGATAAAAGATGACGTTACATCGAGTAAATAGATACCAAACATGTAACGCTTTAAAATTGCGCCCGCTCATGCAAAGGCGACAAATGACCTAAATAGAACAGGCAGCAGGATCAGCTGTCAGCCAATGACAGCTGATCATGGAAGTAAACAGAAGCCAATTATCGGCTTTGCTTTTTCTTCATGCTGACAGCTTGCGGGAAAGGTAGATAGGAATAATGCGAACTGATAAGAGAGCAGCAAGGAGAGCTCAAAGAAATTCTGGAAGGATCAACAGGTATTTAACAGACACAACAGGGCTACTGATTGGGGAGGGGGTACAGGCAGTTCTCCCGTACTGGGACTAGGGCCCATAGGCTCACCAGCAGTATCTTCCTGAGGCTCTCTCTTCTCTGCGGAGTGCAATGTGTCCCCTTGGTCTACCATTGATCTCAGAGGGCACATTCGCTCTAACCAGCTTCTTCCTGGGGGGGCAGCTTTGGTAGGTGGGGCAGGGGGGGGTGTGCCCGATGTACTCTGGCTGATCAAGCTGCTAAGGATGGGGTGACATTGCAGGAGGAGCAGAGATGGCAGTTCAGCAAGTCTTCCACTTCCTGCCATGCGGGAAGGGGCTTTCTCCTGCCCTGCCCACTTCACTGCACACTGTCAGATGGCTGGGGAACTTCCATTGCACCATAACCAGAGCTGGATACTATTTAAAGGCCTGCCATTCAACACTGCCCACTCATACCACCCTTCCACGCTGCGTACTACCCTGCTCTGCTACTACATACTGCTCCACCCTGCCACTCTACACAGCTCCTTACCCTGCTCCACCATGCCTGGCTACTACCTACTGCCCATTGCCCTGCCATTCCATGGTGCTCACTGCCCAGCCCAGCCACTACATATTGCTCACTGCCCTGCCACTACATAAAACCCACTGCCCTGCCCAGGCACTACAGGCTACCCACTGCGCACCTCAACATACTGCTCAAAACATCCAGTGTGGCAGGCTGAAGTTTGGCTTCAATTTGTTGAAGTTGATAAGAATGCCCTTTGGAAGAAGGTGTTGTGTGTGCTTATTCCCACCTAATCTGTAAATACCTGAGTTCAACCTCCAACCTGTTCCACTGGATGTTCTTTAGAAGCCTACAGAATTGGTGGGGGTAACCAAACACACAACATTTTTCCAAAGGACACTCTTGTCAAGGTGTTGTAGCGTGGTTATTCCCACCCTAATGTGTAGTCCTGTTATCCCATTCTTATCTCCGAAAGCATGGGGATAAGAGGGATATCAGCTTTCCATTTGAGCCTTTGGGATGTAGCTACAAGGATGAGGTGGTGGTTGAGGGAGGTTGGGTTGGATTAGTAGCTGTTGGGTTGGATGGAAATTGAAATCAACCTTCAACCTGTCACACTGGATATTCTTTAGATATCTACAGATTAGGCGGGAATAAGCGCACACAACGCCTTCTTCTAAAGGACATTCTTCTCATCTTCAAAAAATGGAAGCCAACCTTCAGCCTGACACACTGGATGTTCTATAGATATCTACAGATTAGGCGGGAATAAGCGCACACAACACCTTCTTCCAAAGGGCATTCTTCTCATCTTCAAAAAATTGAAGCCAACCTTCAGCCTGCCACACTGGATGTTTTTTAGTAGACATGTGCAAAAGGAAAAAATTTGTTTATTTTAGTTTCGTTTTAATTCGTTAATTCATTCATTTCGTTTAGTTATATCCGTTAACTTCCTTAAATTCGTTTTCGGATTTCGTTTAGTTTTCTACCGAATTTCGAAAAATCGGCCACATTCGAAAATATTTCAACGAAATTCGAAAAATATTTCTACCGGATTCAAAATGATTTCAACATGATTCGACATTATTTCAACCACATTCGAAAATATTTTGTGACCCGACTTTAGGGCCATGTATCTCGGGGTCACTTGGTGCTAGAAACTCCATTTGGATATGTTGTAGTGCTAGTAATATTGTGTTTGCATACCAAATTTGGGGTTTCTAGCTATAAGTCACCCCGAGATATGTGGCCCCAAAATCGGGTCGCAAAATGTCATTCTCTGCTCTAATAACTAATAATATTTTCCGACCCAAATTTGGGGCCACATATCTCGGGGTCACTTATAGCTAGAAACCCCAAATTTGGTATGCAAACACAATAATACTAGCACAACAACATATCCAAATTTGAAGTGTCTAGCACCTAGTGACCCCGAGATACATGGCCCTAAAGTCGGGTAACAAAATATTTTCGAATGCGGTTGAAATAATGTCGAATCATGTTGAAATCATTTCGAATGCGGTTGAAATAATTTCGAATCATGTCGAATTCATTCGAATTCATTCGTTATATTTCTTTCGTATTCGTTGTAATTTGTTATTTTTTTATTCGGACATTCGGATGCATCCGAATGTCCGAAAGATGCAAAATTCGGCCGAATTTCGTTTCGTTACGAAACGAATTGCACAAGCCTATTCTTTAGATAACTACAGATTAAACTGAAAGAAGGTTTTGTGTGTGCTTATTCCTAAGGGCATTCTTCTCAACTTCAACAAATGGAAGCCAACCTTCAGCCTGCCACACTGGATGTTCTTTAGATACCTACAGATTAGGCGGGAATAAGCGCACACAATGCCTTCTTCTAAAGGGCATTCTTCTCATCTTCAACAATTGGAAGCCAACCTTCAGCCTGCCAAACTGGATGTTCTTTAGATATCTACAGATTAGGTGGGAGTAAACGCACACAACACCTTCTTCCAAAGGGCATTCTCATCTTCAAAAAATGGAAGCCAACCTTCAGCCTGCCACACTGGATGCTCTTTAGATATCTACAGATTAGGCGGGAATAAGCGCACACAACACCTTCTTCCAAAAGGCATTCTTCTCAACTTCAACAAATGGAAGCCAACCTTCAGCCTGACACACTGGATGTTCTTTAGATAACTACAGATTAGGCGGGAATAAGCGCACACAACACCTTCTTCCAAAGGGCATTCTCATCTTCAAAAAATTGAAGCCAACCTTCAGCCTGACACACTGGATGTTCTTTAGATATCTACAGATAAAACAGGAATAAGCGCACACAAAACCTCAACACCTTCTTCCAAAGGGCATTCTTCTCATCTTCAAAAAATGGAAGCCAACCTTCAGCCTGCCAAACTGGATGTTCTTTAGATATCTACGGATTAGGTGGGAGTAAACACACACAACACCTTCTTCCAAAGGGCATTCTCATCTTCAAAATATGGAAGCCAACCTTCAGCCTGCCACACTGGATGTTCTTTAGATATCTACAGATTAGGCGGGAATAAGCACACCCAACACCTTCTTCCAAAGCCAACCTTCAGCCTGCCACACTGGATGTTCTTTAGATACTTAAAGATTAGTTACACTATGGGGTTGATTTACTAAAACTGGAGAGCACAAAATCTGGTGCAGCTGTTCATGATAGCCATGATGAGCTTTATCATAAAAACCTGGAAGCTAATTGGTTTCTCTGCAGAGCTACACCAGATTTTGCACTCTCCCTCCAGTTATAATAAATCAACCCCCATGTCTCTCAAGGTGTTGAAGTTGAGAAGAGTGCACGTTGGAAGAAGGTGTTGTGTGCGGTTATTCCCACCCTATTGTGCTATAATGGGAGTGAGAGAGGGAAGGATAATTCCAGAGAATTGTAGGGGGGAAACCAGCAGTTGGGGGACTTTCAACAGTTTTTAATATTCAGTAACACATATGAGTATTGTAAATGGTTCCCAGAGGTTGGTTTCTGTTTTATTACTTTTTTTTTTTAACCCCTTTCTGCTCTCCCTTTTACAGCCTCCTTCTTTTCCTACATAAATACCTTTAGGATAAACTCGCTGGCTCGCTGTGGCTTCCAAGCGTTCGCTCCTCCGTGGGTTCAGACGCTGGAAGGAACATTTGGGAGTCAGAAGCGGGCCAGCCCCTGGAATTCCAATAATGTTTCTGCACGTTTTATAGCAGAGAATATGGAGCACTTTCTGCGTGTCGGACTTGGCAAACTCGCCGTGCGTTTTACATATTTCCTGCTTTGTGCCAAAAAAAAAAAGCCAGAGGAAGTGAAATAATAAATCCGTTCGATGTAAAGCAGAGCCATGAACTCTGCCAGGGCCACAGGGTGTCAGGCCAAATAAACACCAAATTATGTCAGTAACGTGCCATGGATTTGTCGGAGGGTCCTCAAAAGCCCCCCCCGCCTGCACAGCCTGACCTCTTTCTATAGTACATCTATTATATCAGTTCTCCAACTCCATAGGAAATTTGTATGGCCAGAGATACTTCAGATTTTTATCCCTTTACTGAAAATGCCAAAAAATTGGCTTCAGGACTTTCCAAACCACCATGCCAGGGCAAGCAAGTTCAGGACTTCCAATCTGCATGCTTGCTATAGGTCAGGATCACATCAGCATACTTTTTAGTTCTTTTGTAAGAAACATCAAGTCAAACCGTTCTTGAGCTGGATCCCGTCAAGTGACTTTGCCTATGTTAATTTAGATGATGTCATTAGTCTGCTGGAGGCAGGAGGAAGCATTACCTCCTGCAGGATTAAGTATTGCTCAGAGTTCAGAGGTTCGGATTAAGTAATGCTCAGAGGTCAGGATTGTGTAATGCCCCGAGTTCAGAGGTCAGGATTGTGTAATGCCCCGAGTTCAGAGGTCAGGATTTAATAATGCTCAGGGGTCAGGATTTAATAATGCAACAAAGTTCAGAGGTCAGGATTGAATAATGCTCAGAGGTCGGGATTAAGTAATGCTCAGAGTTCAGAGGTCAGGATTATGTAATGCCCCGAATTCAGGGGTCAGGATTTAATAATGCTCAGGGGTCAGGATTTAATAAAGCAACAGAGTTCAGAGGTCAGGATTAAATAATGCTTAGGGGTCAGGATTTAATAATGCAACAGAGTTCAGAGGTCACGATTAAGTAATGCTCAGAGTCCAGAAGTCAGGATTTAATAATGCTCAGAGGTCAAGATTAAGTAACGCCCCGAGTTCAGAGGTCAGGATTTAATAATGCTCAGAAGTCAGGATTAAGTAATGCTCAGAGTTCAGAATTAAGAAATGCTCAGAGGTCAGGATTAAATAATGCTTAGAGCTCAGAGGTCAGGATTAAGTAATGCTCAGAGTTCAGAGGTCAGGATTAAGTAATGCTCAGAGTTCAGAGGACAGGATTAAAGTAATGCTCAGAGTTCAGAGGTCAGGATTATGTAATGCCCCAAGTTCAGAGGTCAGGATTTAATAATGCTCAAGGGTCAGGATTTAATAATGCACAGAGTTCAGAGGTCAGGATTTAATGATGCTCAGAGGTCAAGATGAAGTAATGTTCAGCGTTCAGTGGTCAGGATTTATTAATGCTCAGAGGTCAAGATTAAGTAATACTAAGAGGTCAGGATTGTGTAATCCCCCGAGTTCAGAGGTCAGGATTTAATAATGCTCAGAAGTCAGGATTAAGTATTGCTCAGAGTTCGGAGGTCAGGATTATGTAATGCTTCGAGTTCAGAGGTCCGGATTTAATAATGCTCAGAGTTCAGAGGTCAGGATTATGTAATGCGCCAAGTTCAGAGGTCAGAACTTAATAATGCTCAGGGGTCAGGATTTAATAATGCAACAGAGTTCAGAGGTCAGGATTTAACGATGGTCAGAGGTCAAGATTAAGTAATGCTCAGAGTTCAGTGGTCTGGATTTATTAATGCTCAGAGGTCAGGATTTAATAATGCTCTGAAGTCAGGATTAAATAATGCTCAGAGTTCAGAGGTCAGGATTTAATAATGCCCAGAGTTCAGGATTATATAATACTCAGAGGTCAGGATTAAGTATCACACAGTCTAGGGGTCAAGATTAAGCAACACAAAGAGTCCAAAGGGCAGAAATAAGTAATATCTAGTGTTCAAGGGTGAAGTGTAAGTAACAACCAGAGTTCAGAGGCCAGGATTAAATAACGCAACAAGTTTAGAGTTCAGGATTGTCCAAAGTTCAGAGGTCAAGATTTATTAATGCCCAGAGTTCAGAGGTTAGGCTTTAATAATGCTCAGAGGTCAGGATTTAATAATGCTCAGAGGTCAGAATTAAGTAATACTCAGAGTTCAGGATTAAATAATGCTTAGAGTTCAGGATTAAGTAATACTCAGAGTTCAGAGGACAAGATTAAGTAATACTCAGAGTTCAGAGGTCAGGATTTAATAATGCTCAAGGGTCAGGATTTAATAATGCAACAGAGTTCAGAGGTCTGGATTAAGTAATGATCAGAGTTCAGAGGTCAGGATTTAATAATGCTCAGAGGTCAGGATTATTTAATGCCCCAAATTCAGAGGTCAGGATTATTTAATGCCCCAAGTTCAGAGGTCAGGATTTAATCATGCCCAGAGTTCAGAGGTCAGGATTAAGTATCACACAGAGTCCAGGGGTCAAGTGTAAGTAATATGCAGTGTTCAAGGGTGAAGTGTATGTAACACCCAAAGTTCAGGGGTCAGGATTAAGTAACACCCAGAGTTCAGGGGTCAGGATTACGTAACACCCAGAGTTCATATGTTAGGCAAGTAACAAGATTACGTTGCTTGGTTCCTGACTATGAAGTAGAACACCAGGTGTAGAGTGAACATTTCCGTGCTCCATCCCAAGGTATACTGCAGAAGCGTCAATGGAAAATGGCACAGCTAGGGCAGCCTGTGTGCATGGTAACATGCATAGCCATGCACGTGCAGGCTACTCTATCGCCACTATTTTTAATTGGCACTTGACCAGTCTAGCTCCAGTTAGAGGCCGCACACTGCAATGTGCTACAGTGCCCCACGCTCCCAGAGTTAAACCTGAGGATGCCCACTTCCTTGGGACAGACCACTCACATCAGGGACTGTCCCCAGGAACAAGGGAAAGATAGTCTGCGGCCACTAAATGAAAATGTCCCACTGTGCCAGCGCAGTTGTCTTTGGTTGCTAGGACCCATGCAGCCACCTGACCCCTACCAGTCGAAAGATGCTCTGAGGGCCGGCTGCCCAGGCCCTAGTAACTGATGACATCATTGGTTGCCAGGATGCAGACAGCCGCATGGTCATTGACAGTTATGTTGCACCGTAACAACCAACAATGGTTTTGGAAAAAACAAAGTGTGGTTCCCTCAAAATCCCTACCAGACCCTTATCCTAGATAGGGGCCAGGCAAAGATTTTAGCCTACGCATAGGAGAAAAAAAAATGACAGGGGGACCTTACTAGCATAGCACCTGGTCCTCACGTTGATGAGGAAAAGAGCCTCTTCTCCTGGTGTCTCTGAGAGAGAACGTGATGGAAAACCCAAATTCTGAGAAGTCATCAGACTGGGAAAATAAGAGAAATCTTCCTATGAGAACACTTTATGCAGTGACTATCCTCTAACTTATCTTCTCTCTGAAAAGATTTCCCCCCTTACTTCCTATTGTGTCTACAGGACAGGAAGTGAAGGGAAATCTCCCCAACAGGACAAAGACAGGCAAAAACAAGAGGTTTAACCAGTGGCGGCTGGTGCTCCATTTGAGGGGGGATGGGTGGCAAACAAACCATCTGTCATCCAAACCATCCCCCCCCCGGGTCGGTCGGTAGCGCCATCCTCCCCTCCTGAATGAATGAATGAAATACTTATATAGCGCACAATGCGAACTGAATCGCCTCTAGGCGCTCCTCCATCGATTGCTTGTCCTTCCACCCGCCAACCCCGCACTTACCCCATCTAGATTGTGGGCAGCTTCAGATCCTCCCTACGTCTCCTCCTCCTTGGCGGCTTCCCCTATGTCTCCTCCTCCTTAGCGGCTTCCCCTACGTCTTCTCCTCAGCGGCTTCCCCTACATCTCCTCCTCCTTGGCGGCTCTCCCTGCGTCTCCTCCTCCTTGGCGGCTTCCCCTACGTCTTCTCCTCGGCGGCTTCTCCTATGTCTTCTCCTCGGCAGCTTCCCCTACGTCTCCTCCTCCTTGGCGGCTTCCCCTATGTCTTCTCCTCGGCGGCTTCCCCTATGTCTCCTCCTCCTTGGTGGCTTCCCCTATGTCTTCTCCTCGGCGGCTTCCCCTACGTCTCCTCCTCCTTGGCGGCTTCCCCCACGTCTTCTCCTTGGTGGCTTCCCCTACGTCTTCTCCTCGGCAGCTTCCCCTACGTCTTCTCCTCGGCAGCTTCCCCTACGTCTCCTCCTCCTTGGCGGCTTCCCCTACGTCTCCTCCTCCTTGGCGGCTTCCCCTACGTCTTCTCCTCCTTGGTGGCTTCCCCTATGTCTTCTCCTCGGCGGCTTCCCCTACATCTCCTCCTCCTTGGCAGCTTCCCCTATGTCTTCTCCTCGGCGGCTTCCCCTACGTCTTCTCCTCCTTGGCGGCTTCCCCTACGTCTTCTCCTCGGCAGCTTCCCCTATGTCTTCTCCTCGGCAGCTTCCCCTACGTCTCCTCCTCCTTGGCGGCTTCCCCTATGTCTCCTCCTCCTTGGCGGCTTCCCCTATATCTTCTCCTCGGCGGCTTCCCCTACATCTCCTCCTCCTTGGTGGCTTCCCCTATGTCTTCTCCTCAGTAGCTTCCCCTACGTCTCATCCTCTTTGGCGGCTTCCCCTATGTCTTCTCCTCAGTGGCTTCCCCTACGTCTCCTCCTCCTTGGCGGCTTCCCCTATGTCTTCTCCTTGGCGGCTTCCCCTACGTCTCCTCCTCCTTGGCGGCTTCCCCTACGTCTTCTCCTTGGCGGCTTCCCCTACGTCTTCTCCTCTGCAGCTTCCCCTACGTCTTCTCCTTGGCAGCTTCCCCTACGTCTTCTCCTCCTTGGTGGCTTCCCCTATGTCTCCTCCTCCTTGGTGGCTTCCCCTATGTCTTCTCCTTAGTAGCTTCCCCTACGTCTCATCCTCTTTGGCGGCTTCCCCTATGTCTTCTCCTCGGTGGCTTCCCCTACGTCTCCTCCTCCTTGGCGGCTTCCCCTACGTCTTCTCCTTGGCGGCTTCCCCTACGTCTTCTCCTCTGCAGCTTCCCCTACGTCTTCTCCTCTGCGGCTTCCCCTACGTCTTCTCCTCTGCAGCTTCCCCTATGTCTTCTCCTCGGTGGCTTCCCCTACGTCTCCTCCTCCTTGGCGGCTTCCCCTATGTCTTCTCCTCAGCAGCTTCCCCTACGTCTCCTCCTCCTTGGCGGCTTCCCCTACGTCTTCTCCTTGGCGGCTTCCCCTACGTCTTCTCCTCTGCAGCTTCCCCTACGTCTTCTCCTCGGCAGCTTCCCCTACGTCTTCTCCTCCTTGGTGGCTTCCCCTACGTCTTCTCCTCGGCAGCTTCCCCTACGTCTCCTCCTCCTTGGCGGCTTCCCCTACATCTCCTCCTCCTTGGCGGCTTCCCCTATATCTTCTCCTCGGTGGCTTCATGGCGGTTTCCCCTGCGTTTCCTCGTCGGCTTCCTTCTCTGCCTTCCAATGACACCAACAATGGGGCCCCAATTACATCAACGATGGGACACAATTCCTTCCAATGACACCAACAATGGGGCCCAATGACACCAACGATGGGGCAAAATTGGGACATTTTGTACTGCTAAAGGCCACAGTCTGGCCTCCCTAAAGTCTGAAGAACAATAGACTGGTCCTTTGTTTGAAAAGTTTGGAGACCCCTGGCCTACTGGAAATATCACAGCACCCGGCCTCAGTACTCCTCTCAAGACTCAACAGTCCTGCTACAAGCAGTGGGCTGGCTCTTGGGACAAGCTATGCAAATATAAAAATGCCTAGATGGGTGGTTGCTGGCCTGGAGGAGTGGGGGTCCCTAGGCAGGCTGTATTTGCATGCAGACCACCGTCTGTAATGCCTACATGTGATGCCGAGCCTCCATGATTAAAAGAGCTAGATGATGCTGGGCGTCCTCCAGCCAGGAAATGAGGACGGGGCTCTATCTGACTTGCTGCAGCTTCTGATGCACGTTGTGAGAAGCTCACAGTGTGCGGTGACATCGGGGGAAGCCGTTTCAGTAGAGGAGAGGAGCGTCGGTACAACTGTACAAGACTGAAGGGGAGGCCGGAGGTCAGATTTAATCAGCTGCCCGCTTCTCAGCCTAAGTTATCGGTCAGCCTCACTGGATTCCAATAGAGAGATCGATACATATCTTCATTGGATCCTACAGAGCAGACAGGCCCTCCATTAATAATACTTCGCCATTATAATTCATCGTACGCCCATTCAGAATATTTTGGATTCGTTGCACACATAAATCGCAGGGATGTACAAAACGTCACGTCATTTTGTGCCTTGCCAGCCACAGAATACTTCCTGACCGAGAAATATAAAACGACGTTCTTTTTTAATAAACAACAAAACAATAAATGATACAAAGATGCCGTTGTGTCTCGTTTTCTTAGGAAATTAAATACGGTACAGCAAAAAAATAAATAAATAAGCGCATCACTCCATTCCGTGCGTTATTTGACTAGCAGCACTCCATAAAATTCAATACTAAAACGCTTTAATAATCCAAAGCTCCTGCCCCAACGCGTTTCACCGGTGAACTGCGCGATAGCCAATTCATCAGCACTGAATAATGCCACCGCTTTTTGTTTTTATTATTCTTCCAGAGCTTGCGGGGCATAGGGTGAGCCCCAACCTGCGGCATGCTTTTGGAATTGGCAGCAGCACGCTCTCTGCTTCTTTGATTTGTTGTAGTCTTACCCGACGCATTTGGGACCTGGTATATCCCGTTCATCTTGGGCATTAATTAGGGCTTTCAGTGTACCCCCTCCCCGGCTTTAACTCTTTCACCCCCTTCCTCCCCACACCAATTTTCAGCTTTCAGAGCTGTCACACTTTGAATGACAATCACGCGGTCATACAACACTGTACCCATGTGGACTTTTTATAATTTTTTCTACACAAATAGAATTTTCTTTTGGTGATATTTAATCATCTTTGGGGTTTTTTTTGCTAAACAAACAAAAAAAACACATAAATGTTTGAAAAAATATGTTTTTCTTAGTTTCTGTTATAAAATTTAGCAAATAAATATTTTTCCTTCTTCAGTGCTGGGCACTGATGCTGCTTCACTGCAGCGCACTGATGGGGTGGCACTGATGGAGTGGCATTAATCAGCACTGATAGGCACAATTAGGCTCCACTGATGGGCACAAATGAAGCTGCACTGATAGGAACCAATGAGGCAGCACTGATGGGTACCGATGAGACAGCGCTGATGGGCACTGATAGGGCGGTACTGATAAGGCTGCACTAATGGGCACCAATGAGGCAGCTTTGATGCATGCTAATGAGGCTACACTGATATGCAGCACTAATAGGCAGCATTGGTGGGCACTGATGAGGTAGCACTGATGGGCATGATTAGGCTGCGCTGATGGGCACAGATGAAGCTGCACTGATGGGCACTAATGAGGCGGCACCAATGAGGCTACACTGATATGCAGCACTAATAGGCAGCATTGGTGGGCACTGATGAGGCAGAACTGATGGGCACGATTAGGCTGCACTGATGGGCACGGATGAAGCTGCACTGATGGGCACCAATGAGGCGGCACTGATGGGCACTGATAAGGCTGCACTGATAAGCATAGATGAGGTGGCACTGATGGCACCAATGAGGTGGCAGTGATAGGCACGATGAGACTGCACTGATAGGGCAGCAGGGATAAGGCTGCACTAATGGGCACCAATGAGGCTGTACTGATGGGCACTGATGAAGCTGCACTGATGAGGTTGCACTGATGAGGCTGCACTGATGTCCACCAATGAGGCAGCATTGATGAGCCAGCACTGATGGGCACAATTAGGCTGCACAGTTGGGCACAGATGAAGATGCACTGATGGGCACCAATGAGGCGGCACTGATGAGAACCAATGATGCAGCACTGATGGACACTGATGAGGCTGCACAGATGAGATGGCACATATAGGCACGATGAGGTTGCACTGATGGGCACTGATAGGGCAGCACCGATGAGGCTGCATTAATGTGGGAGGCTGCACTAATGTGGCTGAACTGATGGGCACTGATGAGGTTGCACTGATGAGGCTTCACTGATATGTGGCACTAATAGACAGCACTGGGTGGCATTGAGAGGCATCACTGATGGGCACTAATAAGGCTACACTAGTGATCAGTGCCCTGATACCAGTGTAAATGTCCCCTGTCAGAATTGGCAGTTACCGATTCTCCTCTCCTCACTCTGTGACAGCGTGCGAGGAAAAAAAAATGCTGAAAACCGGCAAGTGATCAGATGTGATTGGACACAGCTCATCATGTGTTAAACAGCCACTGTGATTGATCACAGAGCGCGGTAAAGAACCCAAGGATAAAGCAATTGCGCGCGCGGGGGGGGGGGGGGGTTGTTCACCACGTTCTGGGAGGGCGCCCATGGACACCCTCCAAGAACTGGAGGACCAAGCTGTAGCAGTCTTTTGACCCCCCATGAGTAAGCTCCGATGGGCGGAGTGAAATGTGTTGGGGGGCGTGGCCTGGTGGGGGTCCAGGCTGAGACTGCCATTCACTATCATACAGCAGATCTCGACTTGACGAGAGGCTCTCAGGGGGCACCTAGCCACCGTCTTTTGGCTGTACCGCGATCGGGATAAGTTATAGGATAGGTTGATTTATTTGGGTAAATATTTGGGGCATTTGGTGCCGATATTATTAGCAGGTTTTCTCTTACCCTGGCGCTGCCTCGCTTACAAGTCTCTTGAGTGGTAACGTTTCCACCACTTTACACGAATAATACAATCCAGCATTTAAAGTGAAGGTTATTTACTAAAACTCCGACACGCTTGGCTGAGATCACAACAACCAAATAAAACATCTGTGGGAAAGAACCGTTCGTCCTTTATAAGGATTTTAGCTGTTCCATATTTGCCTGGATCTCAGCTTTAACTATTTCCAGTCCGAGCCGATTCTGACATTCCTCTCCTTCACAAAAAAAATCTGTAATTTGTTTGCTAGAAAATTAGTTTAACCACTTAAGGTCCGGGCCCCTATTTTTCAAACTTGTTTAAAAAATAAATAAATAAATAAATTACTTAGAACCCCCAAACGTTATATATACATATATATATATATATATATATATATATATATATATATATATATATATATATATATATATATATATATATATATAGGCGTCTAAATATATATATATATATATATATATATATATATATATATATATATATATATATATATATATATATATATATATATATAATTTTTTTTAATTATTATTATTAATTATTTATATATATATATATATATAAGCACTTAAGGTCCGGGCCCCTATTTTTTAAACTTGTTTAATAAAATATAAAAAAAATAAAAAAATGAAGAGTGTCTGAAAAAAATAAATAAATAAATAAATATATATATATATATATATATATATATATATATATATATATATATATATATATATATATATATATATATATATATATATATATATATATATATATATATATATATATATTATATATATATATATATATATATATATATATATATATATATATATATATATAAATTATTATTATCCATTGTTTATATATATAAGCACTTAAGGTCTGGGCCCCTATTTTTCAAACTTGTTTAGTAAAAAAATAAAAAATAAAAAAATGAAAAAAAAATTACTTAGAACCCTCAAACATATATAAATAAATAAATATATATATATATATATATATATATATATATATATATATATATATATATATATATATATATATATATATATATTTATTTATTTATTTATTTCTTTTTTCAGACACCCTAGAAAAAAAAATAGCAGTTGTTTCAATACTTTCTGTCACACCGTATTTGCGTAGCGGTCTCACAAGCATGATTTTTTTTAGAAAAACAAAATACACTTTTTTGGAATTAAAATATCTAAAAAATAAATACAATTGGGCTAACTTTACTGTTGCCTTATATTGTGAAAGATGATGTTTACGCTGAGTAAATTGATAGCTATCAACACTGCACCCGCTCGTGGAATGGCAACAAATTTTGACCCTTAAAAATCTTCACAATTAAAAAAAAATTCTACAGATTACCAGTTTTGAGTTACAGAGGAGGTCTAGGGCTAGAATTATTGCTCTCGCTCTACCAATCGCGGCGATACCTCACATGTGTTGTCGAAACACTGTTTTCATATGCAGGCGTAAATTTAGTATGCGTTCGTTTCTGCGCACGAGCTCGGTGGGACAGGCGCTTTAAAAAAAAAAAATTTTTTTTATATATATATATATATATATATATATATATATATATATATATATATATATTATTTATTATTTTTTGTATTTATTATTTATTTATTAAATTAATTAAATTAATTAATTTATTAATTAATTAATTAATTATTATTTATTTACATTTATTATTTAACTTTTTATTTTTAAATGTCTTTAAAAAAAAATTAAAAAAAATATTTGAGTCACTTTTATACCTATTGCAAGGAATGTAAACATCCCTTATAATAGAAAAAAAAGCATGACAGGGCCTCTTTAATGTGAGATCTGGGGTCAAAAGACCCCAGGTCTCATATTTACACTAAATAAAAAAAAAAATGTCTTTAAAAAAAAAAAAAAATATATATATATATATATATATATATATATATATATATATATATATATATATATATATATATATATATATATATATATATTTTACATTTATTTTCTAAAACAAAAGTCTTTTAAAAAAAAGTGTCTTTTTTAAAAAATATATATATTTAAAAAAAAAAAAAAGACTTTAAAAAAAGTATAAAAAAAAAGAAAGTTTTAAAAAAAAGTATTTAAAAAAAATAAGTATTTAAAAAAAATTAAGTATTAAAAAAAAAGTCTTAAAAAAAAGTATTTAAAAAAAAAATAATAATAAGACCATTGGGCGGGAGTGACGTTTTGATGTCGCTTCTGTCATCCAATGTTATGGCGGCCAAGTGGGGGCCATCTTCCCGTCACTTGACTCCATGTTACTGAAGGGAAAGGATCGGATTGTCTCTGCCTCCTCCAGCGGCGGCGACCGGAGCGTGGCGGGGCACCTCTCCCGTTGCCAATAAAAGTGCTTTATCTTGCTGCTGAGACCACTTTTATCTGAAAGAGGTTTTATCTATGACCATTATTTTATCTGAAAGAGGACCCCCCCGCAGAAAAATACCAGGGTTTATGGTAGCTATCTGCTGCCACAACCCCAGTATTCTACGTCAAAATACCGATGTATAACGACGGCCGCTGGTCTGCAAGTGGTTAAACCCCCAAACATTATATATATTTTTAAACAAAGGCCATGGAGAATAAAATGGTGAGTGTTGAAAGGTTCAGCACTGGGAAACAGTCTTTGAAAGATAAAAAATGCATTTTATATACATCAGACCAAAATGAGGATGAAGGTGGGACAGAGGGATTTTGTTCCCAGTCCCTCCAATTCAGGGACAGTTTGGAACTACAGTATGTGCATGAGAGCAGCAGGGGTGGGCAGGAAGGGCAGCTACCCTGAGGCACAGCAGTAGAGCAGTGGCACCCCCTCACCATACATAAAACTCCAGATCAATGGCAACCAATAGGTGGCGATTTCATGTCTTCACTGTCTGTCACATTGTGCCCCCCAGCATGCCCACTCCTCCACCCCATCTGCTCACAGCCGACATGAAAAACATACAGTGTGTGTAGCTGCTAGAAAGTAAGTGATTGGCCACGCATTTGCAGTGCACATTCCATGACAGCCATGGGCACCTGGAGCAAGGTGACAAAGAATGGGCACAGGGCCATGTACCCATTAGACATGGGCACTGACAAAAAATGTGTTCATTTTAGTTTCATTCTTTTTTTGCTTTTTTCGGAAATTCAGATTTTTCAAATTTCCGAATTCTCCGAAATTCCGAATTTACTTACAAATTCTCAAATTTATGAATTTCGAATTTACGAACTTTTGAATTTCTAGTAAATTTTCCAATTTCCGAAAATTTCGAATTTTCCAATTTCGGGTGCCGTTCTGCATTCTTGCCCCCCGGGTGCTAGATGAACCTGCCCTAGGAATGATGAACAGCCTAATGGAGGAAGGTGGAAACATTTTTTTTGGGTGGGGGCAGCAAACAGTATGCCAACCCCCCACACGACGGCCGGTAGGTAGGTAGCACTTACTCCATCACCGGCGGCTTTCCCTGCACGGTCGTGGCCTCCCGTTCTACTGGTCAACAGGCCACAGTGGCGAAGGCGGCTTCAGTTTCCTCCCTCCTCCTCGACAGCCAATCGGGAGTCTTCTCTTTTCGGGCCAATCAGAAAACGAGTCTCACACCCACTTCTGATTTGCCGGATTGAGGATCAGTGTTTCAACAGCAAATATTCATTTTCTGTTGTAACACACCTGGATGGGCGCCGGATGCATCTGTCAGGGCTGGGCTCAGCCCTTCCTTCTTTGAGCTGGACGCTCAGCTGTCAGCTAATTGCCAGCTTCTATGGCTCGGTTCAAACAGGGGCGACTTGTCCAGGCGACTTCGCCGCCTGACAAGTTGCGCTCCGTTCTCTACTATGGAACCGTTCTAATAGGAGTGACTCAAGTCGCTCCGACTTAGAAAAAAGGTTCCTGTACTACTTTTGGGGCGACTTCAGGCAACTTGCATTGACTTCTATACAGAAGTCGTTTTGCAAGTCGCCGCTGAAGTCGTTTGCAGGTCGCGTCTGTGAGTCGCGCTGCAAGTCGTGCCGCCCCTGTGTGAACCGAGCCTATCTCTCTCCACAGTTACTCAGCTGTTGATGATATCCTGCTCATCAGTCCTGCCTACTTAAAGCGGTAGTAAACCCGCAATTTTTTATTTTATTTTTTTAAACCTGCAAAGCAAAATGCATAATGAGCTAGTATGCACCGCATACTAGCTCATTATGAAATACTTACCTTAGAACGAGGCCCCGACATCTGGCCCGATCCACGCCGAGGGAGCCGACATGCTCCCTCGGCGTCTCTTCCGGGTATCGCGGCTCCGGCGCTGTGAGTGGCCGGAGCCGCGATATCGTCACTCCCGCGCATGCGCGCAGGAGATTTCAGTCCGGCCGCATGAGCGCTGCCGGATTTTCACGGAGAGAACCCCCTTGTGCGCATGCGCCGCTGCAGTCAGCGGCGCATACCGAGGGGAATATCTCCTAAACCGTACAGGTTTAGGAGATATTATTTTTACCTACAGGTAAGCCTTATTATAGGCTTTCCTGTAGGTAAAAGTTAAAAAATTGACCATACTACCACTTTAAAGCGGGAGTCCGCCGTTTTTTTTTTTAAAAGCCAGCAGCTACAAATACTGCAGCTGCTGACTTTTAAAATAAGGACACTTACCTGTCCAGCGCTCCCGCGATGTCGGCACCCGAAGCCGATCTCTCGATCATCTCTCGGGTGCTGCCGCCGCCATCTTGGGTATGGGAATCAGGAAGTGGAGCCTTGCGGATTCATTTCCTGGTTCCCTACTGCGCATGCGCAAGTCGCGCTGCGCAATAAGGATGGACCCCGCTGTCTCTGGGATCCGTGTGTTTCCCAGCAGGCAGCGGGGGACCTTCGGAAAAGGGCGTAGAAAAAAATGACCTATTCATGAAGGGGGTTAAAAGGGGTAAAACCTTCCGGAGCTGAAATGGTTTAAATAATATGCAGCATATTATTATATTATATTATATACTATATTATATATTATCTCTGAGAAAAGGAACTTTACATAATCCTAGCACCCATCTAGGAGGGTGCTACATGTGTGCTGATGTAAATTTAGGGTTGGCTCACTGTAACCAGTGTGGCAGAGAGCATCTCCAACCTCAATACTTTCTTGTATCGTCATGTCTCCAACCTCTATACTTTCTTGTATCGTCATGTCTCCAACCTCTATACTTTCTTGTATCGTCATGTCTCCAACCTCTATACTTTCTTGTATCGTCATGTCTCCAACCTCTATACTTTCTTGTATCGTCATGTCTCCAACCTCTGTACTTTCTTGTATCGTCATGTCTCCAACCTCAATACTTTCTTGTATCGTCATGTCTCCAACCTCTGTACTTTCTTGTATCGTCATGTCTCCAACCTCAATACTTTCTTGTATCGTCATGTCTCCAACCTCTGTACTTTCTTGGATCGTCATGTCTCCAACCTCTATACTTTCTTGGATCGTCGTGTCTCCAACCTCTATACTTTCTTGGATCGTCATGTCTCCAACCTCAATACTTTCTTGGATCGTCGTGTCTCCAACCTCTATACTTTCTTGTATTGT
This sequence comes from Lithobates pipiens, assembly GCF_037356315.1. NCBI lineage: Eukaryota > Metazoa > Chordata > Amphibia > Anura > Ranidae > Lithobates > Lithobates pipiens. The sequence goes on from NW_027507718.1 coordinate 545,251,065, forward strand.
CGTGTCTCCAACCTCTATACTTTCTTGTATCGTCATGTCTCCAACCTCTATACTTTCTTGGATCGTCATGTCTCCAACCTCAATACTTTCTTGGATCGTCATGTCTCCAACCTCAATACTTTCTTGGATCGTCATGTCTCCAACCTCAATACTTTCTTGGATCGTCGTGTCTCCAACCTCTATACTTTCTTGTACCGTCATGTCTCCAACCTCAATACTTTCTTGTATCCTCATGTCTCCAACCTCAATACTTTCTTGTATCGTCATGTCTCCAACCTCTATACTTTCTTGTATTGTCATGTCTCCAACCTCAATACTTTCTTGTATTGTCATGTCTCCAACCTCAATACTTTCTTGGATCGTCATGTCTCCAATCTCTATACTTTCTTGTACCGTCATGTCTCCAACCTCCATACTTTCTTGTATCGTCATGTCTCCAACCTCTATACTTTCTTGGATCGTCATGTCTCCAACCTCAATACTTTCTTGGATCGTCATGTCTCCAACCTCAATACTTTCTTGGATCGTCATGTCTCCAACCTCAATACTTTCTTGGATCGTCATGTCTCCAACCTCAATACTTTCTTGGATCGTCATGTCTCCAACCTCTGTACTTTCTTGTACCGTCATGTCTCCAACCTCAATACTTTCTTGTATCGTCATGTCTCCAACCTCTATACTTTCTTGGATCGTCATGTCTCCAACCTCAATACTTTCTTGGATCGTCATGTCTCCAACCTCAATACTTTCTTGGATCGTCGTGTCTCCAACCTCTATACTTTCTTGTACCGTCATGTCTCCAACCTCAATACTTTCTTGTATCCTCATGTCTCCAACCTCAATACTTTCTTGTATCGTCATGTCTCCAACCTCTATACTTTCTTGTATTGTCATGTCTCCAACCTCAATACTTTCTTGTATTGTCATGTCTCCAACCTCAATACTTTCTTGGATCGTCATGTCTCAAACCTCAATACTTTCTTGGATCACTTTTGGCACACCATGTCTGCAACCAAAAGTACTTATATACTGGGCCCACATGCTCTATATGTATTATCATACTGTATGATGTTACTAATGTGAGAACAGTACATTAATGCTATTTTGACATAATACACCAAAGCATAACTTGTATTGTTACTTGAAAAAAAAAAAAATCTGCACTAAGAGATGTTTAAAAAAAGAAACGTAGTCAGCTGCAGGGAACTTATAAGGGAACTGAATCTTTCATGGAGGAGTAGGGACTGGATCTAGGAAAACCTCCTTCATTCAACAAGAAAAGTTGTGGTACATTGAACATAACGTTACATTGAAGCTTCCTATTGAATGAACTGATCAACTATAACAGCGTGAGAATCTCCCATGATGCCTTGGGCCAGCTACTAGACTGCCCCACCCCATGAGAATCATTGCCAGTAAGTACAGACTCAGGAGAGCATTGATCCCTCTCTATTAGCTCTCGATGATGCTTCTTTAATTAGGAAGAAGACCCGGCTTGGGACATCTCTGCAAAAAGCCGAGCGGGTGGAGGGAAGCTATATTCATTTTGAAAATAAGTATTAGAAAATCATTCTATGTCTCTGTGTCTTTAAAAAATGTGCCCCACTGAACCAGTTCTGTTCACCCTTTACTGGGTCATGGGGGGGGGGGGGCAGAATACCCTCAGTAAGGACCTGCATGGAGTTTGTATGACCCACCAATGTTTGTGTGGATTTCCCACAATTCCCACAATTCTAAAATTATATTGACAAGTTATTGATCTGCCGGGGGGGGGGGGGGGATTAAAGCGTAAGCCGGCAATGCAGGAACCAAGAGTCTCCCTTAATGTAGTAGTGTACAGAGAGTTTATTGGGAACCCTTGTACTCCTCAACGCTCCAATCCATTCAAACTGCTATCAGCAATGACCCATCACCCCCTCACTTCATTAAACATCTGTACATCATTCTACCTGTCATAGGAGGGGATTAGTCACTGATGTATTACAACTATTCTCCTCCTGTGTTACATTAACAATCAACGTGCGAGGCTGCCAAGCCAAAATGTATTTTTTTTTTCCATGGACAGCTGCCCAAAGCAAGAGATATGGGGACACACGGACTGCAGAGAGCCAGGGGGACACACAGAACGCAGAGAGCCAGGGAACACCGTAGAGAGCCTGGGGACACACGGGACGCAGAGAGCCTGGGGACACAAGGACTGCAGAGAGCCAGGGGACACACAGGGACACATACGGACCACAGAGGGCTGGGGACACACGGACCAAAGAAAGCTGGGGAGACACGGAGCAAAGAGAAATGGGGACACACGGACCAAAGAAAGCTGGGGAGACATGGACCAAAGAAAGCTGGGGAGACACGGACCAAAGAGAAACGGGGACACAAGGACCAAAGAGAGCCGGGGACACATGGACCAAAGAGAGCTGGGGAGACATGGACCAAAGAGAAACGGGGAAACACGGACCAAAGAGAGCCGGGGACACATGGACCAAAGAGAGCTGGGGAGACATGGACCAAAGAGAAACGGGGACACACGGACCAAAGAAAGCTGGGGAGACATGAACCAAAGAAAGCTGGGGAGACACGGACCAAAGAGAAACGGGGACACAAGGACCAAAGAAAGCTGGGGAGACATGGACCAAAGAGAAACGGGGACACACAGACCAAAGAGAGCCGGGACACACGGACCAAAGAAAGGTGGGGAGACACGGACCAAAGAGAAACGGGGACACACGGACCAAAGAGAGCCAGGGACACACGGACCAAAGAAAGCTGGGGAGACACGGACCAAAGAGAAACGGGGACACACAGACCAAGGAGAGCCGGGGACACACGGACCAAAGAAAGCTGGGGAGACATGGACCAAAGAGAAACGGGGACACACGGACCAAAGAGAAACGGGGACACACAGACCAAAGAGAGCCGGGGACACACGGACCAAAGAAAGCTGGGGAGACATGGACCAAAGAGAAACGGGGACACACGGACCAAAGAAAGCTGGGGAGACATGGACCAAATAGAAACGGGGAGACACGGACCAAAGAAAGCTGGGGAGACATGGACCAAATAGAAACGGGGAGACACGGACCAAAGAGAAACGGGGACACACGGACCAAAGAAAGCTGGGGAGACATGGACCAAAGAGAAACGGGGAGACATGGACCAAAGAAAGCTGGGGAGACATGGACCAAATAGAAACGAGGAGACACGGACCAAAGAGAAACGGGGACACACGGACCAAAGAAAGCTGGGGAGACATGGACCAAAGAGAAACGGGGAGACATGGACCAAAGAAAGCTGGGGAGACATGGACCAAATAGAAACGAGGAGACACGGACCAAAGAGAAACGGGGACACACGGACCAAAGAAAGCTGGGGAGACATGGACCAAAGAGAAACGGGGAGACATGGACCAAAGAAAGCTGGGGAGACATGGACCAAATAGAAACGGGAAGACACGGACCAAAGAGAAACGGGGAGACATGGACCAAAGAAAGCTGGGGAGACATGGACCAAATAGAAACGGGGAGACACGGACCAAAGAGAAACGGGGACACACGGACCAAAGAAAGCTGGGGAGACATGGACCAAAGAGAAACGGGGACACACGGACCAAAGAAAGCTGGGGAGACATGGACCAAAGAGAAACGGGGACACACGGACCAAAGAAAGCTGGGGAGACACGGACCAAAGAGAAACGGGGACACATGGACCAAAGAGAAAGGGGGAGACACGGACCAAATAGAAATGGGGAGACACGGACCAAAGAGAAACGGGGAGACACGGACCAAAGAGAAAGGGGGAGACACGGACCAAAGAGAAAGGGGGAGACACGGACCAAAGAGAAACGGGGAGACATGGACCAAATAGAAACGGGGAGACACGGACCAAAGAGAGCTGGGGACACACAGACAACTCAAATATGAATCTTCTTGTCTGATTTATTTTATAGGCCATCCATCCATCCTCCTAACAATCTATTACAGCCATTCTCAACCAGGGTTCCTCCAGAGGTTGCTAGGGGTTCCTTGGGCTGGGGCTGATGAACCACCTTTTTGATGGTGCCTACAGAGTTCAAGGTTCACCATCACTTAGCAAAGCCAGCTGCATGACACCACATATCTTTTTAGCTGTCTTTAAGGGGGGCAATCTGAGCAACACATAAAGGGGGACATTCTTCATTTTGGCCAACAGTATCAGGGGCGTTGTGTTCCTACTGACCCCTGATAAATTGGTTTTAGGGAGGGTTCCTCAAGACCTGAAAACAATTTTTGGGGTTTCTCTAGGGTTAAAAGTTGGAGAAAGCCTGATCTATTAACTTTCTCTCCACCCAACCATCATCTATCTTTCCATCAATCCTCCTACCAATCTATTATCTTTCTATTCATCCAGCTACCCAACTACTATTTTTCCTTTTTTTTTTCCATCCACGCATCGTCAGTCTTTTCATCTATACATTTGTCTTTCTATCGCTCATCTCTCTTTCTATCCATCGTTCCACATACCCATTTCTTATCTTTCTTTTTACCAATCCATCTATCCATCCTCCTACCAATCTATTATCTTTCTATCCATTCATCTACAAATCTATTATCTTTCATCTATCCATCTATACATTTATGTGTCTATCTATCCATCTTTCCATCCATCCTACTATTTACCCGCCTATTATCTATCTTTCTATCCATCCATCTATCTATCACACCAAAGAATAAGACACATCATCTTATTTCTATTACAAGAGCTGTGTGCTCTACCATCTTCTTTTGTACTTGTTTCTTGGATTTCTGACATGGAAATACTTTGACTGGCTGACCATAATCTGAGGACTCCTCTGGCTGACCATACACCGAGGACTCCTCTGGTTGACCATACTCCGAGGACTCCTCTGGCTGACCATACTCTGAGGACTCCTCTGGCTGACCATTCTCCGAGGACTCCTCTGGCTGACCATACTCTGAGGACTCCTCTGGCTGACCATACTCTGAGGACTCCTCTGGCAGCCCATACTCCGCGGACTCCTCTGGCTGACCATTTTCCGAGGACTCCTCCGGCTGACCATACACCGAGGACTCCTCTGGCTGACCATACACCGAGGACTCCTCTGGTTGACCATTCTCTGAGGACTCCTCTGGCTGACCATTCTCTGAGGACTCCTCTGGCTGACCATACTTTAAGGAGTCCTCTGGCTGACCATTCTCTGAGGACTCCTCTGGCTGCCCATACTCCGCAGACTCCTCTGGCTGACCATTTTCCGAGGACTCCTCCAGCTGACCATACACCGAGGACTCCTCTGGCTGACCATACTCTGAGGACTCCTCTGGCTGACCATACTCTGAGGACTCCTCTGGCTGACCATACACCGAGGACTCCTCTGGCTGCCCATACTCTGAGGACTCCTCTGGCTGACCATTCTCTGAGGACTCCTCTGGCTGACCATACACTGAGGACTCCTCTGGCTGACCACACTCTGAGGACTCCTCTGGCTGACCATTCTCTGAGGACTCCTCTGGCTGACCATACACTGAGGACTCCTCTGGCTGACCATTCTCTGAGGACTCCTCTGGCTGACCATACACCGAGGACTCCTCTGGCTGCCCATACACCGAGGACTCCTCTGGCTGACCATACTCATCGGACTCCTCTGGCTGACCATTCTCCGAGGACTCCTCTGGCTGACCATTCTCAGAGGACTCCTCTGGCTGACCATACTCTGAGGATTCCTCTGGTTGACCATACTCCGAGGACTCCTCTGGCTGACCATACACCGAGGACTCCTCTGGCTGTCCATACACCGAGGACTCCTCTGGCTGCCCATACTCATTGGACTCCTCTGGCTGACCATTCTCCGAGGACTCCTCTGGCTGACCATTCTCTGAGGACTCCTCTGGCTGACCATACTCTGAGGACTCCTCTGGTTGACCATTCTCTGAGGACTCCTCTGGTTGACCATTCTCTGAGGACTCCTCCGGCTGACCATACTCTGAGGACTCCTCCGGCTGACCATACTCTGAGGACTCCTCTGGCTGACCATTCTCCGAGGACTCCTCCGGCTGACCATTCTCTGAGGACTCCTCTGGCTGACCATTCTCCGAGGACTCCTCCGGCTGACCATTCTCTGAGGACTCCTCTGGCTGACCATTCTCCGAGGACTCCTCCGGCTGACCATTCTCTGAGGACTCCTCCGGCTGACCATACTCTGAGGACTCCTCCGGCTGACCATACTCCGAGGACTCCTCCGGCTGACCATACTCTGAGGACTCCTCCGGCTGACCACACTCTGACAGTCAGGAGATGTAAAGACTCTGACATCCTCACATAAATATCTCAGTAAACAATAAAAAAAAGAAAGATCCCGCTCACAGTTCTCTCCTTATTTATTTCTCTGTTCAGCTACAAGAACCAAACTCTCCGCTTCCTGACAATGATTTTTTTTTTTTAAAACGATCTGTCAAAGCGTTCGCTCAGACACATGCGCAATGTATTTATCATTTCTCTTGTCGAAGAAAAAAAAAAATTTAAGCATGAATCAAACTTTCCTTTTTACAAAAAAAAAAAATAAGATTTCCTATAGCAGCAAAAACCACAACGGTAAAAATGATTATTTTCTTCAATGATGTTGCCTCCACAGATGGATACATGTAGCGAGGAACATGTTTATTGTATTGAGCATTACTGCCGGAATGGATGTGGCAGGAGATCCCAAACGGCTTACAGGGAGATCAAACCAATGCGATAGGAGCGGAGCTGGAAAAATTGAAAACTGGAGCTCAGAGTGTTAGAAAAAAAAAAAAAAAAAGCTGCGTAGTAACAACATTGAGAGTGATGGTAACAGTGATGGTGGTTTTAGTATAAAAGCAATAAAACAAATAATTAGAAAATCCTAAAGACAGATGAAACCTGATCCTCTACCTGTGTGTGTCTGTGTGTCTCACTTTTTATTTTTTGTTCACTGCAAAACATGAGCTGACTTTTTTCACTTTATGTTATGTAAAATCCCCCAAAAAATATATATATTTTTTTTATGCAAAATCAAAAAATGTGCCCATTTTTATTACAAAAATACACACAAAGTATACACTTTTTTTTTTGGTAGAAAAATGTCTTATGCAGATTCCAAAAATGCGCCCAATTTCTTTTCTAATAAAAACGTGTCGATTTTTGGATTTTGCATTCGAAATTTTTGCAATAAAACAGGCGTACATTTTTGGATTTTTGCATGAGACATCTTGCAATAAAAAAAAAAAATGTAGATTTTTTGATTTTGCATAAGAAGTTTTCTACCAAAAAAGTGTACACTTTTGGATTTTGCATCAGAAACTTTGCAATTTAAAAAGCGTACATTTTTTTTGTTTATTTTTGCAATAAAAACGTGTTCATTTTTTGATTTTGCATATGAAATTTTCGAATAAAAATGTGTACATTTTTGGAGTTTGCATTAGAAATTTTCTAACAAAAAAGTGTACACTTTTGGATTTTGCATCAGAAAATTTGCAATAAAAAAAGTGTAAATTTTTTTTTATTTTGCATGTGAAATTTTCGAATAAAAAAACACATTTTTATTGCAAAATTTCTAATGCAAAAATCTAAAAAAGGTATAGTTTTTTTATTGCACAGTTTCTGATGCAAAATACGAAAGTGTACAACTATTTCTTACGCAAGAGCCAAAAATTTACACATTTTTATTTGAAAATGACATATGCAAAAGCCAAAAACGTACACATTATTTTTTGCAGAATTAAAAAATTTACACATTTTTATAAGAAAATTTCTCATGCAAAATTCAAAAAATTGACACTTTTTTTTTTATTGCAAAGTTTCTTTTGCAGAATCCAAAAATGTACACATTTTTTAAAAGAAAATTTCTCATGCAAAATCCAAAAAACTGACACTTTTTTTTATTGCAAAGTTTCTTTTGCAGAATCCAAAAATGTACACATTTTTATAAGAATATTTCTCATGCAAAATCCAAAAAAACTGACACTTTTTTATTGCAAAGTTTCTTTTGCAGAATCCAAAAATGTACAAATTTTTATAAGAATATTTCTCATGCAAAATTTAAAAAAATTACACATTTTTATTGCAAAGTTTATTTTGCAGAATTAAAAAATGTACACATTTTTATAACAAAATTTCTCATGCAAAATCCAAAAATCTGACACTTTTTTTATTGCAAAGTTTCTAATGCAGAATCCAAAAATGTACACATTTTTATGAGAAAATTTCTCATGCAAAATTCAAAAAAATTACACATTTTTATTGCAAAGTTTCTTTTGCAGAATCCAAAAATGTACACAATTTTATAAGAAAATTTCTCATGCAAAATCCAAAAATCTGACACTTTTTTTTATTGCAAAGTTTCTAATGCGGAATCCAAAAATGTACACATTTTTATAACAAAATTTCTCATGCAAAATCCAAAAAACAGATAGCTTTTTATTGCAAAGTTTATTTTGCAGAATCCAAAAATGTACACATGTTTATAAGAAGATTTCTCATGCAAAATTAAAAAAAATTTACACTTTTTTATTGCAAAGTTTCTTTTGCAGAATCCAAAAATGTACACATTTTTTATAAGAAAATTTCTCATGCAAAATCCAAAAAATTTTGCAAAAAAAATCCAAAAATGTACACCTTTTAATTAGAATATTTCCTATGCAAAATCCAAAAATGTACATATTTTTTTTATCACAATGTTTCTCACGCAAAATTAAAAAAAAAAATGTACATTTTTTTCAAATGCAAAATTCTAAAAATTTCAGGCATGCAAAACTGGATTTATCTCCTGCTATTTGCTGGTAGTAGACATTGATCGTTTCCGCTTTTTCTGTACAAAATATTTTGTAACGCTCCCTCTCATTCCCTCACTTCGCCCCCCACCCTCCTCTGGTTCCCAGCTGTGGCTATTGTCCTATGGGGAATCTCGCTTTGGTCAAGCATGAAGGAGGGAGGAAAGCTTCAAGGATTTCGAGTATAGAAGACCCTGCCAAGGACCAAACCAGCGCTCATCCTAAATGTAGTTGTAAATGGATTGCAAAGATCAAACTGAATCCGGCTCCAGAGACAACAGGAATACAATGATGCTCCATGAGTATTGATTAAGACTTAATTCCAAGGATGATATGAGATCTGAGCCTGCTTATGACGCTCTATCTTCGGACTTGTGCGAACATTGCAATATCTTCCTTGTAAGAACCGTCTAATTGGTGATGCAAGGCCGGACACCCTGCACACCCTAATGAACGTGTGTTTTGCTTGCTCTTCGCTAATTAATAAAGTCTGTTTATTGTAAAATGTGTCGACACGCAGAGAGCGCTCCCGGTAACGAGCGTATTACAGGCACACATGTTCCCGCAGTCAGTAGGCCGGACAATTAAAGGGAAATTAATGATGCACTGAGCGAAGCCAGATGTTGGACATGTCACTGTAACTGGTGAGAAACACGGGCGGATTCACAGGAACATTCCAGAAGAGCTCTGCAATGTGAAGAACTCCTCTACTATACTCTGCTCCGGCCTTTCCCAGCTGTTTTAACATGGAGGAACCCTCGAAATAACTTTCAGGTCTAAGGGAACCCCTGATAATGATTACAGTATCTACAGCTCCGGGTACATGGGCATGAACGGCAAGCCGAGACCGATGAATAAATGAAAGAATAAGGAATGTGGAGTGCTCACAGTATGAGACTTAGGGGTGACGTACAAAATCATTTTCTGTAGTATTAATAGAATGAAGCAAATGCTACTAATGGGCAGCAAATAAAAATGCCCCCTTGGTTTGGTGGTCATGGGAGAAGGACCCACTTATATTGGTTTGGTGGTCATTGTAAGAAGGAACCCCTTATATTGGTGGTCATTGTAAGAAGGAACCCCTTATATTGGTGGTCATTGTAAGAAGGACCTCCTTATATTAAAGGTTATTGGAAGAAGGACCTCCTTATATTGAAGGTTATTGAAAGAAGGACCTCCTTATATTGAAGGTTATTGAAAGAAGGACCTCCTTATATTGAAGGTTATTGAAAGAAGGACCTCCTTATATTGAAGGTTATTGAAAGAAGGACCTCCTTATATTAAAGGTTATTGGAAGAAGGACCTCCTTATATTGAAGGTTATTGAAAGAAGGACCTCCTTATATTGGTGGTCATTGGAAGAAGATCTCCTTACATTGGTGGTCATTGGAAGAAGGACCTCTTTATATCGAAGGTCATTGGAAGAAGGACCTCCTTATATTGAAGGTCATTGGAAGAAGGACCTCCTTATATTGAAGGTCATTGGAAGAAGGACCTCCTTATATTGAAGGTCATTGGAAGAAGGACCTCCTTATATTGAAGGTCATTGGAAGAAGGACCTCCTTATGTTGGTGGTCATTAAGGAAAAGCACCCCCTTGTATTGGCGGTCATCGTAAGGACTCCCTTATATCGGTGGTCAATGGAAGTACTCCCTTATGTTGATAGTCATTGGAAGTGGGCATTCTTATACTAGTGGTCATTGGAAGAAGGGTCCCTTACATTGATGGCCATTAGAAGGTCTCCCTTCATTGGTGATCAGTGGAAAAAAAAATGTCCTTATTTTGGTGGTCATTGGAAAAAGGCCCCCCTTATATTGGTAGTCATTAGAAAAAAGGACCTCCTTATATTGGTGGTCATTGGAAAAGGGACCCCCTTATATTGGTGGTCATTGGAAAAGGGACCCCCTTATATTGGTGGTCATTGTAAGGACTCCCTTATATTGGTAGTCATTGGGAGAATGACCCCCCTTATATTGGTAGTCATTGGAAGTAGGCATTCTTATACTAGTGGTCATTGGAAGAAGGGCCACTTACATTGATGGTCATTAGAAGGTCTCCCTTCATTGGTGATCAGTGGAATTGTGGTTATTTTGGTGGTCATTGGAAAAAGGACCCACTTATATTGGTAGTCATTGGAAAAAAGGACCCCCTTATATTGGTGGTCATTGGAAAAAGGACCCCCTTATATTGGTGGTCATTGGAAAAAGGACACCCTTATATTGGTGGTCATTAGAAGAAAGACTCCCTTATCTTGGTGCTCATTGAGAGAAGGACTCCCTTATATTGGCAGTAATTGGAAGAAGGATCCCTTATATTGGTGGCCATTGGGAGAAGGGCTCCCTTATATTGGTGGTCATTGGAGGAAGCCCCCCTTACATTTATGACCACTAAAACAAGGCCTCCATTCATTGGTGATCAGTGGGAAACAAAAACCCTTATTTTGGTGGTCATTAGAAGAAGTCCCCCTTCACTGGTGATGATCAGTGGAAATATGTCCTTATGATAATGATCATTGGAAGAAGGTCCCCTTGACTGGTGATCAGTGGAAAAAATTGTCCTCCTTTTGGTGGTGATTGGAAAAAAGTAGCCCCTTATATTGCCAGTCATTGGAAGAAGGAACCCCCTTATATTAGAGGGAACAAAGATATGTGTGTGAGCTGCTCAGACTGAATGGGAATGAAGCCCTGTGCCTGTCTGCTGCAAGTGCTGGCCGAGAATGGCGCTTGTCTATGCTCCAGTCAATGGTAGAGAGTGATAGGTGTCCCGGAATCGAGTCAAAGCCTGCTGTGTGCTAGTGAATGGCAGTCTCAGCTGGGAACACGTTGGGGGCATGGCCTGGCAGGGTTCTCGGCTGAGACTGCCATTTACTATCACACAGCAGTCTTTGACTTGATGTGTGGCTTCCGGGAAACCTATCAACCCTTATATTGGTGGTTATTGGGAGAAGGATACCCTTATATTGGTGGTTATTGGGAGAAGGATACCCTTATATTGGTGGTTATTGGGAGAAGGATACCCTTATATTGGTGGTTATTGGGAGAAGGATCCCCTTATATTGGTGGTTATTGGGAGAAGGATCTCCTTATATTGGTAGTCACTGGGCAAAAGACCCCCCTTATGATTGTTGGTCATTGGAAGAAGGACCTCCCTCTGATTTTTGGTCATTGGAAAAAGACCCCCATTCTATTGATGGCCATTAGAAGAAGGCCTCCCTTCACTGGTGATCAGTGGAAAATATTGTCCTTATTTTGGTGGTCATTGGAAGAAGCAGCCACTTATATTGGTGGTCATTGAGAGACGGAGCCTCTTATATTTGTGGTTCACTGGAATAAGGATTTTATTGGCGCTGATTGGGAAAGGGCCCCCCTCTACTGGAGTTCATTAGGAGAAGGGCCCCCTTCAGTGGTGTTTTTTGGGGTAAATGCTCCCTTCATTGGTGGTCAGTGGCAGAAGGGCCTTTTTACTAGTGATCATTGGAAGGGCCTCCTTCACCTGGGGTCATTGGATAAAATACTCCTTGGTGGTCCTTGGGAAGAATGCCCTAGGGCAGGGATGGAGAACCTTTGCCCCCCAGATGTTTTGGAACTACATTTCCCATGATGTTCAACTACACTGCAGAGTGCATGTGCATCATGGGAAATGTAGTTCCAAAACATCTGGGGTGCCAAGGTTCGCCATCACTGGCCTAGGTGATAACTGAAGAATGTCCTCTTGAGGAAATGTGGTTGAGAAAGGCTGATCTTCACTGTATGAGATAGATAGATAGATAGATAGATAGATAGATAGATAGATAGATAGATAGATAGATAGATATTTTTTTATTATATAAACATTTCTAGATAGGTGGGCTCAGAATATCCTAGTCACATTTTTTTTTTTTAAATGGAACATACATTTAAAGAGAACCTGTCCACAGGAAATACGTGAAATGCAGCATTTCCCTATGTTGGGAATGTGTTTGCACATTATGATGAAATTAGGTAGAAAGCATGAAAAATTGATAATTTTACCACTGCTGATTACTTGGCAGTGGCAGCAGAAATATCAAATGCAGATGTGGTTTGTACATGGATTATAGTGTTCCACAATGCCGTGTGCTACCTCTACCCGTCATTATGATTCATATAGCGCCATCTACTGCAGCAGCACTGTACAATGCAAGCAATACAGGCCAGGAAGTACATATGTAGGGATAACGTAGGCATCACTAACTGGGTGCGGTGGGAGAAATAGCACTGCTTGTATTGGCTAAATAGAAGGATTTGTTTCAACTCTTTACTGCAAGATCAGAAAAGATTGACATTTCTGGACTCAGTTGTAGCACAATGGTATTTTTTCATAGCAGTATTCTTTATGGTATTGTAAAAAAAAAAAAAAAAAAACATATGTGTATATAATAATAATAAAATGCTGGTCATATATACATAAAAAAATATATATATTTATATATATATATATATATATATATATATATATATATATATATATATATATATATATATATATATATATATATATAAATATTACATTTTAATATATATATATTTTTTTATTTACATTTTACATTTTTTATATATATATATATATATATATATATATATATATTTTTTTTTTTATTTATTTATTTATTTATTATTTTGATTTTACATTTTATATATATATATATATATATATATATATATATATATATATATATGTATATTAAAAAGTTAAAAAATATGTGTATATATATATATATATATATATATATATATATATATATATATACACACACAGACACATACATATATACATATAATTTTATTTTAGATATATTTTTCCATTATATTGTCATTTAATATATATTATTTTAATATATTTATATCTTTATATATTTTTTCATATAATTTTATATATATTATTTTATTAATAATAATAATAATAATAAAATATATATATATTTTTTTTTTTTACTTTTTACTACATATTTTATATATATATATATATATATATATATATATATATATATATATATATATATATATTAGGTTATATTGTCATTTTATATATATTATTTTAATATATTTATATTTTTTATATATTTTTTTTATATCTTTATTATTAAAATAATCTCTCTCTCTCTCTCTCTCTCTCTCTCTCTCTATATATATATATTTTTTCATTAAATATATCATGCAACATGTTCCGTATCTCATTGGAAGTTAAACTAGATGTGTGTTGGAGTTTATTTATTTATTTTAATTATTAAATAGACCCTTTTGTGATGCTCCTTTACAGACACACAGTCCCAGTCTCCTTCCTTCTCCCTGTCTGAGCATCTCTCTAACTAATAAGGTAAGTACTGAGAACCACCATTCATCTCCCACAGCTACCCATTCCCATAATATCCTAGAAAATGACATTCGGCATCTGAAAGTTTGTAGTGATAACATTGATTCTTTGAAAGTATAATATTGTATAATTAATTCATAAAATACACAGAAATCGAATGGGTGTGTAATGTGGAGTTGTAGCCGACACTGGCCAATCACAATCCCCATCCAAAATCCGCGTTATTCTCATTTTCTTTTCTCCGTTTTATGAATCAGTCCCTTCCCGGATTCCCCGGCATCCTCAGAACATACATCTTCTGCTGCTGAGCCCACGTGCCGCCTCCCGCTCCGTCCTCGGTGTAAACAGCCCGCTGGCTCAGCTTTGGTGATGAGCTTCTTCATAGCGGCTTGGGGCAGGCGGAGGAAGATTCTCATTGTAGGCAGAGATATTACAATGTATTACAGGCTGTAGGAAGGGTCATTCTATGGGAAGGATATCTCTCTATCAGAGTGTTACCCTTCCTATAGACAATTACCCTTCCTATAGAGTTACCCTTCCTAGAGACAATTACCCTTCCTATAGAGAGTTACCCTTCCTATAGAGAGTTACCTTTTCAACAAAGAGTTATCCTTCCTATAAAGAGCTCTCCTTCCCATAGAGTGTTACAATTACATTAGAAAGTTATCCTTCATATCGAGAGTTATCCTTCCTATAGAGAGTTATCCTTCCTATAGAGAGTTATCCCTCCTATAGAGAGTTATCCTTCCTATAGAGAGTTACCCTTCCTATAAAGAGCTCTCCTTCCTATAGAGTGTTACAATTCCATTAGAAAGTTATCCTTCCTATAAAGAGTTATCCTTCCTATAAAGAGTGCTCCTTCCTATAGAATGTTACCCTTCCTATAGAGTGTTACCCTTCCTATAGAGTGTTACCCTTCCTATAGAGTGTTACCCTTCCTATAGAGTGTTGCCCTTCCTATAAAGAGCTCTCCTTCCTATAGAGTGTTACAATTACCATAGAAAGTTATCCTTCATATAGAGAGTTATCCTTCCTATAAAGAGTTACCCTTCCTATAAAGAGCTCTCCTTCCTATAGAGTGTTACAATTCCATTAGAAAGTTATCCTTCCTATAAATAGTTACCCATCCTATAAAGAGTGCTCCTTCCTATAGAATGTTACCCTTCCTATAGAGTGTTACCCTTCCTATAGAGTGCTACCCTTCCTATAGAGTGTTGCCCTACCTATAAAGAGCTCTCCTTCCTATAGAGTGTTACAATTCCATTAGAAATGTATCCTTCATATAGAGAGTTACCCTTCCTATAAAGAGTTACCCTTCCTATAGAGAGTTACCCTTCCTATAAAGAGCGCTCCTTCCTATAGAGTGTTACCCTTCCTATAGAGAGTTACCCTTCCTATAGAGTGTTACCCTTCCTATAGAGAGTTACCCTTCCTATAAAGAGCGCTCCTTCCTATAGAGTGTTACCCTTCCTATAGAGAGTTACCCTTCCTATAGAGAGTTACCCTTCCTATAAAGAGCGCTCCTTCCTATAGAGTGTTACCCTTCCTATAGAGAGTTACCCTTCCTATAGAGTGTTACCCTTCCTATAGAGAGTTACCCTTCCTATAAAGAGTTACCCTTCCTATAAAGAGCGCTCCTTCCTATAGAGTGTTACCCTTCCTATAGAGAGTTACCCTTCCTATAGAGAGTTACCCTTCCTATAGAGAGTTACCTTTTCAACAAAGAGTTATCCTTCCTATAAAGAGCTCTCCTTCCCATAGAGTGTTACAATTACATTAGAAAGTTATCCTTCATATCGAGAGTTATCCTTCCTATAGAGAGTTATCCTTCCTATAGAGAGTTATCCCTCCTATAGAGAGTTATCCTTCCTATAGAGAGTTACCCTTCCTATAAAGAGCTCTCCTTCCTATAGAGTGTTACAATTCCATTAGAAAGTTATCCTTCCTATAAAGAGTTATCCTTCCTATAAAGAGTGCTCCTTCCTATAGAATGTTACCCTTCCTATAGAGTGTTACCCTTCCTATAGAGTGTTACCCTTCCTATAGAGTGTTACCCTTCCTATAGAGTGTTGCCCTTCCTATAAAGAGCTCTCCTTCCTATAGAGTGTTACAATTACCATAGAAAGTTATCCTTCATATAGAGAGTTATCCTTCCTATAAAGAGTTACCCTTCCTATAAAGAGCTCTCCTTCCTATAGAGTGTTACAATTCCATTAGAAAGTTATCCTTCCTATAAATAGTTACCCATCCTATAAAGAGTGCTCCTTCCTATAGAATGTTACCCTTCCTATAGAGTGTTACCCTTCCTATAGAATGCTACCCTTCCTATAGAGTGTTGCCCTACCTATAAAGAGCTCTCCTTCCTATAGAGTGTTACAATTCCATTAGAAATGTATCCTTCATATAGAGAGTTACCCTTCCTATAAAGAGTTACCCTTCCTATAGAGAGTTACCCTTCCTATAAAGAGCGCTCCTTCCTATAGAGTGTTACCCTTCCTATAGAGAGTTACCCTTCCTATAGAGTGTTACCCTTCCTATAGAGAGTTACCCTTCCTATAAAGAGCGCTCCTTCCTATAGAGTGTTACCCTTCCTATAGAGAGTTACCCTTCCTATAGAGAGTTACCCTTCCTATAAAGAGCGCTCCTTCCTATAGAGTGTTACCCTTCCTATAGAGAGTTACCCTTCCTATAGAGTGTTACCCTTCCTATAGAGAGTTACCCTTCCTATAAAGAGTTACCCTTCCTATAAAGAGCGCTCCTTCCTATAGAATGTTACCCTTCCTATAGAGTGTTACCCTTCCTATAAAGAGTTACCATTCCTATAGAGAGTTACCCTTTCAACAAAGAGTTATCCTTCTTATGGATAGTTACCCTTCCTATAAAGAGCTCTCCTTCCTATAGAATGTTTCCCTTCCTACACAGAGTTAGTCTTTCTATTGAGAGTAATGGTTCCTATAAAGAGTTACCCTTCCTATAGAGTGCTACCCTTCCTATAGAGAGTTACCCTTCCTAAAAAGAGTTACCCTCCTAAAAAAAAAAGAGTTACCCTTTCTATAGAGAGTTAGCCTTCTTATAGAGAGTTAGCCTTCCTATACAGAGTTACCCTTCCTATACAGAGTTACCCTTCCTATAAAGAGTTACCCTTCCGTTAGAGAGTTAGCCTTCATATACATAGTTACCCTTCCTATAGAGACTTACCCTTCCTATAGAGAGTTACCCTTCCTATAGAGAGTTACCCTTCCGTTAGAGAGTTAGCCTTTCTATTGAGAGCTAGCGTTCCTATAAAGAGCTACCCTTTCTATAGAGAGAGTTACCCTTTCTAAAAAGAGTTACCCTTCCTGTTAAGAGTTACTCTTTCTATAGAGAGTTAGCCTTCCTATAGAGAGTCACCCTTGCTATAAAGAGTTACCCTTCTATAGACAGTTACCCTTCCTACAGACAGTTACCCTTCCTACGGAGAGTTAACTTTCATATAGACAGTTACCCTTCCTATAAGGAGTTACCCTTCCAACATTTACCGGTAATTGAAATCTGGCCTTTATGGAAGAGTGACAAGAAGAAAGCCACTGTTGAAAGAAAGCCATAAGAAGTCTCGTTTGCAGTCTGTGAGAAGCCATGTGGGGGAGGGGGCAGCAAACACGTGGAAGAAGGTGCTCTGGTCAGATGAGACCAACATTCAACTTTTTGGCCTAAAAGCAAAAGTCTGGTTGGGGAGGAAAACTAACACCGCACATCACCCTGAACACACCATCCCCACCGTGAAACATGGTGGTGGCAGCATCATGTGGTGGGGATGCTTTTCTCCAGCAGGAACAGGGAAGCTGGTCAGAGTTGATGGGAAGATGGATGGAGCCAAATACAGGACAATCTTAGAAGAAAATCTGCAAAAGACTTGAGACCGGGGCGGAGGTTCACCTTCTAGCAGGACAACGACCCGAAACATCCAGCCAGAGCTACAATGGAATGGTTTACATCAAAGCACATTCATGTGTGTTAGAATGGCCCAGTCACAGTCCAGACCTAAATCACATTGAGAATCTGTGGCAAGACTTGAAAATTGCTGATCACAGACGCTATCCATCCAATCTGACAGAGCTTGAGATATTTTGCAAAGAAGAAGAAGAATGGGCAACAATGTCCCTCTCTAGATGTGTAAAGCTGGTAGAGACACCCCCAAAAAGACTTGCAGCTGTAATTGTAGAGAAAGGGGGTTCTACAAAGTATTGACTCCGGGGGGCTCCATACAAATGCTCCCCCCCACACACACACACACTTTTCATATATTTATTTGCAAAATAAAAATTTGAAAACCATTTATCATTTTCCTTCCACTTCACAATGATGTGACACTTTGTGTTGGTCCATCACATAAAATCCCATATACATGAGAAAATGTGGAAAATGTCAAGGGGTATGAAAACTTTTTCAAGGTACTGTATATAAAGTATGTCACAAAAGTGAGTACACCCCTCACATTTTTGTAAATATTTTATTCTATATTTTCATTTGGCAACACTGAAGAAATGACACTTTGTTATACAAGCTGTACACTCACTACTTTACATTGTAACAGTGTCAATTTCCTGTCCCCTCAAAATAACTCAACACACAGCCATTAATGTCTAAACCGCTGGCAGCAAAAGTCAGTACACCCCTAAGTGAAAATGTCCAAAGTGTCAATATTTTGTGTGACCTCCATTATTTTCTAGCACTACCTTAACCCTCTTGGGCATGGAGGTCATCAGAGCTTCACAGGTCACCACTGGAGTCCTCTTCCCCTCCCCCATGATGACATCACAGAGCTGGTGGATGTTGGAGACCTTGCGCTCCTCCACCTTCCCTCTGAGGATGTCCCACAGATGATCAATAGGGTTTAGGTCTGGAGACATGCTTGGCCAGTCCATCACCTTTACCCTCAGCTTCTTTAGCAAGGCAGTGGTGGTGTTGGAGGTGTGTTTGGGGTGGTTATCATGTTGGAATACTGCCCTGCGGCCCAGTCTCTGAAGGGAGGGGATCATGCTCTGCTTCAGTATGTCACAGTACATGTTGGCATTCATGGTCTCCTCAATGATCTGTAGCCCCCCAGTGCCGGCAGCACTCATGCAGCCCCAGACCATGACACCCCCACCACCATGCCTGACTGTAGACAAGACACACTTGTCTTTGTCCTCCTCACCTGGTTGCCCCCACACACGCTTGACACCATCTGACACCAAATAAGTTTATCTTGGTCTCATCAGACCACAGGACATGGTTCCAGTAATCCATCTCCTTAGTCTGCTTGTCTTCAGCAAACTGTTTGCGTTTTTTCTTGTGCATCATCTAAAGAGGCTTCCTTCTGGGATGACAGCCATGCAGACCAATTAGATGCAGTGTGCGGCATATGGTCTGAGCACTGACAGGCTGATCCCCCCCCCCCCACACCCCTACAATCTCTGCAGCAATGCTGGCAGCACTCATACGTCTATTTCCCAAAGACAACCTCTGGATATGACGCTGAGCATGTGACCTCAACTTCTTTGATCGACCACGGCGTGGCCTGTTTTGAGTGGAACCTGTCCTGTTATACCGCTGTATGATCTTGGCCACCGTGCTGCAGCTCAGTTTCAGGGTCTTGGCAATCTTCCTATAGCCTAGGCCAGTGATGGGAGAACCTTGGCACCCCAGATGTTTTGGAACTACATTTCCCATGATGCTCCACTACACTGCAGAGTGCCAGAGCATCATGGGAAATGTAGTTCCAAAATATCTGGGGTGCCAAGGTTCTCCCATCACTGGCCAAGGCCATCTTTATGTAGAGCAACAATTCTTTTTTTCAGATCCTCTGAGAGCTCTTTGCCATGAGGTGCCATGTTGAACTTCCAGTGACCAGTATGAGAGAGTGAGAGCGATAACACCAAATGTAACACAATTGCTCCCCATTCACACCTGAGACCTTGTAACACTAACGAGTCACTTGACACCTGGGAGGGAAAATGGCTAATTGGGCCCAATTTGGACATTTTCACTTAGGGGTGTACTCACTTTTGTGGCCAGCGGTTTAGACATTAATGGCTGTGCGTTGAGTTAATTTGAGGGGACAGGAAATTTACACTGTTATACAAGCTGTACACTCACTACTTTACATTGTAGACAAGTGTCATTTCTTCAGTGTTGTCACATGAAAAGATAGAAGAAAAGATTTACAATGATGTGAGGGGTGTACTGACTTTTGTGAGGTTCTGTATATTGTGTATCATAGTGAGAATATATCATCTATATATCGGTGACAATAGTTTATGATCATCTACAATATAGAGATGATCCCAAAACAAAGAGAGTTTCCAACTTCATCCCGACATGGAATAAAGTGCATCATCCTCTGTATTGTTACCGGAAATCTCATCCCATTCCCCAACACACTGATATACCGACACTGATTCAGTATTAACCCCGAACACACTGATATACCGCACTGATTCAGTATTAACCCCGAACACACTGATATACCGGCACTGATTCAGTATTAACACCCAACACACTGATATACCGGCACTGACTCAATATTAACCCCGAACACACTGATATACAGGCACTGACTCAGTATTAACCCCGAACACACTGATATACCGGCACTGATTCAGTATTAACCCCGAACACACTGATATACCGGCACTGACTCAATATTAACCCCGAACACACTGATATACCGGCGCTGACTCAATATTAACCCCAGACACACTGATATACCGGCACTGATTCAGTATTAACCCCGAACACACTGATATACCGGCACTGACTCAATATTAACCCCAAACACACTGATATACCGGCACTGACTCAATATTAACCCCGAACACACTGATATACCGGCGCTGACTCAATATTAACCCCGAACACACTGATATACCGACACTGACTCAATATTAACCCCGAACACACTGATATACCGGCACTGACTCAATATTAACCCCGAACACACTGATATACCGGCGCTGACTCAATATTAACCCCAGACACACTGATATACCGACACTGACTCAATATTAACCCCGAACACACTGATATACCGGCACTGACTCAATATTAACCCCGAACACACTGATATACCGGCGCTGACTCAATATTAACCCCGAACACACTGATATACCGACACTGACTCAATATTAACCCCGAACACACTGATATACCGGCATTGACTCAATATTAACCCCGAACACACTGATATACAGGCACTGACTCAGTATTAACCCCGAACACACTGATATACCGGCACTGATTCAGTATTAACCCCGAACACACTGATATACCGACACTGACTCCGTATTAACCCCGAACACACTGATATACCGACACTGACTCAATATTAACCCCGAACACACTGATATACCGGCACTGACTCAATATTAACCCCAAACACACTGATATACCGGCACTGACTCAATATTAACCCCGAACACACTGATATACCGGCACTGACTCAATATTAACCCCAAACACACTGATATACCGGCGCTGACTCAATATTAACCCCGAACACACTGATATACCGGCACTGACTCAGTATTAACCCCGAACACACTGATATACAGGCACTGACTCAGTATTAACCCCGAACACACTGATATACCGACACTGACTCCGTATTAACCCCGAACACACTGATATACCGGCACTGATTCAGTATTAACCCCGAACACACTGATATACCGACACTGACTCCGTATTAACCCCGAACACACTGATATACTGGCACTGATTCAGTATTAACCCCGAACACACTGATATACCGGCACTGATTCAGTATTAACCCCGAACACACTGATATACCGACACTGACTCAGTATTAACCCCGAACACACTGATATACCGGCACTGATTCAGTATTAACCCCGAACACACTGATATACCGACACTGACTCAGTATTAACCCCGAACACACTGATATACCGGCGCTGACTCAATATTAACCCCGAACACACTGATATACCGGCACTGATTCAGTATTAACCCCGAACACACTGATATACCGACACTGACTCAATATTAACCCCGAACACACTGATATACCGGCACTGACTCAATATTAACCCCGAACACACTGATATACCGGCACTGACTAAATATTAACCCCGAACACACTGATATACCGGCGCTGACTCAATATTAACCCCAGACACACTGATATACCGGCACTGATTCAGTATTAACCCCGAACACACTGATATACCGGCACTGACTCAATATTAACCCCAAACACACTGATATACCGGCACTGACTCAATATTAACCCCGAACACACTGATATACCGGCGCTGACTCAATATTAACCCCGAACACACTGATATACCGACACTGACTCAATATTAACCCCGAACACACTGATATACCGGCACTGACTCAATATTAACCCCGAACACACTGATATACCGGCGCTGACTCAATATTAACCCCAGACACACTGATATACCGACACTGACTCAATATTAACCCCGAACACACTGATATACCGGCACTGACTCAATATTAACCCCGAACACACTGATATACCGGCGCTGACTCAATATTAACCCCGAACACACTGATATACCGACACTGACTCAATATTAACCCCGAACACACTGATATACCGGCATTGACTCAATATTAACCCCGAACACACTGATATACCGGCACTGACTCAATATTAACCCCAAACACACTGATATACCGGCACTGACTCAATATTAACCCCGAACACACTGATATACCGGCGCTGACTCAATATTAACCCCGAACACACTGATATACCGACACTGACTCAATATTAACCCCGAACACACTGATATACCGGCACTGACTCAATATTAACCCCGAACACACTGATATACCGGCGCTGACTCAATATTAACCCCAGACACACTGATATACCGACACTGACTCAATATTAACCCCGAACACACTGATATACCGGCACTGACTCAATATTAACCCCGAACACACTGATATACCGGCGCTGACTCAATATTAACCCCGAACACACTGATATACCGACACTGACTCAATATTAACCCCGAACACACTGATATACCGGCATTGACTCAATATTAACCCCGAACACACTGATATACAGGCACTGACTCAGTATTAACCCCGAACACACTGATATACCGGCACTGATTCAGTATTAACCCCGAACACACTGATATACCGACACTGACTCCGTATTAACCCCGAACACACTGATATACTGGCACTGATTCAGTATTAACCCCGAACACACTGATATACCGACACTGACTCAATATTAACCCCGAACACACTGATATACCGGCACTGACTCAATATTAACCCCAAACACACTGATATACCGGCACTGACTCAATATTAACCCCGAACACACTGATATACCGGCACTGACTCAATATTAACCCCAAACACACTGATATACCGGCGCTGACTCAATATTAACCCCGAACACACTGATATACCGGCACTGACTCAGTATTAACCCCGAACACACTGATATACAGGCACTGACTCAGTATTAACCCCGAACACACTGATATACCGACACTGACTCCGTATTAACCCCGAACACACTGATATACCGGCACTGATTCAGTATTAACCCCGAACACACTGATATACCGACACTGACTCCGTATTAACCCCGAACACACTGATATACTGGCACTGATTCAGTATTAACCCCGAACACACTGATATACCGGCACTGATTCAGTATTAACCCCGAACACACTGATATACCGACACTGACTCAGTATTAACCCCGAACACACTGATATACCGGCACTGATTCAGTATTAACCCCGAACACACTGATATACCGACACTGACTCAGTATTAACCCCGAACACACTGATATACCGGCGCTGACTCAATATTAACCCCAAACACACTGATATACCGGCGCTGACTCAATATTAACCCCGAACACACTGATATACCGGCACTGATTCAGTATTAACCCCGAACACACTGATATACCGACACTGACTCAATATTAACCCCGAACACACTGATATACCGGCACTGACTCAATATTAACCCCGAACACACTGATATACCGGCACTGACTAAATATTAACCCCGAACACACTGATATACCGGCGCTGACTCAATATTAACCCCAGACACACTGATATACCGGCACTGATTCAGTATTAACCCCGAACACACTGATATACCGGCACTGACTCAATATTAACCCCAAACACACTGATATACTGGCACTGACTCAATATTAACCCCGAACACACTGATATACCGGCGCTGACTCAATATTAACCCCGAACACACTGATATACCGACACTGACTCAATATTAACCCCGAACACACTGATATACCGGCACTGACTCAATATTAACCCCGAACACACTGATATACCGGCGCTGACTCAATATTAACCCCAGACACACTGATATACCGACACTGACTCAATATTAACCCCGAACACACTGATATACCGGCACTGACTCAATATTAACCCCGAACACACTGATATACCGGCGCTGACTCAATATTAACCCCGAACACACTGATATACCGACACTGACTCAATATTAACCCCGAACACACTGATATACCGGCATTGACTCAATATTAACCCCGAACACACTGATATACCGGCACTGATTCAGTATTAACCCCGAACACACTGATATACCGACACTGACTCCGTATTAACCCCGAACACACTGATATACTGGCACTGATTCAGTATTAACCCCGAACACACTGATATACCGACACTGACTCAATATTAACCCCGAACACACTGATATACCGGCACTGACTCAATATTAACCCCAAACACACTGATATACCGGCACTAACTAAATATTAACCCCAGACACACTGATATACCGACATTGACTCAATATTAACCCCAGACACACTGATATACTGACACTGACTCAGTATTAACCCCGAACACACTGATATACCGACATTGACTCAATATTAACCCCAGACACACTGATATACTGACACTGACTCAGTATTAACCCCAACACACTGATATACCGACACTGACTCAGTATTAACCCCCAACACACTGATATACCGACACTGACTCAGTATTAACCCCCAACACACTGATATACCGACACTGACTCAGTATTAACCCCGAACACACTGATATACCGACACTGACTCAGTATTAACCCCCAACACACTGATATACCGACACTGACTCAGTATTAACCCCCAAAACACTGATATACCGACACTGACTCAGTATTAACCCCAACACACTGATATACCGACACTGACTCAGTATTAACCCCCAACACACTGATATACCGACACTGACTCAGTATTAACCCCCAACACACTGATATACTGGCATTGACTTGCTGTTCTGCGGTTACAGATTGACTGAGATCCATAGAACATCACACACAATGTGAATAGGAGATGACACACTGATATAACAGTCTTATCACTGACACAGTTACAGATTAAAACTCTAATCTATGAGGGAGCAACTGGAATCCCAACCCATTATTAGAGGGACAATCCATCCGCTGAGAGCAATGACAGCGATAATCACAGCACCGCACCAAAAACTTCTCACCAACCTCCGTCTGCCTGCCCCACGCAATGAACACAAAGAGAAGCTATCCCAACATTCAGCATCCGGGAAACATATCCTAAGTTCACAGTGTCAGTGGGACATGTCCTGGGGTCACAGTGTCAGTGGGACATGTCCTGGGGTCACAGTGTCAGTGGGACATGTCCTGGGGTCACAGTGTCAGTGGGATATATCCTGGGGTCACTGTTTGACATGTCTTGGGGTCACAGGGTCAGTGGGATATGTCCTGGGGTCACTGTTTGACATGTCTTGGGGTCACAGGGTCAGTGGGACATGTCTTGGGGTCACACTGTCAGTGGGACATGTCCTGGGGTCATAGGGCCAGTGGGACGTGTCCTGAGGTCACAGTGTCAGTGGGACATGTCCTGGAGTCACTGTAGGACATGTCATGGGGTCACAGTGTCAGTGGGACATGTCAAGGGGTCACTGTGGTGTGGGACATGTCCTGGGGTCACAGTGTCAGTGGGACATGTTCTGGAGTCACTGTGGGACATGTCATGGGGTCACAGGGTCAGTGGGACGTGTCCTGAGGTCACAGTGTCAGTGGGACGTGTCCTGGAGTTACTGTGGGATATGTCATGGGGTCACAGGGTCAGTGGGACATGTCCTGGGGTGACAGTGTCAGTGGGACTTTTCCTTGGGTCACAGTGTCAGTGGGACATGTCCTTGGGTCACAGTGTCAGTGGGATATGTCCTGGGGTCACAGTGTCAGTGGGACATGTCCTGGGGTCACAGTGTCAGTGGGACATGTCCTGGTGTCACAGTGTCAGTGGGACATGTCCTGGAGTCCCTGTGGGATATGTCATGGGGTCACAGGGTCAATGGGACATGTCCTGGGGTGACAGTGGGACTTTTCCTGGGTTCACAGGGTCAGTGGGATCGTGTCCTGGGGTCACAGGGTCAGTGGGATCCTGTCCTGGGGTCACAGGGTCAGTGGGATCGTGTCCTGGGGTCACAGGTTCAGTGAGATTGTGTCCTGGGGTCACAGGGTCAGTGGGATCGTGTCCTGGGGTGACAGGGTCAGTGGGATTGTGTCCTGGTGTCACAGTGTCAGTGAGACATGTCATGGGGTCACAGTGTCTGGGAGACATGTCCTGGGGTCACAGGGTCACTGTGGGGCATGTCATGGGGTCACGGGGGCAGTGGGACTTGTCATGGGGTCATAGTGTCAGTTAATTGTGTCCTGGGGTCACAGTGTCAGTGGATAAGTCCCACTGTCAGTGGATAGGTCCCACTGTCAGTTGATAAGTCCCAGTGTCAGTGGATAGTTCCCAGTGTCAGTGTCCCTAGGTCCCAGTGCCAGTGGATAGGTTCCAGTGTCAGTGGATAGGTCCCAGTGTCAGTGGATAGTTCCCAGTGTCAGTGGATAGTTCCCAGTGTCAGGGTCCCTAGGTCCCAGTGTCAGTGGACAGGTTCCAGTGTCAGTGGATAGGTTCCAGTGTCAGTGGATAGGTTCCAGTGTCAGTGGATAGGTCTCGATGTCAGTGGATAGGTCCCAATGTCAGTGGATAGGTCCCAGTGTCAGAGGATAGGTCCCAGTGTCAGTGGATAGGTCCCAATGTCAGTGGATAAGTCCCAGTGTCAGTGTCCCTAGGTCCCAGTGTCAGTGTCCCTAGGTCCCAGTGTCAAAGGATAGGTCCCAGTGTCAGAGGATAGGTCCCAGTGTCAGTGGATGGGTCCCAGTGTCAGTGTCCCTAGGTCCCAGTGTCAGTGGATAGATCCCAGTGTCAGTGGATGGGTCCCAGTGTCAGTGGATGGGTCCCAGTGTCAGTGTCCCTAGGTCCCAGTGTCAGTGTCCCTAGGTCTCAGTATCAGTGGATAGGTCCCAGTGTCAGTGTCCCTAGATCCCAGTGTCCCTAGGTCCCAGTGTCAATGGATAGGCCCAGTGTCAGTGTCCCTAGGTCTCAGTGTCAGTGCCCCTAGGTCCCAGTGCCACTGGATAGGTCCCAGTGTCCCTAGATCCCAGTGTTAGTGTCCCTAGGTCCCAGTGTCAGTGTCCCTAGGTCCCAGTGTCAGTGCCCCTAGGTTCCAGTGTCAGTGGATAGGTCCCAGTGTCAGTGCCCCTAGGTCCCAGTGTCAGTGCCCCTAGGTCCCAGTGTCAGTGCCCCTAGGTCCCAGTGTCAGTGGCTAGGTCCCAGTGTCAGTGCCCCTAGGTCCCAGTGTCAGTGGATAGGTCCCAGTGTCAGTGCCCCTAGGTCCCAGTGTCAGTGGCTAGGTCCCAGTGTCAGTGGATAGGTCCCAGTGTCAGTGGATAGGTCCCAGTGTCAGTGGATAGGTCCCAGTTTCAGTGGATAGTTCCCAGTGTCAGTGCCCCTAGGTCCCAGTGTCAGTGCCCCTAGGTCCCAGTGTCAGTGGATAGGTCCCAGTGTCAGTGGCTAGGTCCCAGTGTCAGTGGCTAGGTCCCAGTGTCAGTGGATAGGTCCCAGTGTCAGTGGATAGGTCCCAGTGTCAGTGGATAGGTCCCAGTGTCAGTGGATAGGTCCCAGTGTCAGTGGCTAGGTCCCAGTGTCAGTGGATAGGTCCCAGTGTCAGTGCCCCTAGGTCCCAGTGTCAGTGCCCCTAGGTCCCAGTGTCAGTGCCCCTAGGTCCCAGTGTCAGTGCCCCTAGGTCCCAGTGTCAGTGCCCCTAGGTCCCAGTGTCAGTGGCTAGGTCCCAGTGTCAGTGGATAGGTCCCAGTGTCAGTGGATAGGTCCCAGTGTCAGTGGATAGGTCCCAGTGTCAGTGGATAGGTCCCAGTGTCAGTGGATAGGTCCCAGTGTCAGTGCCCCTAGGTCCCAGTGTCAGTGCCCCTAGGTCCCAGTGTCAGTGCCCCTAGGTCCCAGTGTCAGTGGCTAGGTCCCAGTGTCAGTGGATAGGTCCCAGTGTCAGTGGATAGGTCCCAGTGTCAGTGGATAGGTCCCAGTGTCAGTGGATAGGTCCCAGTGTCAGTGGATAGGTCCCAGTGTCAGTGGATAGGTCCCAGTGTCAGTGCCCCTAGGTCCCAGTATCAGGGTCCCTAGGTCCAGGGACCAGTGCTGTATCTGTGGTCAGTGATGATGGGATACAGGCAGAGTGACAGAAGTTCTGTAAAGTCCTCTCCTCAGCACCCGATGCTGGCCATCCTCCATCCTCCGCTCCTCCCCCAATGAGGTGGGTCACCTGTGCCTTGTGTGATGGGGGGTCACTTACCTCTGTGCGGCGGTGCTGGAGTCCATTATTCCTGAGGAGTGCATCCAGGATCGGACGGAGGACAATCCGGCGGGTATAGGTTCCTCCTTCATACTCAGTGCCCCCCTGGAGAGCGTATCCTGGATGGAGAACATGTAGACGGGGGCTCCTCTCTCCACCAACACACACAACTCCCAGAGAAGAGAAGAGAAGAGCAGCAACAGTGCAGGGCGTCCGTCCCCACACCCGCTGTATCCAGGGCGGAATATCCCACAGAGGAGCGCTGTCCGGAGTCATCCACGAGACGCTCAGCCTGCGCTTCTTCCCAACCCAGACCACTCTGAATGTGAGATCTGGAGGCAGGAGGCTGAGAGGCAGATGTCCCAGGGGAGGCAGGGAGGAGTGGGGAGGCTGGGCGGACTCCCTCCCTCTACAACCTCCTCCCTTCCCCGTGCCTCCATCCCTCATCCTCCTCACTCCTCTCACTGCTCATCGTCATCTCCATCCCTCATCCTCCTCACTCCTCTCACTCCTCATCGTCATCTCCATCCCTCATCCTCCTCACTCCTCTCACTCCTCATCGTCATCTCCATCCCTCATCCTCCTCACTCCTCTCACTCCTCATCGTCATCTCCATCCCTCATCCTCCTCACTCCTCTCACTCCTCATCTGTCCCTCATCGTCATCTCCATCCCTCATCCTCCTCACTCCTCTCACTGCTCATCGTCATCTCCATCCCTCATCCTCCTCACTCCTCTCACTCCTCATCATCATCTCCATCCCTCATCCTCCTCACTCCTCTCACTCCTCATCGTCATCTCCATCCCTCATCCTCCTCACTCCTCTCACTGCTCATCGTCATCTCCATCCCTCATCCTCCTCACTCCTCTCACTCCTCATCATCATCTCCATCCCTCATCCTCCTCATCTCCATCCCTCATCCTCCTCACTCCTCTCACTCCTCATCGTCATCTCCATCCCTCATCCTCCTCACTCCTCTCACTGCTCATCGTCATCTCCATCCCTCATCCTCCTCACTCCTCTCACTCCTCATCATCATCTCCATCCCTCATCCTCCTCACTCCTCTCACTGCTCATCATCATCTCCATCCCTCATCCTCCTCACTCCTCTCACTCCTCATCATCATCTCCATCCCTCATCCTCCTCACTCCTCTCACTCCTCATCTGTCCCTCATCGTCATCTCCATCCCTCATCCTCCTCACTCTTCTCACTCCTCATCTGTCCCTCATCGTCATCTCCATCCCTCATCCTCCTCACTCTTCTCACTCCTCATCTGTCCCTCATCGTCATCTCCATCCCTCATCCTCCTCACTCCTCTCACTGCTCATCGTCATCTCCATCCCTCATCCTCCTCATCTCCATCCCTCATCCTCCTCACTTCTCTCACTCCTCATCTGTCCCTCATCGTCATCTCCATCCCTCATCCTCCTCATCTCCATCCCTCATCCTCCTCACTCCTCTCACTGCTCATCGTCATCTCCATCCCTCATCCTCCTCATCTCCATCCCTCATCCTCCTCACTCTTCTCACTCCTCATCTGTCCCTCATCGTCATCTCCATCCCTCATCCTCCTCACTCCTCTCACTCCACATCTGTCCCTCATTGTCATCTCCATCCTCTCACTCCACATTTGTCCCCTCATCGTCATCTCCATCCTCTCACTTCACATCTGTCCCTTCATCATCATTTCCATCCTCTCACTCCACATCTGTCCCCTCATCATCATCTCCATCCTCTCACTCCACATCTGTCCCCTCATCATCTACATCCTCTCACTCCACATCTGTCCCCTCATCATCATCTCCATCCTCTCACTCCACATCTGTCCCCTCATCATCTACATCCTCTCACTCCACATCTGTCCCCTCATCATCATCTCCATCCTCTCACTCGACATCTGTCCCCTCATCGTCATCTCCATCCTCTCACTCCACATCTGTCCCCTCATCGTCATCTCCATCCTCTCACTCCACATCTGTTCCCTCATCATCATCTCCATCCTCTCACTCCACATCTGTCCCCTCATCATCTCCATCCTCTCATTCCACATCTGCCCCTCATCATCTCCATCCTTTCACTCCACATCTGTCCCCTCATCATCATTTCCATCCTCTCACTCCACATCTGCCCCTCATCATCTTCATCCTCTCCACATCTGTTCCCTCATAATCATTTCCATCCTCTCACTTCACATCTGTCCCTTCATCATCTCCATCCTCTCACTCCACATCTGTCCCCTCATCACCTCCATCCTCTCACTCCACATCTGTTCCCTCATCGTCATCTCCATCCTCTCACTCCACATCTGTCCCCTCATCATCTCCATCCTCTCATTCCACATCTGTCCCCTCATCATCTACATCCTCTCACTCCACATCTGTCCCCTCATCATCTCCATCCTCTCACTCCACATCTGTCCCCTCCTCACCTCCATCCTCTCACTCCACATCTGTCCCCTCATCGTCATCTCCATCCTCTCACTCCACATCTGTCCCCTCATCATCTCCATCCTCTCATTCCACATCTGTCCCCTCATCATCTCCATCCTTTCACTCCACATCTGTCCCTTCATCATCTCCATCCTCTCACTCCACATCTGTCCCCTCATCATCATCTCCATCCTCTCACTCCACATCTGTCCCCTCATCATCTCCATCCTCTCATTCCACATCTGCCCCTCATCATCTCCATCCTCTACACATCTGTTCCCTCATCATCATCTCCATCCTCTCACTCCACATCTGTCCCCTCATCACCTCCATCCTCTCACTCCACATCTGTCCCTTCATCATATCCATCCTCTCACTCCACATCTGTCCCCTCATTACCTCCATCCTCTCACTCCACATCTGTCCCCTTATCATCATCTCCATCCTCTTACTCCACATCTGTCCCCTCATGACCTCCATCCTCTCACTCCACATCTGTCCCCTCATTACCTCCATCCTCTCACTCCACATCTGTCCCCTTATCATCATCTCCATCCTCTTACTCCACATCTGTCCCCTCATCATCTCCATCCTCTCATTCCATATCTGTCCCCTTACCATCTCCATCCTCTCACTCCCCATCTGTCCCCTTACCATCTCCATCCTCTCACTCCACATCTGTCCCCTCATCTCCATCCTCTCACTCCACATCTGTCCCCTCATCATCTCCATCCTCTCATTCCATATCTGTCCCCTTACCATCTCCATCCTCTCACTCCAAATTTGTCCCCTTACCATCTCCATCCTCTCACTCCACATCTGTCCCCTCATCATCTCCATCCTCTCACTCCACATCTGTCCCCTCATCTCCATCCTCTCACTCCACATCTGTCCCTTCATCATCTCCATCCTCTCACTCCACATCTGTCCCCTCATCATCATCTCCATCCTCTCACTCCACATCTGTCCCCTCATCATCATCTCCATCCTCTCACTCCACATCTGTCCCCTCATCATCTCCATCCTCTCATTCCACATCTGCCCCTCATCATCTCCATCCTCTACACATCTGTTCCCTCATCATCATCTCCATCCTCTCACTCCACATCTGTCCCCTCATCATCTCCATCCTCTCACTTCACATCTGTCCCTTCATCATCTCCATCCTCTCATTCCACATCTGTCCCCTCATCATCTACATCCTCTCACTCCACATCTGTCCCCTCATCATCTCCATCCTCTCACTCCACATCTGTCCCCTCCTCACCTCCATCCTCTCACTCCACATCTGTCCCCTCATCGTCATCTCCATCCTCTCACTCCACATCTGTCCCCTCGTCATCTCCATCCTCTCATTCCACATCTGTCCCCTCATCATCTCCATCCTTTCACTCCACATCTGTCCCTTCATCATCTCCATCCTCTCACTCCACATCTGTCCCCTCATCATCATCTCCATCCTCTCACTCCACATCTGTCCCCTCATCATCTCCATCCTCTCATTCCACATCTGCCCCTCATCATCTCCATCCTCTACACATCTGTTCCCTCATCATCATCTCCATCCTCTCACTCCACATCTGTCCCCTCATCACCTCCATCCTCTCACTCCACATCTGTCCCTTCATCATATCCATCCTCTCACTCCACATCTGTCCCCTCATTACCTCCATCCTCTCACTCCACATCTGTCCCCTTATCATCATCTCCATCCTCTTACTCCACATCTGTCCTCTCATGACCTCCATCCTCTCACTCCACATCTGTCCCCTCATCATCTCCATCCTCTCATTCCATATCTGTCCCCTTACCATCTCCATCCTCTCACTCCCCATCTGTCCCCTTACCATCTCCATCCTCTCACTCCACATCTGTCCCCTCATCTCCATCCTCTCACTCCACATCTGTCCCCTCATCATCTCCATCCTCTCATTCCATATCTGTCACCTTACCATCTCCATCCTCTCACTCCAAATTTGTCCCCTTACCATCTCCATCCTCTCACTCCACATCTGTCCCCTCATCATCTCCATCCTCTCACTCCACATCTGTCCCCTCATCTCCATCCTCTCACTCCACATCTGTCCCTTCATCATCTCCATCCTCTCACTCCACATCTGTCCCCTCATCATCATCTCCATCCTCTCACTCCACATCTGTCCCCTCATCATCTCCATCCTCTCATTCCACATCTGCCCCTCATCATCTCCATCCTCTCCACATCTGTTCCCTCATCATCATCTCCATCCTCTCACTCCACATCTGTCCCCTCATCATCTCCATCCTCTCACTTCACATCTGTCCCTTCATCATCTCCATCCTCTCACTCCACATCTGTCCCTTCTTCATCATCTCCATCCTCATTCCACATCTGTCCCTTCTTCATCATCTCCATCCTCTCACTCCACATCTGTCACCTCATCACCTCCATCCTCTCACTCCACATCTGTCCCTTCATCGTCATCTCCATCCTCTCACTCCACATCTGTCCCCTCATCATCTCCATCCTCTCATTCCACATCTGCCCCTCATCATCTCCATCCTTTCACTCCACATCTGTCCCTTCATCATCTCCATCCTCTCACTCCACATCTGTCTCCTCATCATCATCTCCATCCTCTCACTCCACATCTGTCCCCTCATCATCTCCATCCTCTCATTCCACATCTGCCCCTCATCATCTCCATCCTCTACACATCTGTCCCCTCATCACCTCCATCCTCTCACTCCACATCTGTCCCCTCATCACCTCCATCCTCTCACTCCACATCTGTCCCCTCATCACCTCCATGCTCTCACTCCACATCTGTCCCTTCATCATCATCTCCATCCTCTCACTCCACATCTGTCCCCTCATCATCTCTATCCTCTCATTCCACATCTGTCCCCTAAATGTGTCCCTCATCATCTCTTTCCTCTTGCTCCGCATCTGTCCCCCCAAGTTGCCTTCTGTCATCTCTATCCTCTCACTCAAATTCTGTCCTCCCATCATCTCTATCCTCTGACTTTACATCTGTCCCCTCATCCTGTCCTTTCCTGGTACCTCTCATCATCTCTGTCCTCTCACTCTAGATTTGCAGCTCCATCTCCATCCTCTTACCTGGCCAGATTTTCAGCCCGTCCCCATCCTCTCACCTGGCCAGATTTCTAGCCCCATCTCCATCCTTTCACCTTGCTGGAATTCCAGACCCATCCTCTCACCTGGCCAGATTTCTAGCCCCATCTCCATTCTCTCACCTGTCCGGATTTCAAGCACCATCCCCATCTTCTCACCTGGCTGGATTTCCAGTCCCATTTCCATCCTCTCACCTGACCAGATTTCCAGCCCCATCCTCTCACCTGTCCAGATTTCCAGCCCCATCTCCATCCTTTCACCTTGCTGGAATTCCAGACCCATCCTCTCACTTGGCCAGATTTCCAGCCCCATCCCCATCTTCTCTCCTGGTCAGATTTCCATCCTCCTTCTCCATCATCACTCCTGTCCGGATTTCCAGCTCTATCCCCATCATCTCACCTGGGCAGATTTAAAGCCCCATCACCATCCTCTCACCTGTCCAGATTTCCAGCACCATCCCCATCTTCTCACCTGGCTGGATTTCCAGCACCATCCCCATCTTCTCACTTGGCCAGATTTCCAGCCCCATCTCCATTCTCTCACCTGTCTGGATTTCAAGCACCATCCCCATCTTCTCACTTGGCCAGATTTCCAGCCCGATCTCCATTCTCTCACCTGTCCGGATTTCAAGCACCATCCCCATCTTCTCACCTGGCTGGATTTCCAGTCCCATTTCCATCCTCTCACCTGACCAGATTTCCAGCCCCATCATGTCACCTGACCAGATTTCCAGCCCCATCCTCTCACCTGTCCAGATTTCCAGCACCATCTTCTCACCTGGCTGGATTTCCAGCCCCATCTCCATTCTCTCACCTGTCCGGATTTCAAG
Source organism: Lithobates pipiens (assembly GCF_037356315.1). Lineage (NCBI taxonomy): Eukaryota > Metazoa > Chordata > Amphibia > Anura > Ranidae > Lithobates > Lithobates pipiens. Next base: position 545,286,303 of record NW_027507718.1, read on the forward strand.
CACCATCCCCATCTTCTCACCTGGCTGGATTTCCAGTCCCATTTCCATCCTCTCACCTGACCAGATTTCCAGCCCCATCATGTCACCTGACCAGATTTCCAGCCCCATCCTCTCACCTGTCCAGATTTCCAGCACCATCTTCTCACCTGGCTGGATTTCCAGCCCCATCTCCATCCTCTCACCTGTCCAGATTTCCAGCACCATTTCCATCCTCTCACCTGTCCAGATTTCCAGCCCCATCTTCTCACCTGGCTGGATTTCCAGCCCCATCTCCATCTTTTCACCTGTCCAGATTTCCAGCCCCATTTCCATCCTCTCACCTGTCCAGATTTCCATCCCCATCTTCTCACGAGTGGGGTCTCCAAACTGCAGCCCACTATAGGGTTTAATCCACCCACATAGTCTCTGCTCCCCCCTACTTCAACAGCTGATGTGTACAGTAAGAAAGGACTCTGATGTATGGGGGGGGGGGGTGCTCTGATTGGGACCCTAATGACAGGGGGAACTTGGATGGGAACCCTAATGAAAGGGGGAATGTGATGGGGACCTTAATGAAAGGGGAGACTTGAATGGAGACCTTAATGAAAGGGGCGCAGATGGGAACCCTAATAAAGGGGGGTCTGATGGGGACCCTAATGAAAGGGGGAATGTGATGGGGACGTTAATGAAAGAGGAGACTTGAATGGAGAGCTTAATGAAAGGGCAGCTTTAGATGGGAACCCTAATAAATAGGGGGACTCGGATGGAGACCCTATAAAAAGGAGAGACTCAGATGGGGACCCTAATAAAAGGGGAGACTCATAAGGTGCCCCTAGTGAAAGAGGGGACTAGGATAAGGACTCTTATGAATGTAGACCTGTTGGGCCCCTAATAAGGTGGGGGGGGGGGGGGCTTTGACGGTGACCCTGATGTAAGGGGGGACTTTGTCGGTGATGCTAATCAAAGGGAGAACTCTGATGGGGACCCTAATAAAAGGTGGACACTGAGGTGGGGACCTTAATGAAAGGGGGGAATCAAATGGGGACCCTAATAAAAGGGGGACTCAAATGGAAGCCCCAATGAATGGTGAGCTAAGATAAGGACCCTAAAAAAAGTGGTGCCTGATAGGAACCTTGAAAAAGGGGGGCCTCTGACCCTGATGTAAGGGGGACTTTAAAGGTGATGCTAATCAAAGGGAGAACTCTGCAGGGGACCCTAATAAAAGGGGACACTCAGGTGGGGACCCTAATGTAAGGGGGAATCAAATAGGGACTTTAATAAAAGGGGGGCTCAAATTGAAACCCCAATGAAGAGGGGCTCAGAAAGGGACCCTAAAAAAAAGGGTTGCCTCTGACAGTGACCCTGATGTAAGGGGGACTTTGACTGTGATGCTAATCAAAGGGAGAACTCTGATGGGGACCCTAATAAACGGGGACACTTAGGTGGGGACCCTAATGAAAGGGGGAATCAAATGGGGACCCTAATAAAGGGGGAACTCAAATGGAAACCCCAATGAAGGGGGGGGCTCAGATAGGGACCATAAAAAGGGGGCGTCTCTGATGGTGACCCTTATAAAAGAGAGAACTTTGATGGGGACCCTAAAAGGGGGGAACTTGGGTGGGGACCCTAACGAAAGGGGAGGCCAGATGGGGTCACTTATGAAAGGGGGGGGGCCTGATGGGATCTCTAATGAAGGAGGGGAACCTACAGAAGGGGGCCTCTGACGGTGACCCTGATGTAAGGTGGGACTTTGACAGTGACCCCAATAAAAGGGAGGAGTCTGATGGGGACCTTAAGAAAAGGGTAGACTCGGGTGGGGACCTTAATAAATGGGGGGACTGAGATGGGGACCCCAATGAAAGGGGGGACTGAGATGGGGACTCCAATGAAAGGGGGGCTGGGATGGAGACCCTAATGAAAGGGGGGGCCAGATGGGGACCCTAATATGACAGGGGGGCCCGATGTATCATGCTGATATCATGATGGGAAAAAAAAATTAATTACATTCATTAACCAAATTGTATTCATTTATCTATGAAGTCGTTTTTTTTTCCCCGGTGGTGAATATGAGAACAGTCGGCAGACCCCCCGTTACGGAGAGATCACAGGCATCGCATGTAAATCACACTGCACAGCTGTGATCCGCACTCACAGAACGTCCCTGGGTGGCATCCAACCAAGGAGGCTGAGGACATCTTGTGGCTAAAAAGAAGTACTGCGTGGGGGGACAGCTCCAGACTGAAGAAGAGCTTTGCAGCATGCGCTGCACTTTTTCCCCCCCGGCTTGTTCTTTGGATCTTCCGTTTTTGCCCCGATGCTTCATTCACTTTGTGTTTTTTTACACGTAATTACCCTCTTTCCGTCTCACAGACAGCAGCTGCTGAGGACTTGAAACCCGAATAACCCCGGAGACTCCCCCTCTGATACGGGTCGCCCCGCACCGCCAGAACAAAGGCCGGTCCAATAGCCCTATGTCCAGACCCTTCCATTGATGGAGAGAGGCAAGTCCCATGCTATGGCAACGAGGGGTTAAATGCGTTCCGAGTGCAGGAAAAGCACGACTCCTGATTGACAAGGATACAATAGGGAAACGCTGAGGACAATGGCAGTGAAAGGGTTAAATCTTGTGATGCAAAGGCAACAAAGAGACGCAAAAGAGCCTGTTCACACTTACGCGTTTCATTATAAAAGGTACAGAGCGCCTGTTCACAGTTCCTCATTTCACTGTAAAGGCACACAGAGCTTGTTCATACTTACGCGTTTCAATAGGAAAACAGAGGACAAGGGCAGAAAAGCGGTTAAATCTTGCAATGCAATGGCAACAAAGGGGCGTTAAGAGACACAAAAGAGCCTGTTCACACTTACGCATTTCATTGTAAGGCTCAAAGTGCCTGTTCACAATTACGCGTTTCATTTTAAGGCACAAAGCGCCTCTTCATACTTACGCATTTCACTGTAAGGCACAAAGAAGCTGTTCACACTTACGCATTTCATTGTAAAGCACAAAGCACACTTACGCGTTTCATTGTAAGGCACAACATGCCTGTTCACAGTTCTGCATTTTATTGTAAGGCACAGAGTGCCTGTTCCCACTTACGCATTTTATTGTAAGGCACAACGTGCCTGTTCACAGCTCCGCCTTTCATTGTAAGGCACACAGAGCTTGTTCGTAGCTTGTTCGTATTTACGCGTTTCAATTGGAAACACTGAGGACAATGGCAGTGAAGGGGTTAAATCTTGCAATGCAATGGCAACAAAGGGCGTTAAGAGACACAAAAGAGCCTGTTCGTACTTACGCGTTTCATTGTAAGGCACAGAGCGCCTGTTCACACTTGCGCGTTTCATTGTAAAACACAGAGTGCCTGTTCACGCTTACATGTTTCATTGTAAAGCACAAAGCACCTGTTCCAAGTTACGCATTTAATTGTAAGGCACAAAGGGCCTGTTCACATACGCGTTTCATTGTAAGGCACAAAGAGTTTGTTCATGCTTATGCGCTTCATTGTAAAGCATAAAGTGTCTGTTCACAGTTACGCGTTTCATTGTAAGTCACAAAGCACCTGTTTACTTACGCATTTCATTGTAAGGCACAAATCGCCTGTTCACTTACGCATTTCATTGCAAGGCACAACGAGCCTGTTCACGCTTACGCGTTCCATCGCAAGCTAACACTCGTTAACCCCGAATGAGCTGCCAATGCGCCACCATTGCACTTCCCTGTACAGTGCGTCGGGGTGCCATTTGCAATAAACTTCCCACCAATGCAGGACACACAGAGCAGGTCCATTGCCAGTGAATCCTGGTGCGGGACCCCACTCAGCAGCATCAAGGGGGGCATCTGTCCTGTCAGATGGCAGCAAAAGGGTTAAGTCCAGCAGACGTGAAATTGAGAGATGCAATTTCTTCTGCACACCGGCACCAAAGGGGTTACTTCTGTGGCTGGACTCATCTCCTGCCTGGGGGGGGGGGTGGGGCAGCAAAAGGGTTAAATTCAGCAGACTTGAAATAATAATAATAAAAAAGGGTTAAAACTCTACAGAACAGCGGCAGCCCCCTGTGCACTGGCACCGAAGGGGTTACGTCTGACACGGTGGGTAAAAGAGGGTTAATTCTAAAGGGGGAGGGGGAGGGGGTGTTGAATTCTGGACGATCGCTACAAAGGGGTTAAATCAATCACTGCACCAACAAGAGGCAATTCAATCCGTCCGCTAACCCCGAGATTTAACCATGTGCTGGCCGTCGCCTCACATCCCCTGAGTCTCCCCTCCCCCCCGGGGTTCTGATTCACACAATGCCAGTCAAAGGAGAAAAAAAAAAGGAGACGACAAAAGGGGATTAAATCCTTTAAAAAAAAAAAACGAATCCTGAAGAGCGGTCCTGAAGGGGTTAAATTCTATACAAAGAAGAGAGGAAACCATGGGATAGGTTGCCTAGAGGCAGCAGAAAGTTTCATCGCAGCAGGCTGGCACTTGAGGGGTTAAATCTTAACACCCCCAGGCAAGGAAATGGGTGGTCTGTGCCCTCCGGCTGGCACCCCCTTCCTATACGGGGTTAATTTCTACAGACTGGCAGCAAAGAGGTTAAAACTTTACAAAGCCCCTCCCCAGGAGAACATTTCATACAAGCTTAACCAATAGGTGCGCTCCAGAGCCGCGTCCCTCCGCTCCACGGCGCCCCCGACAGGCCAAGTTCTCAGGATTCCCCTTTAGAGGAAACGGCCGTGCTCATTACTAAGGAAGTGAAGCCGATCAAATCCCCTGTGCAAAATAATAGAAATCCTGAAAACACCCCCTGCCGGGGCAACTTGAGCACTGGAGTAGAGAAACACTGCTCTAGTATATGATAAACACTGCTCTAATATAAACACTGCTCTAGTATATGATAAACACTGCTCTAGTATAAACGCTGCTCTAGTATATGATAAACACTGCTCTAGTATAAACACTGCTCTGGTATATGATAAACACTGCTCTAGTATAAACACTGCTCTAGTATATGATAAACACTGCTCTAGTATAAACACTGCTCTAGTATATGATAAACACTGCTCTAGTATAAACGCTGCTCTAGTATATGATAAACACTGCTCTAATATAAACACTGCTCTGGTATATGATAAACACTGCTCTAGTATAAACACTGCTCTAGTATATGATAAACACTGCTCTAGTATAAACACTGCTCTAGTATATGATAAACACTGCTTTAGTATATGATAAACACTGCTCTAGTATAAACACTGCTCTAGTATATGATAAACACTGCTCTAGTATAAACGCTGTTCTAGTATATGATAAACACTGCTCTAGTATAAACACTGCTCTGGTATATGATAAACACTGCTCTAGTATATGATAAACACTGCTCTAGTATAAACACTGCTCTAGTATATGATAAACACTGCTCTAGTATAAACACTGCTCTAGTATAAACACTGCTCTAGTATATGATAAACACTGCACTAGTATAAACACTGCTCTAGTATATGATAAACACTGCTCTAGTATAAACGCTGCTCTAGTATATGATAAACACATCTCTAGTATAAACACTGCTCTGGTATATGATAAACACTGCTCTAGTATATGATAAACACTGCTCTAGTATAAACACTGCTCTAGTATATGATAAACACTGCTCTAGTATATGATAAACACTGCTTTAGTATATGATAAACACTGCTCTAGTATAAACACTGCTCTAGTATATGATAAACACTGCTCTAGTATAAACGCTGATCTAGCATATGATAAACACTGCTCTAGTATAAACACTGCTCTAGTATATGATAATCACTGCTCTAATATAAACACTACTCTGGTATATGATAAACACTGCTGTAGTATATGATAAACACTGCTCTAGTATAAACACTGCTCTAGTATATGATAAACACTGCTCTAGTATAAACACTGCTCTAGTATATGATAAACACTGCTCTAGTATAAACGCTGCTCTAGTATATGATAATCACTGCTCTAATATAAACACTACTCTGGTATATGATAAACACTGCTCTAGTATATGATAAACACTGCTCTAGTATAAACACTGCTCTAGTATATGATAAACACTGCTCTAGTATAAACACTGCTCTAGTATATGATAAACACTGCTTTAGTATATGATAAACACTGCTCTAGTATAAACACTGCTCTAGTATATGATAAACAATGCTCTAGTATAAACGCTGCTCTAGTATATGATAAACACTGCTCTAGTATAAACACTGCTCTGGTATATGATAAACACTGCTCTAGTATATGATAAACACTGCTCTAGTATAAACACTGCTCTAGTATATGATAAACAATGCTCTAGTATAAACGCTGCTCTAGTATATGATAAACACTGCTCTAGTATAAACACTGCTCTGGTATATGATAAACACTGCTCTAGTATATGATAAACACTGCTCTAGTATAAACACTGCTCTAGTATATGATAAACACTGCTCTAGTATAAACGCTGTTCTAGTATATGATAAACACTGCTCTAGTATAAACACTACTCTGGTATGTGATAAACACTGCTCTAGTATATGATAAACACTGCTCTAGTATAAACACTGCTCTAGTATATGATAAACACTGCTCTAGTATAAACACTGCTCTAGTATAAACACTGCTCTAGTATATGATAAACACTGCACTAGTATAAACACTGCTCTAGTATATGATAAACACATCTCTAGTATAAACACTGCTCTGGTATATGATAAACACTGCTCTAGTATATGATAAACACTGCTCTAGTATAAACACTGCTCTAGTATATGATAAACACTGCTCTAGTATATGATAAACACTGCTTTAGTATATGATAAACACTGCTCTAGTATAAACACTGCTCTAGTATATGATAAACACTGCTCTAGTATAAACGCTGTTCTAGCATATGATAAACACTGCTCTAGTATAAACACTGCTCTAGTATATGATAATCACTGCTCTAATATAAACACTACTCTGGTATATGATAAACACTGCTCTAGTATATGATAAACACTGCTCTAGTATAAACACTGCTCTAGTATATGATAAACACTGCTCTAGTATAAACACTGCTCTACTATATGATAAACACTGCTCTAGTATAAACACTGCTCTAGTATATGATAATCACTGCTCTAATATAAACACTACTCTGGTATATGATAAACACTGCTGTAGTATATGATAAACACTGCTCTAGTATAAACACTGCTCTAGTATATGATAAACAATGCTCTAGTATAAACGCTGCTCTAGTATATGATAAACACTGCTCTAGTATAAACACTGCTCTGGTATATGATAAACACTGCTCTAGTATATGATAAACACTGCTCTAGTATAAACACTGCTCTAGTATATGATAAACACTGCTCTAGTATAAACGCTGTTCTAGTATATGATAAACACTGCTCTAGTATAAACACTGCTCTGGTATATGATAAACACTGCTCTAGTATATGATAAACACTGCTCTAGTATAAACACTGCTCTAGTATATGATAAACACTGCTCTAGTATAAACACTGCTCTAGTATAAACACTGCTCTAGTATATGATAAACACTGCACTAGTATAAACACTGCTCTAGTATATGATAAACACTGCTCTAGTATAAACGCTGCTCTAGTATATGATAAACACATCTCTAGTATAAACACTGCTCTGGTATATGATAAACACTGCTCTAGTATATGATAAACACTGCTCTAGTATAAACACTGCTCTAGTATATGATAAACACTGCTCTAGTATATGATAAACACTGCTTTAGTATATGATAAACACTGCTCTAGTATAAACACTGCTCTAGTATATGATAAACACTGCTCTAGTATAAACGCTGTTCTAGCATATGATAAACACTGCTCTAGTATAAACACTGCTCTAGTATATGATAAACACTGCTCTAGTATAAACACTGCTCTAGTATATGATAAACACTGCTCTAGTATAAACACTGCTCTAGTATATGATAAACACTGCTCTAGTATAAACGCTGCTCTAGTATATGATAATCACTGCTCTAATATAAACACTACTCTGGTATATGATAAACACTGCTCTAGTATATGATAAACACTGCTCTAGTATAAACACTGCTCTAGTATATGATAAACACTGCTCTAGTATAAACACTGCTCTAGTATATGATAAACACTGCTTTAGTATATGATAAACACTGCTCTAGTATAAACACTGCTCTAGTATATGATAAACAATGCTCTAGTATAAACGCTGCTCTAGTATATGATAAACACTGCTCTAGTATAAACACTGCTCTGGTATATGATAAACACTGCTCTAGTATATGATAAACACTGCTCTAGTATAAACACTGCTCTAGTATATGATAAACAATGCTCTAGTATAAACGCTGCTCTAGTATATGATAAACACATCTCTAGTATAAACACTGCTCTGGTATATGATAAACACTGCTCTAGTATATGATAAACACTGCTCTAGTATAAACACTGCTCTAGTATATGATAAACACTGCTCTAGTATATGATAAACACTGCTTTAGTATATGATAAACACTGCTCTAGTATAAACACTGCTCTAGTATAAACACTGCTCTAGTATATGATAATCACTGCTCTAGTATAAACGCTGTTCTAGCATATGATAAACACTGCTCTAGTATAAACACTGCTCTGGTATATGATAAACACTGCTCTAGTATATGATAAACACTGCTCTAGTATAAACACTGCTCTAGTATATGATAAACACTGCTCTAGTATAAACGCTGCTCTAGTATATGATAAACACTGCTCTAGTATAAACACTGCTCTAGTATATGATAAACAATGCTCTAGTATAAACGCTGCTCTAGTATATGTTAAACACTGCTCTAGTATAAACACTGCTCTGGTATATGATAAAGACTGCTCTGGTATATGATAAACACTGCTCTAGTATATGATAAACACTGCTCTAGTATAAACGCTGTTCTAGTATATGATAAACACTGCTCTGGTATATGATAAATACTGCTCTAGTATAAACGCTGTTCTAGCATATGATAAACACTGCTCTAGTATAAACACTGCTCTAGTATATGATAAACACTGCTCTAGTATAAACGCTGTTCTAGCATATGATAAACACTGCTCTAGTATAAACACTGCTCTGGTATATGATAAACACTGCTCTAGTATATGATAAACACTGCTCTAGTATAAACACTGCTCTAGTATATGATAAACACTGCTCTAGTATAAACGCTGCTCTAGTATATGATAAACACTGCTCTAATATAAACACTACTCTGGTATATGATAAACACTGCTCTAGTATATGATAAACACTGCTCTAGTATAAACACTGCTCTAGTATATGATAAACACTGCTCTAGTATAAACACTGCTCTAGTATATGATAAACACTGCTTTAGTATATGATAAACACTGCTCTAGTATAAACACTGCTCTAGTATATGATAAACAATGCTCTAGTATAAACGCTGCTCTAGTATATGTTAAACACTGCTCTAGTATAAACACTGCTCTGGTATATGATAAAGACTGCTCTGGTATATGATAAACACAGCTCTAGTATATGATAAACACTGCTCTAGTATAAACGCTGTTCTAGTATATGATAAACACTGCTCTGGTATATGATAAATACTGCTCTAGTATATGATAAACCCTGCTCTAGTATAAACACTGTTCTAGTATATGATAAACACTGCTCTAGTATATGATAAACACTGCTCTAGTATATGATAAACATTGCTCTAGTATAAACACTGCTCTAGTATATGATAAACACTGCTTTAGTATATGATAAACACTGCTCTAGTATATGATAAACACTGATCTAGTATAAACGCTGTTCGAGCATATGATAAACACTGCTCTGGAATATGATAAACACTGCTCTAGTATATGATAAACACTGCTCTAGTATAAACACTGCTCTAGTATATGATAAACACTGCTCTAGTATAAACGCTGTTCTAGTATATGATAAACACTGCTCTAGTATAAACACTGCTCTGGTATATGATAAATACTGCTCTAGTATATGATAAACACTGCTCTAGTATAAACACTGCTCTAGTATATGATAAACACTGCTCTAGTATAAACACTGCTCTAGTATATGATAAACACTGCTCTAGTAAAAACACTGCTCTGGTATATGATAAACACTGCTCTAGTATATGATAAACACTGCTCTAGTATAAACACTGCTCTAGTATATGATAAACACTGCTCTAGTATAAACACTGCTCTAGTATATGATAAACACTGCTTTAGTATATGATAAACACTGCTCTAGTATAAACACTGCTCTAGTATATGATAAACACTGCTCTAGTATATGATAAACACTGCTCTAGTATAAACACTGCTCTAGTATATGATAAACACTGCTCTAGTATAAACACTGCTCTAGTATATGATAAACACTGCTTTAGTATATGATAAACACTGCTCTAGTATAAACACTGCTCTAGTATATGATAAACACTGCTCTAGTATAAACTCTGTTCTAGTATATGATAAACACTGCTCTAGTATAAACACTGCTCTGGTATATGATAAACACTGCTCTAGTATATGATAAACACTGCTTTAGTATATGATAAACACTGCTCTAGTATAAACACTGCTCTAGTATATGATAAACACTGCTCTAGTATAAACGCTGCTCTGGTATATGATAAACACTGCTCTAGTATATGTTAAACATCGTTCTAGTACATGACAAACACCGCTCTAGTATATGATAAACACTGCTTTAGTATAAACGCTGCTCTAGTATATGATAAACACTGCTCTAGTATAAACACTGCTCTGGTATATGATAAATACCGCTCTAGTATATGATAAACACTGCTATAATATATGATAAACACTGCTTTAGTAAATGATAAAAACTTCTCTAGTATATGATAAACACTGCTCTAGTATAAACGCTGCTCTAGTATATGATAAACACTGCTCTAGTATAAATGCTGCTCTAGTATATGATAAACACTGCTCTAGTATAAACACTGCTCTAGTATAAACACTGCTCTGGTATATGATAAACACTGCTTTAGTATAAACGCTGCTCTAGTATATGATAAGCACTGCTCTAGTATAAATGCTGCTCTGGTATATGATAAATACCGCTCTAGTATATGATAAACACCGCTCTAGTATATGATAAACACTGCTATAATATATGATAAACACTGCTCTAGTATATGATAAAAACTTCTCTAGTATATGATAAACACTGCTCTAGTATATGATAAACACTGCTCTAGTATAAACGCTGCTCTAGTATAAACACTGCTCTAGTATATGATAAACACTGCTCTAGTATAAACGCTGCTCTGGTATATGATAAACACTGCTCTAGTATATGATAAACACTGCTCTAGTATAAACGCTGCTCTAGTATATGATAAACACTGCTCTAGTATAAACGCTGCTCTAGTATATGATAAACACTGCTCTAGTATAAACGCTGCTCTAGTATATGAAAAACACTGCTCTAGTATAAACACTGCTCTGGTATATGATAAACACTGCTCTAGTATAAATGCTGCTCTAGTATATGATAAACAATGCTCTAGTATATAATAAACACTGCTCTAGTATATGATAAACACTGCTCTAGTATAAACACTGCTCTGGTATATGATAAACACTGCTCTAGTATATGATAAACACAGTTCTAGTACATGACAAACACCGCTCTAGTATATGATAAGCTCTGTTCTAGTATAAACGCTGCTCTGGTATATGATAAACACTGCTCTGGTATAAGATAAACACTGCTCTAGTATATGATAAACACTGCTCTAGTATAAACACTGCTGTAGTATATGATAAAAACTGCTATAATATATGATAGACACTGCTCTAGTATATGATAAAAACTGCTCTAGTATATGATAAACACTGCTTTAGTATAAACACTGCTCTAGTATATGATAAACACTGCTCTAGTATAAACGCTGCTCTAGTATATGATAAGCACTGCTCTAGTATAAACGCTGCTCTGGTATATGATAAACACTGCTCTAGTATATGATGAACACTGCTCTAGTATAAACGCTGCTCTAGTATATGAAAAACACTGCTCTAGTATAAATGCTGCTCTAGTATATGATAAACACTGCTATAGTATAAACACTGCTCTAGTATATGATAAACAATGCTCTAGTATATAATAAACACTGCTCTAGTATATGATAAACACTGCTCTAGTATAAACACTGCTCTGGTATATGATAAACACTGCTCTAGTATATGATAAACACCGTTCTAGTACATGACAAACACCGCTCTAGTATATGATAAACACTGCTATAATATATGATAAACACTGCTCTAGTAAATGATAAAAACTTCTCTAGTATATGATAAACACTGCTCTAGTATAAACGCTGCTCTAGTATATGATAAACACTGCTCTAGTATAAACGCTGCTCTAGTATATGATAAACACTGCTCTAGTATAAACACTGCTCTAATATGAACACTGCTCTGGTATATGATAAACACTGCTTTTGTATAAACGCTGCTCTAGTATATGATAAACACTGCTCTAGTATAAACAATGCTCTGGTATATGATAAATACCGCTCTAGTATATGATAAACACTGCTATAATATATGATAAACACTGCTCTAGTATATGATAAAAACTTCTCTAGTATATGATAAACACTGCTCTAGCATAAATACTGCTCTAGTATATGATAAACACTGCTCTAGTATAAACACTGCTCTAGTATAAACACTGCTCTAGTATATGATAAACACTGCTCTAGTATAAACGCTGCTCTAGTATATGATAAACACCGCTCTAGTATATGATAAACACTGCTATAATATATGATAAACACTGCTCTAGTATATGATAAACACTACTCTAGTATATGATAAACACTGCTCTAATATAAACACTGCTCTAGTATATGATAAACACTGCTCTATTATATGATAAATACTGCCCTAGTATATAATAAACACTGCTCTAGTATATGACAAACACTGCTCTAATATAAACACTGCTCTATTATATGATAAACACTGCTCTAGTATAAGATAAACACTGCTCTAGTATAAACGCTGCTCTAGTATATGATAAACACTGCTCTAGTATATATTAAGCACTGCTCTAGTATAAACGCTGCTCTAGTATAAACGCTGCTCTAGTATATGATAAACACTGCTCTAGTATATGATAAACACTGCTCTGGTATATGATAAAAACTTCTCTAGTATATGATAAACACTGCTCTAGTATAAACGCTGCTCTAGTATATGATAAACACTGCTCTAGTATAAACACTGCTCTAATATGAACACTGCTCTGTTATATGATAAACACTGCTTTAGTATAAACGCTGCTCTAGTATATGATAAACACTGCTCTAGTATAAACACTGCTCTGGTATATGATAAATACCGCTCTAGTATATGATAAACACTGCTATAATATATGATAAACACTGCTCTAGTATATGATAAAAACTTCTCTAGTATATGATAAACACTGCTCTAGTATAAACACTGCTCTAGTATATGATAAACACTGCTCTAGTATAAACGCTGCTCTAGTATAAACACTGCTCTAGTATATGATAAACACTGCTCTAGTATAAACGCCGCTCTAGTATAAACGCTGCTCTAGTATATGATAAACACTGCTATAATATATGATAAACACTGCTCTAGTATATGATAAACACTACTCTAGTATATGATAAACACTGCTCTAGTATAAACGCTGCTCTAGTATATGATAAACACTGCTCTAGTATAAACGCTGCTCTAGTATATGATAAACACTGCTCTAGTATAAACACTGCTCTAATATGAACACTGCTCTGTTATATGATAAACACTGCTTTAGTATAAACGCTGCTCTAGTATATGATAAACACTGCTCTATTATATGATAAATTCTGCCCTAGTATATAATAAACACTGCTCTAGTATATGACAAACACTGCTCTAATATAAACACTGCTCTATTATATGATAAACACTGCTCTAGTATATGATAAACACTGCTCTAGTATAAACGCTGCTCTAGTATATGATAAACACTGCTCTAGTATATATTAAACACTGCTCTAGTATAAACGCTGCTCTAGTATAAACGCTGCTCTAGTATATGATAAGCACCGCTCTAGTATATGATAAACACTGCTCTAGTATATGATAAAAACTTCTCTAGTATATGATGAACACTGCTCTAGTATAAACACTGCTCTAGTATAAACACTGCTCTAGTATATGATAAACACTGCTCTAGTATAAACGCTGCTCTAGTATAAATGCTGCTCTAGTATATGATAAACACTGCTCTGGTATATGATAAACACTGCTCTAGTATAAACGCTGCTCTAGTATAAATGCTGCTCTAGTATATGATAAACACTGCTCTGGTATATGATAAACACTGCTCTAGTATATGATAAACGCTGCTCTAGTATATGATAAACACTGCTCTAGTATAAACACTGATCTGGTATATGATAAACACTGCTCTAGTATATGATAAACACTGCTCTAGTATATAATAAACACGACTCTAGTATAAACACTGCTCTAGTATATGATAAACATTACTCTAGTATATGATAAACACTACTCTAGTATATTATAAACACTGCTCTAGTATATGATAAACACTGCTCTAATATAAAAAGTGCTCTAGTATATGATAAACACTGCTCTATTATATGATAAATACTGCCCTAGTATATGATAAACACTGCTCTATTATATGATAAATACTGCTCTAGTATATGATAAACACCGCTCTAGTATATGATAAAAACTGCTCTAGTATAAACGCTGCTCTAGTATATTATAAACACTGCTCTAGTATATGATAAACACTGCTGATCTGGTATATATTTAACCACCTCAATACCGGACACTTTCACCCCCTTCCTGCCCAGGACAATTTTCAGCTTCCAGCGCTCTCACACTTTGAATGACAATTACGCGGTTGTGCTACGCTGTACCCATGTGAAACGTTTATCATTTTCTTCACACAGAGATTTATTTTGGTGGGATTTAACCTCTGCTGGGTTTTTATTTTTTTCCTAAAAAAAAAAAAAAAAAAAGTTTTGGTCAGTAAATTTTGTAAATAAATAATTTTTCTCCTTCACTGATGGGCACCGGTTAGGGGGCACTGATTAGGGGGCACTCATTAGGGGGCACTGATTAGGGGGCACTGATTAGGGGGCACCGATTAGGGGGCACTGATTAGGGGGCACTGATTAGGGGGCACTCAGGGGGCACTCATTAGGGGGCACTCATTAGGGGGCACTGATTAGGGGGCACTGATTAGGGGGCACTCATTAGGGGGCACTGATTAGGGGGCACTGATTAGGGGGCACTGATTAGGGGGCACTGATTAGGGGGCATGAATATGCATCACTGATGGGCACTGAGCACAGATAGGCGGCTCTTATGGGCATTGATGGGTGGCAGTAATGAGCACTGATAGCCAGCACTGACTGGCATCTCTAAGGGCCACTGATTACTCCCTAGCTGTCCCCTGCGTGGAGATGCCGCTGATCGGCTCTCCTCTCCTCACGCTCTGTCAGTGTGAGGTGAGGAGCGCCGATTACCGATATCTCTGTGTTTAACCATGTGATCGGCTTTGTCCAATCACAACCGGTCACACGTAAAAAGCACTTTGGCTACAATGGCATCTGAAAGTGGATGGGCTATAAAAGGCAGAAAGAGAACATGCTGTCCCTGAAGTTGATGTGTTAAAAGCAGAATAAATGGGCAAGAGGGACTCTGACAAGAACCAAATTGTAATGTCTAGGTGACTGGGTCAGATTACGTAGTCGGTAAAGTGTGTGTGTGTGTCGATAGTACATTGTATATCCCTGTATGTTGTAATTGTTAAGATGCCCATCTAATAGTTTTTTTAAACTATGGATGCCCCCTGCTGATACCACTGCTTGTGGAAGAGAATTCCACATCCTTACCGCTCCGACAGTAAAGAACCCTCTACGCAGTTTCAGGTTAAACTGCTTCTCTTCCAATTTCGGTGAATGGGCGCGTGTCTTTTTAAATTCCCTTTCAAAGAATAGTTTTGCTAAGGTCGCCAGTACAGTATTTGTACATTGATCTCATTGATCTCATTGATAACTCCAACGCTGCAGCTATTGTGGGATTTTCCCAGTCTGCAGTGGTCAGAACCAACCAGAAGTGGTCCAAAGAAGGAAAAGCAGTGACAGGGTCATGGGTGGACAGGGCTCATTGGTGGAGGCTGGGTGGCCAAGGCTCATTGGTGGAGGCTGGGTGGCCAAGGTTTATTGGTGGAGACTGGGAGGCCAAGGCTCATTGGTGGAGGCTGGGTGGGCAAGGATCACTGGTGGAGGCTGGGTGGCCAAGGCTCATTGGTGGAGGCTGGGTGGACCTAGGCTCATTGGTGGAGACTGGGTGGCCAAGGCTCATTTAATAAAGGCTGGGTGGCCAAGGCTCATTTGGTTGAGGCTGGGTGGCCAAGGATCACTGGTGGAGGCTGGGTGGCCAAGGCTCATTGGTGGAGGTTGGGTGGACCTAGGCTCATTGGTGAGATTGGGCGGACCTAGGCTCATTGGTGGAGGCTGGGTGGCCAAGGGTCATTGGTGGAGGCTGAGTGGACAAGGGTCATTGGTGGAGGTTGGGTGGCCAAGGCTCATTTAATGAAGGCTGGGTGGCCAAGGCTCATTTGGTGGAGGCTGGGTGGCCAAGGCTCATTTGGTGGAGGCTGGGTGGCCAAGGATCACTGGTGGAGGCTGGGTGGCCAAGGCTCATTGGTGAGGTTGGGTGGACCTAGGCTCATTGGTGGAGGCTGGGTGGACCTAGGCTCATTGGTGGAGGCTGGGTGGACCTAGGCTCATTGGTGGAGGCTGGGTAGACCTAGGCTCATTGGTGGAGGCTGGGTGGACCTAGGCTCATTGGTGGAGGCTGGGTGGACCTAGGCTCATTGGTGGAGGCTGGGTGGACCTAGGCTCATTGGTGGAGGCTGGGTGAACCTAGGCTCATTTGGTGGAGGCTGGGTGGCCAAGGCTCATTTGGTGGAGGCTGGGTGGCCAAGGATCACTGGTGGAGGCTGGGTGGCCAAGGCTCATTGGTGAGGTTGGGTGGACCTAGGCTCATTGGTGGAGGCTGGGTGGACCTAGGCTCATTGGTGGAGGCTGGGTGGACCTAGGCTCATTGGTGGAGGCTGGGTAGACCTAGGCTCATTGGTGGAGGCTGGGTGGACCTAGGCTCATTGGTGGAGGCTGGGTGGACCTAGGCTCATTGGTGGAGGCTGGGTGAACCTAGGCTCATTGGTGGAGGCTGGGTGGACCTAGGCTCATTGGTGGAGGCTGGGTGGACCTAGGCTCATTGGTGGAGGCTGGGTGGACCTAGGCTCATTGGTGGAGGCTGGGTGGACCTAGGCTCATTGGTGGAGGCTGGGTGGACCTAGGCTCATTGGTGGAGGCTGGGTGAACCTAGGCTCATTGGTGGAGGCTGGGTGAACCTAGGCTCATTGGTGGAGGCTGGGTGGCCAAGGCTCATTGGTGGAGGCTGGGTGGACCTAGGCTCATTGGTGGAGGCTGGGTGGACCTAGGCTCATTGGTGGAGGCTGGGTGGACCTAGGCTCATTGGTGGAGGCTGGGTGGACCTAGGCTCATTGGTGGAGGCTGGGTGGACCTAGGCTCATTGGTGGAGGCTGGGTGAACCTAGGCTCATTGGTGGAGGCTGGGTGGACCTAGGCTCATTGGTGGAGGCTGGGTGGACCTAGGCTCATTGGTGGAGGCTGGGTGGACCTAGGCTCATTGGTGGAGGTTGGGTGGACCTAGGCTCATTGGTGGAGGTTGGGTGGACCTAGGCTCATTGGTGGAGGCTGGGTGAACCTAGGCTCATTGGTGGAGGCTGGGTGGACCTAGGCTCATTGGTGGAGGCTGGGTGGACCTAGGCTCATTGGTGGAGGCTGGGTGAACCTAGGCTCATTGGTGGAGGCTGGGTGAACCTAGGCTCATTGGTGGAGGCTGGGTGGCCAAGGCTCATTGGTGGAGGCTGGGTGGACCTAGGCTCATTGGTGGAGGCTGGGTGGACCTAGGCTCATTGGTGGAGGCTGGGTGGACCTAGGCTCATTGGTGGAGGCTGGGTGGACCTAGGCTCATTGGTGGAGGCTGGGTGGACCTAGGCTCATTGGTGGAGGCTGGGTGGACCTAGGCTCATTGGTGGAGGTTGGGCAGACCTAGGCTCATTGGTGGAGGTTGGGTGGACCTAGGCTCATTGGTGGAGGTTGGGTGAACCTAGGCTCATTGGTGGAGGTTGGGTGAACCTAGGCTCATTGGTGGAGGTTGGGTGAACCTAGGCTCATTGGTGGAGGTTGGGTGGACCTAGGCTCATTGGTGGAGGTTGGGCAGACCTAGGCTCATTGGTGGAGGTTGGGTGGACCTAGGCTCATTGGTGGAGGTTGGGTGAACCTAGGCTCATTGGTGGAGGTTGGGTGAACCTAGGCTCATTGGTGGAGGTTGGGTGGACCTAGGCTCATTGGTGGAGGTTGGGTGGACCTAGGCTCATTGGTGGAGGTTGGGTGAACCTAGGCTCATTGGTGGAGGCTGGGTGAACCTAGGCTCATTGGTGGAGGCTGGGCAGGCCTAGGCTCATTGGTGGAGGTTGGGTGGACCTAGGCTCATTGGTGGAGGTTGGGTGAACCTAGGCTCATTGGTGGAGGTTGGGCAGACCTAGGCTCATTGGTGGAGGTTGGGTGGACCTAGGCTCATTGGTGGAGGTTGGGTGAACCTAGGCTCATTGGTGGAGGTTGGGTGAACCTAGGCTCATTGGTGGAGGTTGGGTGAACCTAGGCTCATTGGTGGAGGTTGGGTGGACCTAGGCTCATTGGTGGAGGTTGGGCAGACCTAGGCTCATCGGTGGAGGTTGGGTGGACCTAGGCTCATTGGTGGAGGTTGGGTGGACCTAGGCTCATTGGTGGAGGTTGGGCAGACCTAGGCTCATTGGTGGAGGTTGGGTGGACCTAGGCTCATTGGTGGAGGTTGGGCAGACCTAGGCTCATTGGTGGAGGTTTGGTGGACCTAGGCTCATCGGTGGAGTATGGGAGTGTAGCCTGATCCAATAGAAGAGCTTATGGAGCTCAAATTGCTGAAAAAGTGAATGCTGGTTCTGATAGAAAGTCGTCAGAACACACAGAGTATCGCAGCTTGTTGTGTATGGGGGGGGAGGGGGGGGGCTGTGTAGCCGCAGACTGGTCAGGGTGCCCATACTGACCCGCGTCCACAGCCAAAAGTGCCTTCAATGGGCACGAGAGCATCAGAACTGGAGCATGGAGCAATGGAAGAAGGTGGCCTGGTCTCGTGGATTCACAAATGTTTCGAGGAACACAACACTCAGTTTGGAGGTGATGACTTCTCCAGATCTCAATCCAATCGGGGCAGCTTTTGGATGTTCTGGTTCCCCAACCTCACAACTTACAGGACTTAAAGGATCTGCTACTGATAGCTTAGTGCAAGATACCACAGGGTACCTCCAGAGGTCTAGTGGAGTCCATGCCTGGGTGGGTTATGGTGGGTGGTCATAAAATGTTATGGCTGTTCGGTGTGTATATATATATATATATATATATTATTTTTTATTTTTTTTAATCTCTTTATTTAATTTCTTAAACAAACAAAACACGACAACACATTGAATCTGAAACATATTAGTAGAATAACACGATCCCATCACATTGCGTAGCAAAAAAGAAACAAAAATTATAGTATAGCCATGATGGCAAACCTTGGCACCCCAGATGTTTTAGAACTACATTTCCCATGATGCTCCACTACACTGCAGAATGCACGAGCATCATGGGAAATGTAGTTCCAAAACATCTGGGGTGCCAAGGTTCGCCATCACTGTAGTATAGTATAGTTATAGTACAGCAGCTAACTGCTATAACCCCGGTATCCTCTTCTTCGGTCGCTGACAGCGCGAGGAGAAAAAAAAAAAGCCGATCACCGGCGGCCGTGATCGGGACATCAGTCCCGATCACGGCCAGCCCTGCTAATGCCTACCTGCCCCCTGCCAGTGCCCACCTGCCCCCTGCAGTGCCACATTTACTAAAAGTAAGTGCCCCCCGTCAGTGCCACCCAGCAGTGCCCATAGTGCCACCCAGCAGTGCCCACAGTGCCACCCAGCAGTGCCCACAGTGCCACCCAGCAGTGCCACGCAGCAGTGCCACCCAGCAGTGCCCACAATCTGCCTCAAAGGTGCTGCACCCCAGTGCCACATATCCGTGCCCATCAGTGTCATCTACCAGTGCCCAGCAGTGCCGCCCATCAGTGCCCAGCAGTGCCACCTATCAGAGCCACCTATCAGTGCCCATCAGTCCCATCTATCAGTGGTACCTATCAGTGCCCATCCGTGCCACCCATCCGTGCCATCTTATCTGTGCCCATCTTTGCCCATCAGTGCCGCCTTATCTGTGCCCATCAGTGCCGCCTTATCTGTGCCCATCGGTGCCGCCTTATCTGTGCCTATTAGTGCCGCCTTAACTATGCCTATCAGTGCCCACCAGTGCAGCCTATCAGTGCCCACCAATGCAGCCTATCAGTGCCCACCAATGCAGCGCATCAGTGCCCACCAATGCAGCCCATCAGTGCCCACCAATGCAGCCCATCAGTGCAGCCTATCAGTGCCCACCAATGCAGCCTATCAGTGCCCACCAATGCAGCCCATCAGTGCCCACCAATGCAGCCCATCAGTGCCCACCAGTGCAGCCTATCAGTGCCGCCTAATCAGCGCACTTCAATGAAGGAGAAAAATGACCCGTTTGCTAAATTTTATAACAAACTATTAAAACATGATTTATTTATTTATTTATTTTGCATCTTTTTTTGTTTGTTTAGCAAAAAATAAAACTCCGAGCTGTAACTAAATACCACCAAAAGAAAGCTCTATTTGTGGGAAAAAAATGATAAAAATGTCATTTGTGTACAGTGTTGTATGACCGCGCAATTGTCATTCAAAGTGCATCAGCGCTGAAAGCTGAAAATTGGTCTGGGACTGAGGGGGGTTTAAGTGCCCAGTAAGCAAGTGGTTAAAGTGAAACAATAAAAGTGTAATATTCCTTTAAATTTCGTACCTGGGGGGTGTCTATAGTATGCCTGTAAAGGGGGCGCATGTTTCCAGTATTTAGAACAGTCTGAGAGCAAAATGAAATTTCTAAAGGAAAAAAAGTCATTTAAAACTACTCGCGGCTATAATGAATTATCGGTCCCGGCAATACACATAAAGTTCATTGATAAAAACGGCATGGGATCCCCCCCCCCCCCCCCACGGGGGAACCCCGGACCAAAAATGCGTGGGCGTCCCCCTAATTTCCATAACAGGCCCTTCCCGTCTGGTATGGATATTAAGGGGAACCCCGCACCATTTTTTTTTTTTTTTTAAATGGCATGGATTTTCCACCAGAAATCTCTATGATCACCATCCGGGGTCGGCGGATCCGTTCTCCGACTCATGGTGGAAGCAGTGAGTTGGTAGAAGCACGGGAGGGGCGTCCCCTCTCGCTGACCTTAAGAACAATCAAGAACCTGATGGTCACTCCAACAGAGCTCCAGCGTTTTTTTCTGTGGAAAGAGGAGAACCTTCCAGAAGATCAACCATCAACCATCTCTGCAGCACTCCACCAATCAGGCCTGTATGGTAGAGGGGCCAAACGGAAGCCACTCCTCAGTAAAAGGCACATGACAGCCCCGCCGGGAGTTTGCCAATAGCCTCTGAAGGACTCTCAGACCACGAGAAACAAAATTCTCTGCTCTGATGAAACAAAGATTGAACTCTTTGGCCTGAATGGCAAGAGTCATGTCTGGAGGAAACCAGGCGCCGCTCATCACCTGGCCAATACCAACCCTACAGTGAAGCATGGTGGTGGCAGCATCATGCCGTGGAGATGTTTTTCAGCGGCAGGAACTGGGAGACTAATCAGGATCGAGGGAAAGATGAATGCAGCAATGTACAGAGACATCCTTGATGAAAACCTGCTCCAGAGGGCTCTGGACCTCAGATTGGTGGCGAAGGTTCATCTTCCAACAGGACAACGTCCCTAAGAACACAGGCAAGATAACAAAGAAGTGGCTACGGGACAACTCTGTGACTGTCCTTGAGTGGCCCGGCCAGAGCCCGGACTTGAACCCAACTAAACATCTCTTAGGAGATATCTGAAAATGTCTGTGCACCGACGCTCCCCATCCAACCTGATGGAGCTTATGAGGTCCTGCAAAGAAGAATGGGAGAAACTGCCCAAAAATAGGAGTGCCGAGCTTGTAGCATCATACTCAACAAGACTGGAGGCTGTAATTGGTGCCAAAGGAGCTTCACCAAATTATTGAGCAAAGGCTGTGATACTTGTGTAGATGGGAGGAGCCTGTGATACTTATGTAGATGGGAGGAGCCTGTGATACTTGTGTACATGGGAGGAGCCTGTGATACTTGTGTACATGGGAGGAGCCTGTGATACTTGTGTACATGGGAGGAGCCTGTGATACTTGTGTACATGGGAGGAGCCTGTGATACTTGTGTACATGGGAGGAGCCTGTGATACTTGTGTACATGGGAGGAGCCTGTGATACTTGTGTACATGGGGAGGAGCCTGTGATACTTGTGTACATGGGGAGGAGCCTGTGATACTTGTGTACATGGGGAGGAGCCTGTGATACTTGTGTACATGGGGAGGAGCCTGTGATACTTGTGTACATGGGGAGGAGCCTGTGATACTTGTGTACATGGGAGGAGCCTGTGATACGTGTGTACATGGGGAGGAGCCTGTGATACTTGTGTACATGGGGAGGAGCCTGTGATACTTGTGTACATGGGGAGGAGCCTGTGATACTTGTGTACATGGGGAGGAGCCTGTGATACTTGTGTACATGGGGAGGAGCCTGTGATACTTGTGTACATGGGAGGAGCCTGTGATACTTGTGTACATGGGAGGAGCCTGTGATACTTGTGTACATGGGGAGGAGCCTGTGATACTTGTGTACATGGGGAGGAGCCTGTGATACTTGTGTACATGGGGAGGAGCCTGTGATACTTGTGTACATGGGGAGGAGCCTGTGATACTTGTGTACATGGGGAGGAGCCTGTGATACTTGTGTACATGGGGAGGAGCCTGTGATACTTGTGTACATGGGGGAGGAGCCTGTGATACTTGTGTACATGGGGAGGAGCCTGTGATACTTGTGTACATGGGGGAGGAGCCTGTGATACTTGTGTACATGGGGAGGAGCCTGTGATACTTGTGTACATGGGGAGGAGCCTGTGATACTTGTGTACATGGGAGGAGCCTGTGATACTTGTGTACATGGGAGGAGCCTGTGATACTTATGTACATGGGAGGAGCCTGTGATACTTATGTACATGGGAGGAGCCTGTGATACTTATGTACATGGGATTTTTTATTCCTTTTTTTATTTTTAATAAATCTGCAAAGATTTCAAACAAACTTCTTTCACATTGTCATTATGGGGTACTGTTGGTAGAATTTTTAGGAAAATAATGAATTGAATCCATCTTGGAGTAAGGCTGTAACAGTGTAACATAACAAAATGTGGAAAAAGTGAAGCGCTGTGAATACTTTCCGGATGCACTGTATATTATTTTATATATATATATTTATTTATTTATTTATTTATTATCTAGTTATATACTAATACTCAAGTGAAGATAAAACAATAACGATGGAATGAATGGGTTTCGTGAAGCCAGTAGGTAAGCTTAAAATTTAATAAATCTCCTCTAAAGACAACATTGTATCTAAATTGTATCTAGTGAGACTCCGGAGAATAACATTGTACACAGGGGTCTGCAAATCGCTACATTTTGGGAAATGGCAACAAGAATATTAAATTGTACACAACACCCATGAGGTTGAGCTAACTTCTAGGCAACAGCAGCTAAGGGGTTTAAATGGATTACGTCAGCAAAGACGGGGTTAAACCATCTGCCACCATGGGGAGAATAGAAGTCACATTATTTCACAGTGACAATAAGAGGGTGAAATCCTGCACAATGACCACCTAAATCCTCATTAACAGCAAAAAAAAAAAAAAAAAGGGGGGGGGGGGGCACAATTCCCAGCATCAGCAATCAAAGGGTTAAATCCCTTTACAAAAGCAGGCAGGCATACGCTCAATGAGGGTGAAGGCGTTTATAGGCTGAATGGCGGACACAAAGAGGTTAAACTCAGCAGGCTGACAATAATTCCATTTAATCCGCAGCAAGACCCCCCCCCCCCCCCCTCCCGACAAAAAGGGTTCAATTCTACAGGTGGGCTACAAATCCGGCAGAGCCGTAACACAGCGGGGCTGATTTACCTAAGCCTGGTTCTCATCTATGCAGGTTGTGGTTGATGCGTTTCACCGATGTGCCTTTGACATTTTTTAACCACTTAAGGACCGGGCATATATTGATTGGTTTGCGCAAAATTTATAGTGTCTACAAACTATGGGAAAGATTTATGGCATGTTTATTAATTTTTTTTTACTAGTAATGGCGGCGATCTGAGATTTAAAAAAAAAATAATTTTAGCGGTACTGCGACATTGCGGCTGACAGATCGGACACTTTTGACACATTTTTGGGACCATTGACATTTATACAGCGATCGGTGCTATAAAAATGTTTACTGATTACTGTGTAAATGACACGGGTAGTGAAGGGGTTAACACTAGGGGACGATCAAGGGGTTAAATGCGTGTTCCCCCAGTGTGGTCTAACTGTATGGGGATAGGTCTGAGTAGGAGAGGAGACATATCGCTGTTCCCATAGCTCCCAACTGTCCCTGATTTCGAGGGACTGTCCCTGATTTGGAGCAATGTCCCTCTGTCCCTCATTCCTCCTCATTTATCCCTCATTTTGGTCTGATCTATATTGATATACATAAAAATTCACTTTTTACCTATCAAAAAG
>NW_027507718.1:545316220-545393720 GCF_037356315.1 Lithobates pipiens
TTTTAGGAGACCCCCCTTCCCTTCCCACGTGCGTTTGTCATCCTCAGACTCACTAGGGGCCGCGCGCGGCGAGACTGTGTCATTTTATAATAGATCAGCGTTCCCGCCGTCGTCTGCGCATGCGCCGACGGGTCGTGTGTTTCGACGGCCAGTCTCGACGTTCGGCGCATGCGCGGTAGCGTCGGAGGATTCGACGGCCATTTTTACTGAGGGCGAATGGTTCTTTTTGCCCTCAGAGTGTCAGGGGAGGAGCTCAAGCGTGACATCACTTCCCCTCCTCCTATTTATTTCCCCAACAGCACAAGTGAAATGCCTGTGGTCAACAAGAGAATTACACTCTAGAGTTCCAGGCTATACCCACCCCTGTTAAGGTAAGGCATGTCTTAATGCATTTGTCTTCTTATACATGTGAGCATGCGAATATATATATGTATAGCTCTGATGGAACAACTCGTTCATTAAAAGTGTATTAATTTATTAATTGATTTATTAATTTATTAAATTATTTAAAAATTTCTTTTTTCATCGGAGCCTCCAAAAAAATAAATAAATAAATAAAATAAACACAGCACACGGTAACAGTGGGGGGAAGTCGTTACTTATGTAGGCAAATTCCCTTTTTTCCGTGAATCAGCGCACGACCGGTTGACGCCTTTTCCTCTGACTCTTTCCTAGCCGTTACCTCTGCTAAGCCGCCTAACATGAGCCTTTCGCCGCCCGCTCAAGATCCTACTCTACTCCCAAGGTAAGGACCTACGCCCAGGTAAGTAAAAAAAAAAAAAAAAAAAAGAGTGCACTAAGGACGATACTTTTTGTATTTCAGTCCTGTACGCCAGAAGACGTCTAAGAAGACCTCAAGGCGATATGAAGATGACGATGATGATTCCTGTCACGGCAGGGACAGGTCGCCCAGACATGGGCATTACAGAAGTGGCAGGAAAGCTTCAGCCAAGAGGCGCCGTCATTCGCGCTCCCCGAGACCTAGACCTAATAAATGTCAGGCCTGCGGAGGCACCCCACTTCCGGACAAACTAATTTGTCGAGATTGCCTTAGAGACTATGCAGTAGACAGAGAGTCTGAGGGCCTACAGGTGGCAGATCTCCTTAAAAAGGCAGTAAAAGACTCCCTTGCGGAATTGGTCGCTACAATGCCGACGCAACAACCGGCATCCCCTCCTCAGGAACAGATGGCCGAGGCCTCCATTCCCGTTCCATCCACAAGTGGAAGTGGTCGTCCATTCCCTCCCTCCTCCTCTAAGCATCAGGACGAAATGGCCATTTCAGAGGATTCTTCAGATGACACAGATGCCTCTGGCTTTGCCTTCGCCATGGTCCAGCCCTATGTGCAGGCTGTTAAACAAGCAATCGGTTGGGAGGATTCCAACACGGAGGTCAGGAAGTCCAAATCATACTTCCCCTTCCTTAAGCACCAGATCTCCTTCTTCCCTCTTATGGAGGAAATCAGGGAAGTGATCGAGGAAGAATGGGGGAGGACAGACAAAAGACTTTCCATCAATCGATTGGGAAAATTATACCCTTTCTCCGAGGCAGATTCCAAAATGCTGGACGGCCCTCCGGTGGTAGATGCCGCAGTGGTAAGGCTGGCCAAGAATGTCACTTTGCCCCTAGATGATTCAACCTCCTTCAAGGACCCTCTGGACAGGAGGATGGACCTCGACCTTAAGAAGGCCTATCAGATGGCAGGATATGCCTGTAAACCTGCAATAGCTCTGACATCAGTGTCCAACGCATTACGCGTCTGGACAGATAATATAGAGTCGGCAATCCAACAAGATGTCCCTAAAGAAGATATAATCAGGGCATTGGATGAGCTGAAGCTCTCAGCCGACTTCATTGGGGAGGCCGCGATCGATTCGATTCGTTGCTCCGCAAGGGCAATGCTTCACACAGTAATGGCCAAAAGGGCACTGTTGCCTCGAAGCAAAATTGGTGCAAGATACCTTTTGACGGTAAAGCCTTGTTCGGGGAAAAACTTGACAAAGCCATCTCTCGGGTCACCGGCGGAAAGTCAGGCCTACTTCCTCAAGACAGGCGCTCCAGACGTTTCAGATCATCTGCACCAAGGTTCCAATTTTCCAAAAATAGGGACTACCGACAATCCAGACAAGGGAAAGGCTTCAGGCACAACTGGAAAAGCACACAGTCTACGTTTCTCAAGTCCAGGAGGCAGAGGCCAGTACCTACCCCACAGGATCCATCAAAATCCTTTTGACGCCAGGCCAGCCCAAGTGATCCCTGTGGGGGCCAGGTTGAAACAGTTCTCAAAGATTTGGGAACAAAAATGCAGGGATCCTTGGGTAGTTGCAACAGTCAAACACGGTCATTTCTGGTCCTTCCTAAACAAACCCCCCAAGGACTTTTTTTCTCCGACAAGGGTATCAAGATCTCCTCAAAAAGCGGAAGCTTTGAAGCAATTTCTTCTTTCCCTACAGGAACAACGGGCAGTAGTTCCAGTGCCTCCATCCGAGAGATTTTTAGGTTTCTATTCCACCCTGTTTCTAGTCCCCAAAAGAAACGGAGGGTGGAGACCCGTGATAGACCTAAAGAGGCTAAATCGCTATATCTTTCTGGAAAAGTTCAAGATGGAGTCTCTACAGACAATTATTCGTGTAGTCCAGCCAGGGGATTGGATGTTGTCAATAGACTTGCAAGACGCCTACTTACACATACCCATACTCCCTACGTTCCAGAAATACCTGAGATTCGCGGTGGGGCAAGTACATCTCCAATTTCAGAGCCTTCCATTTGGCCTCTGCACCTCACCCAGAGTCTTTACAAAAACCCTGATCGCCATCATAGCACCTCTGAGAGAATTGGGGCTCCGGGTGTATCACTATCTGGACGACCTTCTACTCCTGGCGAAGGACCCAACCCAGTTATTAGAACACAGGAATATCCTGTTAACAACACTAGTGGATTTTGGATGGAAGATAAACTACGAGAAAAGTCTTCTCTCTCCGACTCAAGAGATGGTCTATCTGGGAGCCCTGTTCAATACAATGAACGGATCGGTGTCTCTCCCACCTCAGAAGGTATCTTCCATTGTCCAACAGATGAAGAAGGTGAGCTCGAGATCCTACCTGACAGCCTCAAATTGTTTGAGCCTGATAGGTCGGATGTCATCATGCATCCCTATGGTCCTCTGGGCCCACTGGCATTTGAGACATTTTCAGCTGGAGTTCTTAAGAATGTGGAACAAACGATATCTATCCCAACCCATACACCTGACGACCCGGATGCTCAGGAGTCTACATTGGTGGATGAAGAGACAGTCGCTTCTGAAGTCTCGCCCGCTAGGGCATGTCGACTGGATCATAATTACTACCGATGCCAGCGCAGCTGGTTGGGGAGCACATTCCAACAAGACCTCAGTACAAGGAAGATGGTCCTTCAATGCAGCCGGCATGGTGTCCAATGTCCTGGAGCTCAGAGCGGCCTATCTTGCACTGCTAGCCCTGGAGTTCGAGATTTCGGGCAAACCAGTTCTCCTCAGGATGGACAACAAGGCCGCGGTATCTTATGTGCACCGTCAAGGGGGAACGCGCAGCAGATCTCTCCTGATCGAGGTGGAGCCCATATTCCTCTGGGCCGAAAGGAATCTGAAGGACCTGAGGGCAGTCTATCTGCCCGGCCATCTCAACTCAAGGGCAGACGGCCTTTCCCGCAGGTTCGCAGACACCAACGAGTGGTCCTTACACCCGGAAATCTTCAACTGGATAATGATCCACTGGGGGCCCCTCGAGCTAGACCTCTTTGCGACAGCATCCAACACCAAACTTCCAAGGTTTATCTCGAGGTTTCCGCACCCCCAGGCGGAGGCAACAGATGCCCTCTCAGCCCCTTGGGCATGCGATCGGGCTTACGCTTTTCCTCCACGGCCCCTCATACCGAGGTTCCTGTCAAGACTCGTGAGGGAGACATCGACGGTGATAGCCGTTCTACCATACTGGCCAAGAAGGCCTTGGTTCCCTACGGCAATGGATCTGAGCACCAGTCCTCCAGTCAAGGTTCCAATAGTACCCCTCCTCCTGTCGCAAGGATGTCACACCCACCCAGATCCCCGCAGGCTGGACCTTCACATCTGGCAACTGAAAGGAAAAGGTTCCAATCCCTGGGGTGCTCCGACAAAGTGATCGCAACCCTGCTCAAAGCGAGAAAACCATCCACGAACAACATATATGATAAAGTATGGAACAAGTTCAGGACCTTCATGCTTGATAGAAACTGTGATCCAGGTTCCCCTTCGTCATCTCAAATTCTTGAGTTCTTGCAGGCAGGCCTGGACCTAGGGCTTGCATTAGGTACATTGAAGGTACAGGTGTCAGCGATCTCGGCAGCAACCAGTACAAGATGGGCGGAGGATCCATTGTTAATCCAATTCTTTAAGGCCGTCAGGAAGATCAGACCACCAACCAAACAATCTTTTCCCACTTGGGACCTTACGGTCATCCTGGAGTCCTTAGCCAATCCAGCCTTTGCCCCGTCGAACTCAATATCACTCTGGAATCTAACTTTAAAATTAGCCTTTCTGATAGCCATAACCTCCGGCAGACGGGTGTCAGAGCTCCAAGCTTTGGGAGCAGATCATGATCACATTATATTTTACCCAGATAGAGTGGAACTCAGAACAGTACGAGGGTTCATTCCCAAGGTCGCTTCATCCTTGAGCATGTCAGAACCTTGGGCACTCCCAACTTTTTCTGAACAGGACTCTGTCGCTCTTCATGAATTAGACATCGCCTCCACTCTGAAATGTTATCTCCAAGCCACAGCTCCATTCCGGGCTTCCATCAGACTGTTCATAATTCCCTGGGGAAAATACAAAGGAAAGGAGGCATCAGCCAGAACGATCGCTTCATGGATCGTCAAACTCATCCACAAGGTGTACAGGACAAAGGGACTAGAGACCCCTTCGGCGGTCAGGGCGCACTCCACAAGAGCGGTTTCTGCCTCTTGGGCGGCAAGAGCGAATGTGTCGATCGAAACTATTTGTCGGGCAGCGACCTGGTCGTCCCAACACACATTCCTGAAACATTACAGGGTGGACCCAGGAGCTCTCTCCTCAGTGGAATTTGGCAGACAGGCAGTCACTTCGGCCTTCGCCTCTTCTAAATAATAAATTCTTTAAATAAACCTCTAAGCATTATCCCACCCGTCTCAGCTAGTTATTTGTCACAGGTATGCTGCCATGGAGGCACCAGGAAAACAGAAAATTGTACCATACTTACCGTAATTTTCTTTTTCTGGTGCCTATCCATGGCAGCATACATTCCCACCCTCTGTATTCTATATTACGGAGAATGCGGGGGCTGTACTAACCTTTTCTTTTATAATATTCACTAGTCCTGAGGGAGGAGCCAAGGCGGAGCTTGTCACAGGTATGCTGCCATGGATAGGCACCAGGAAAAGAAAATTACGGTAAGTATGGTACAATTTTCTGTTTTAGCTGTGCTGCACATGAGGTGAGTACCAAGTGGTTCAATCAGGGTTTTTTTTTTTTATCTTTTTTTTTCCCATTTGTGTCTCATTGGCCATAGAGGTCCTCCATAACTAAGCCCCGTAGGCAGGACGAAACGCGTTGGGGGGAGCATGGGCTAGATGGAGCCGGGCAATAGCCATGTTCACCATCTTGTATCCGGGGCTGTGCTGGTGTGCAGTGGTTGGATTTTCTCTTCCTAGAAGCAGTATAGAGCCGGGTTGAGCCTGCGCCAGATAGTAGGAATCACCTTTTGGATGCATGTCTAGAACGGCGCCCCAAGCTATGCATGATCCTGTGAGATGTGTTTTTTTTTTATTTGTAGAAAGCTAAAATGGAAAGTGATCACTTTGATCACTTTTGATGCGCCTGAGATTTCTCTTCACTTCCTGTCCCATAGCCAAAACAGGAAGTGAGAGGAAATCCCTATAAAGTGGGAAAAAATCCCTATAGACCCTGCCCCCCCAGTCCAAATTAGAACTTGCTCCCTTCAGACCCTGTCCCTCCTGCTCCCATTAGAACTTGCTCTCCCTCTAGATCCTGCCCATCCCACTCCCATTAGAACGTGCTCTCTCCAGATTCTGCTCCTCCCACTCCCATTGGAATTTGCTCCCTCTAGATCCTGCCCCTCCCACTCCCATTAGAATTTTCTCCCCCCAGATCCTTCCCCTCCCACTGTCACTCACATTAGAACTTGCTACCTCCAGATCCTGCCCCTTTTGCTCCCATTAGAACATGCTGCCTCCAGATCCCACCCCTTCTGCTCCCATTAGAACTTGCTCCTTCTAGACCCTGCCCCTCCCGTCCCCATTAGAACTTGCTCCCTTCAGATCCTGCCCCATCTGCTCTCATTAGAACTTGCTCCCTCCAGAACATTCCCTTCCTGCTCCCATTAGAACTTGCTCCCTCTAGATCCTGCCCCCTTTAGAACTTGCTCCCTACAGATCCTACACATTCTGCTCCCATTAGAACTTGCTCCCTCTAGATCCTGCCCCCTTTAGAACTTGCTCCCTCCAGATCCTACACATTGTGCTCCCATTAGAACTTGCTCCCTCTAGATCCTGCCCCCATTAGAACTTGCTCCCTCCAGATCCTACACATTCTGGTCCCATTAGAACTTGCTCCCTCTAGATCCTACACATTGTGCTCCCATTAGAACTTGCTCCCTCTAGATCCTGTCCCCTTTAGAACTTGCTCCCTCCAGATCCTACACATTGTGCTCCCATTAGAACTTGCTACCTCTAGATCCTGCCCCCATTAGAACATGCTCCCTCCAGAACCTTCCCCTCCTGCTCCCATTAGAACTTGCTCCCTCCAGATCCTTCCCCACCTGCTTCCACTAGAATGCAGTGGCGGCTGGTGAAGGTTTAGGATGGGGGGGGGCGCCTTGAATCAGGGAAAACCTACATGGCATTGAATCAAAAGAGGGGCAGATGGGAAGAAAGTTCTCTACTTTCCGAAAAAAATGTCTCCTTGAAACAGCTTTGTGGTGATGTCATATCAAAGAAGTTCTAGTAAGGGACAAACAGGCCAGGCGGGTAACCACAGCCAACAGAGCCACTTACAACAAACAGGAGCAGGAGATCGAGATCCTGGAATGATGCCAACAGCTTCTGCCGCAAGGAGCGGGCCAGCCCTCACTCAAACAAGAGGCTTCCTAGGAGGAGGTGGCATAGTCCCTGCACTAGCCCTACTCCTCCCTGCCACAAACACTGTCCCTGCCAGAGGGTTGACCTGTCCCTACACTAGCCACTCGCCTAAAGCGCACCAAACCTGGGAGCCAGAGTCTCAAATAGGCTCTGCCTGACCCAAGATGGCTGCCGAGGTCAGATTGAGGAAACGGGTAACCTGTCCCTGCACTAGCCACTCACAAAAAGCATGCCAAGCCCAGGATCCAGAGTCTTAAAGCGGAGTTCCACCCAAAAATGGAACTTCCACTTTTCATAATCCTCCTCCCTTCCGGTGTCACATTTGGCACTTTTGGGGGGGAGGGGGGGAGCAGATACATGTCTAATACATGTATTTTGCTCACACTTCCGGGCATAGATAGCTGAGCCACCCTCAGATATCTACGGTGCTTCTGGCACCTTCTCCGCCCCCCCCCCCCCCCTCTGTCTTCTGGGAGACACACAGGTCCCAGGAGACAGCAGGGGCCAGTGGAGTCACACATGCGCAGTAGAGAAGCTGCAGCCTTACTGAAGATGCCGACATCGCGGGCGCCCTGGACAGGTAAGTGTCCTTATTTTAAAAGTCAGCAGCTGCTGTATTTGTAGCTACTGACTTTAAACAAACAAAAAATAATAATTAGGCGGAACTCCGCTTTAAATAGACTCTGCCTGACCCAAGATGGCTGCCGAGGTCAGATTGGGGAAACAGGTAACCTGTCCCTGCACTAGCCACTCACAAAAAGCGTGCCAAACTCAGGATCCAGAGTCTTAAAAAGGCTCTGCCTGACCCAAGATGGCTGCAGAGCTCACATTGGGGCACCAGCCGCCTCTCTTTGATTGCAGGTAGTCAAAAAGGTGGCGAGTTCCTCACAACTTCCCCTTCTGTATTGCCACTTCGGTTGAGTGCCACTTACAGTGGGGGGGGGGGGGATACAGATTGCACTTGCCTACAAGTGCTTTCATGAAAACCCATATATGTTGAGCCCTTGGGTTGCCTATGTATGACCCCTGACATCACCAAATATAAAACGTTCAGGGTATGAAATTCTACAGAAGTCAATGGAGTCCGGGGACATTTTGCAATGGATGGTCAGAGAATGCCAGAATATTACAAGTGAAGATCTGAGACTGCAGATATAATACAATAGACAGTTACAGACTCCTGACAAGCCACAAGTCAGAGTGTAGCAGAGTGCTGGTCCTCCACTCACTGTATATTCCATTAGTGAGACTTTTGTGTAGTTCATACTCCAGCCACTAGATGCCACCACCTGTCCTCATGTCTCTTAGGGCACTTACACCTTCTTCCTGCCCAGGCCAATTTTCAGCTTTCAGCGCTGTCGCATCTTGAATGACAATTGCGCGGCCATGGAACAGTGTACCCAAACAACGTTTTTATATATTTTTTTCACACAAATAGAGCTTTCTATTGGTGATATTTGATCACCTCTGGGTTTTTTTTCTATTTTTTTTTGCTACACAAATAAAAAGACCAACAATTTAAAGAAAAAAAGTTTTTTCT
The DNA here is from genome assembly GCF_037356315.1 of Lithobates pipiens. NCBI lineage: Eukaryota > Metazoa > Chordata > Amphibia > Anura > Ranidae > Lithobates > Lithobates pipiens. The sequence goes on from NW_027507718.1 coordinate 545,324,907, forward strand.
TTGTTTCTGTTATAAAATTTTGTAAATAAGTATGTTTTCTCCTTCACTAACAAGCACTGATGAGGCTGCACTGATGGCCACTGATGAGGCTGAACTGATGGGCACTGATGAGGCTGCACTGACGGGCACTGATGAGGCTGCACTGACAGGCACTGGTGAGGCTGCACTGATGAAGCTGAACTGGTGAGGCAGCACTGATGGGCACTGATGATGAGGCACTAATATCATAGTTGCCAACTGTCCCGAATTTCCCGGGACATTCCCGGGATTAGGACATTTGTCCCAAATTAAATGTCCCGGGAAATTTGGTTTGTCCCAGGAAATGCAAATTTCCAGTTTTTCGTCGCCGGCCGCCATTTTAAAGAAGACCAGAAGCTGGTCTTCAATGGAGCTCAGATGCTACGGCACCGCCCACCCCCGCTGCCAGTGTCTGCAAAGTGCAATGTGGGCGGCGCCACAGTTCAAAGCCAGCACGGCTTGGAGGACAGGAGATCATATGTCAGGGCCAGTCTGTGCAGTATGTGGGGGCCAGTCTGACTGTGGGGGCCAGTCTGTGCAGTATGTGGGGGCCAGTCTGACTGTGGGGGCCAGTCTGTGAAGTATGTGGGGGCCAGTCTGTGGATGTGGGGGCCAGTCTGTGCAGTATGTGGGGGCCAGTCTGTGGATGTGGGGGCCAGTCTGTGCAGTATGTGGGGGCCAGTCTGGAGATGTGGGGGCCAGTCTGTGGGTGTGGGGGCCAGTCTGGAGATGTGGGGGCCAGTCTGGAGATGTGGGGCCAGTCTGGAGATGTGGGGACCAATCTGTGGATGTGGGGGCCAATCTGTGGATGTGGGGTCCAGTCTGTGGATGTGGGGGCCAGTCTGTGGATGTGGGGGCCGGTCTGGAGATGTGGGGGCCAATCTATGGATGTGGGGGCCAGTCTGTGGATGTGGGGGCCAGTCTGTGGATGTGGGGGCCGGTCTGGAGATGTGGGGGCCGGTCTGGGGATGTGGGGGCCGGTCTGGAGATGTGGGGGCCAGTCTGTGGATGTGGGCAGTCTGGATGTTAGAGGGGCACCAGATGTAAGGAGGGGCTCCGCTGATGGACACAGATGTGAGGAAAGTACCTCTGATGGGGCACCTGATGTAAGGACAGACTCCGCTTGGGACACCTGATGGAATCAGGTGGCAGGCAACGTGGCTAGTGACACGCTCATGGGTCCCACTGATTCTGCATTATGGTGAGTTGAATGATTTCATTTCATATTACAATGTAATAATAGAAATAATGCGCTTCAATCATCCTGACACCATAACAATCATGGCGCCGGGATGATTGAAGCGCCAACACCAGATATTTGGAGTATCTTTATCTGCTGATTGTCAAACTCTGGAAAACACATATTACTATTGTGGTGTAGGATCGGGGGGCTGCTGTCCCTCCTTTCCCTCTCCCCCTCTCCCCCCCCCCCCGCATTCATCTCAGACTCTAACCACACCCCTTTGAGCCACGCCCCCATGTAAGCCACGCACACTATTTTACGTAAACCTCGCCCATATTTTGCCGCGGCATATGATGCCCGGTCAGGATAATAGAACCACTTTGCGGCCGCCATTTTGCATACGCCGGACGGGAAGTGGTTAATGAAGAAAAAACACCCAAGAGGCACTGGGACTTTGATATGACAAAAACATTGACAGGCTCACTGGCTCAGGTAAAGGATGCTCACAACAGACGAGGCTACCCTCCAGCGGGTACCCCAGCAGGTTACCAGGAAAACAAAACAAAAAAAAAAAACATGCACAAATTGAAGTAGCGCCAGGCCAAAGTATAAAAGAGTCCAAATTTGTTTATTAGTTTGTACTTTGTACCTTTATTGTTTAAGCAGATGCTGCAGGCCAGTAACTCCCCTGATCCAGAAATCAGCTTCCCTGCAAAGATTCACCCAGGAAAGCTCTATTTTGAGTCCATTCGTGGCTCTTATTTTAACTGAAGCCCTGATGAAGGGGGAGTTTCTTTTACCTTTGAAACGCGTCGCCCCATTTTTTTTCTTTAAACAAAGTAATACATTCATTTGGACTCTTTTATCCTTTGATCTGACTCCCCTTTATGCATGCTTATTTCGCCTTAGTTCAACAAAGGACAAATTTCTCCTCAGCGGGCTTCCAGAGGCCATCTTGGGGAGGCGTGTGCTTATGAGAGGCACATGAGCTGCTGCAAAATTTTGGCAGGAATTTTCTGTCTTATAGGGTCTCATACATAAGCAGACCCATCATGTAAGTAGCTGAGACGCATGGCTTCTCCTTAGGGTGGAAAGCAAAAGACCCCTACACCATGGACTATGTGTGCCTTGTGAGTAACCATTCTTGGAAGGGCTTTTATTCTTCTCATGGAGGGTGGTGTGTCAGAGAGTCGGCAGCACGTGGTGACCCACGTGTAAGGGGGTGCAGTGGCAGTAAACACTCAGTCCAGTTGAGAACTTATATTAATGTTAAAGTTCAGCAATTCACAACAAGCCCACTTGGGAACACTCACAGAATGCGACAGCCATGTGTAGCCGAGCGCGGCCACGGTTGTGCCGACAGAGACTGTCCTGAGGGGTGGAATGTAGCCTGGCCGGTCCATGCCCAAATAGGGAGGTCTCCAGGAAGAATGGCGTGTCTTTATCCTTTCCCTACTTGTCTAGAACCTTTCCGCTAAGCACTGTCCCTGTCAAACGGGGTCCCTACACTACCCACACGTGACAAGTGTGCCAAACCTGGGAGCCAGGGACACAGATAGGCTCTGCCTGACCAGAGATGGCTGCTAGAGTCACATGGGGCGGCAGCATCCAATCTGATGGTTTCCCCAGTGACCCAGGAAACCAAAGAGGAACCAAGATCCTTTATGACTTCCGACCCAACTGCAATGCTGCTTTGGTCAAGCGCCACCTACAGTGGAGAAAATAGACTGCACCAGCCTACAGACACTTGGGCTTTCCTTCAGGAGGTCCCCCTGGCATTGGGTTGGAAGGAGTGACTGTGGAATCCTGGGAGTTACCAGCTTTTCCTTATGGGAATAATCTACTGAGGAGTCAGGACCAGTCAGAATTCCCCGTGCAGTGGGCAATAGGTGTGTCCCCAAAGTTGTTATGGAACTTTCCAAGAAATGCCAGTTAGCTGCAGTTATGAAACAAAGAAAACACTGTTGTAACAACTGTTTCTTACGTTTAAGTAACTGTTATGCCGCGTACACACGTAGCAGACTATCCGGCGGACTTAGGCTGGCGGACTTTCCGAACGAGCTACTTGCCCACACACAGTACTTTTGCAGCGGACTAATACGGTGTACTAAGTCCGCCGGACTATCCGCCGTACTTTTGAAATGAACGGACCCGCCCACACACGCGGAGGAAAGTCCGCTCGTTTTGAGCGCATCTCCAGGTAGCCAGGGCCAGCGAAGGAGGCCTCGCTGGCCCCGTCACCTGGTATGGACTTAAAGGGGAACCCCTACGCAGAAAAATCGGCGTGGGGGTCCCCCCCTAGGTCCATATCAGACCCTTATCCCAGCACGCTAACCGGCCAGCAAGGAAAGGGGGTGGGGAGGAGCGAGCGCCCCCCCTCCTGAGCCGTACCAGGCCGCGTGCCCTCAACATGGGGGTGTGCCTTGGTGAAAGGGGGGCTGCGCGGCCCTCCCCCACCCTAAAGCACCTTGTCCCCATGTTGATGAGGACAAGGGCCTCTTCCCGACAACCCTGGCCGTTGGTTGACGGGGTCTGCGGGTGGGGGGCTTATCGGAATCCGTGAGCCCCCTTGAATAAGGGGGCCCACGGATCCCGGTCCCCCACCCTATGTGAATGAGTATGGGGTACAATGTACAGTGGTGTGAAAAAGTGTTTGCCCCCTTCCTCATTTCCTGTTCCTTTGCATGTTTGTCACACTTAAATGTTTCGGAACATCAAACCCATTTAAACAATAGTCAAGGACAACACAAGTAAACACAAAATGCAATTTGTAAATGAAGGTGTTTATTATTAAAGGTGAAAAAAAATCCAAACCATCATGGCCCTGTGTGAAAAAGTGATTGCCCCCCTTGTTAAAACATACTATAACTGTGGTTGTCCACACCTGAGTTCAATTTCTCTAGCCACACCCAGGCCTGATTATTGCCACACCTGTTCACAATCAAGGCATCACTTAAATAGGAGCTGCTTGACACAGTAAGGTCCACCAGAAGATCCTTAAAAGCTACACATCATGCCGAGACCCAAAGAAATTCAGGAACAATTGAGAAAGAAAGTAATTGAGATCTATCAGTCTGGAAAGGGTTATAAAGCCATTTCCAAAGCTTTGGGAATCCAGCGAACCACAGTGAGAGCCATTATCCACAAATGGCGAAGACATGGAACAGTGGTGAACCTTCCCAGGAGTGGCCGGCCGCCCAAAATTACCCCAAGAGCGCAGCGACGACTCATCCAAGAGGTCACAAAAGACCCCACAACAACGTCCAAGGAATTGCAGGCCTCACTTGCCTCAGTTAAGGTCAGCGTTCATGCCTCCACCATCAGGAAAAGACTGGGCAAAAATGGCCTGCATGGCAGAGTTCCAAGGAGAAAACCACTGCTGAGCAAAAAGAACATCAAAGCTCGTCTCAATTTCTCCACAACACATCTTGATGATCCCCAAGACTTTTGGGACAACATTCTGTGGACCGATGAGACAAAAGTGGAACTCTTTGGAAGGTGTGTGTCCAAGTATATCTGGCGTAGAAGGAACACTGCATTTCATAAAAAGAACATTATACCAACAGTAAAATATGGTGGTGGTAGTGTGATGGTCTGGGGCTGTTTTGCTGCTTCAGGACCTGGAAGACTTGCCGTGATAAAAGGAACTATGAATTCTGCTGTCTACCAAGAGATCCTGAAGGAGAATGTCCGACCATCTGTTCGTGTACTCAAGCTGAAACGAACTTGGGTTCTGCAGCAGGACAATGATCCTAAACACACCAGCAAGTCCACCACCGAATGGCTGAAGAAAAACAAAATGAAGACTTTGGAGTGGCCTAGCCAAAGTCCTGACCTGAATCCTATTGAGATGTTGTGGTATGACCTTAAAAAGGCCGTTCATGCTTGAAAACCTTCTAATGTAACTGAATTAGGACAATTCTGCAAAGATGAGTGGGCCAAAATTCCCCCAGGACGCTGTAAAAGCCTCATTGCACGTTATCGCAAACGCTTGGTTGCAGTTGTTGCTGCTAAGGGTGGCCCAACCAGTTATTAGGTTTAGGGGGCAATCACTTTTTCACACAGGGCCATGATGGTTTGGATTTTTTTTCACCTTTAATAATAAACACCTTCATTTACAAATTGCATTTTGTGTTTACTTGTGTTGTCCTTGACTATTGTTTAAATTGGTTTGATGTTCCGAAACACTTAAGTGTGACAAACATGCAAAGGAACAGGAAATGAGGAAGGGGGCAAACACTTTTTCACACCACTGTACCTCTACCCATTCACCTGTAAAAAAAAAAGTTAAAAAAAAACACAACACACAAGGGTTAAAATAGTTTATTGCACAGCTTCTGTCTTCGGGGGTCTTCTCGCTGGACTCCTCCGTTATCTTCTGCTAGCTCTTTTACTAGCGGAGGAGCCTGGCTTTCTTCTTCGCCACCGCCGCCCTCTTCTTCCGACTTCGGGGGTCTTGTCCCCCTCTTCCGGGGTCTTGTCCCCCTCTTCGGTTCTTCTTGCCGGGCCACCGTGCCTTCTTCTAGCTCTTTTACAAGCGGTGGCCCGGTCTTTTGTCGCCGCTGTCGCTGCCTTCTGTTCTTCTCTTCAGGAGATGTTGCCTCATTGCTGTCTCCGGTCACAATGACAGAGACGCGGAGTGCAGCGACTTTTATAGGGACATCACCGGATGATGTCCCCACCCATTATGATGTCACAGTCCCAGCATCCTCTGGGACTGTGACATCATAATGGGTGGGGGCATCATCCGGTGGACAGATTGGAGTGCAAAAATACTTTCTTAGTCCGCCGGACTTTTGGGTAAAAAAAGTCCGCCGGAGCCTACACACAGGCGGATTGTCCGGCGACTTGAGTCTGCCTGACTTTTCCACCGGATTGTTTGATCGTGTGTACGAGGCATTAGGAAAAGGCAGAGTTGGGTTGAGCCTCCCCTTAATTCCACTAGAGTTAGCAATTGAATCTATCCCTGGGAAGTGTATTTAGCAGCTGGCTCAGGTCGGGTGCAGGTGGTGGTCTAAAGATGGCAGTCCTGGTGGTGGAGGGTTGAAAAAGGTTCCATGAAGGAACTTACAAGGATGTTTAGGTTGCTGCAATGCAAGTTGTCTTATCTACACTCACCAGGATGAGTATCACACTTGGGCTCAGGGATGAGTATTACATAGGTCTATGGAATGTGTATCATGCAGGGCTTGGGAGTGGGTATAGCACAGGGATCAGGAGTGGGTATAGCACAGGGATCAGGAGTGGGTATAGCACAGGGATCCTGAGCATGTATTGCATATGGTGCTGGATTCAGCATTCTGCAGGGCTCTAAAGTGCATATTGTGTATGGTTCAGGGGTGGGTATCACACAGGACATGTGGCTCAGAAGTGGGTCATGCACCAGTATAGAGCTCTCCCCACAACCCTCAGTACAGTACTCTACCCGCAACCTCCCAATACAAAGCTCTTCCCCCAACCCTGCCTCCAATACAAAGCTCATCCTTTAACCCTGCCCCCCCCCCCCCACACTACAAAGCTCTTCCCTCAACCCCAACCCTCCACTACAAACTCTTCCCTCAAACCCACCCTTACAAAGCTCTTCCCTCAACCCCCGACGCCCACTACAAAGCATTTCCCCTCAAACCTGCCCCCCACTATCTCTTCTCTAAAATCCCCCCCCCTTCCCTTATAAAGCTCTTCCCTCAACCCCGGCCCCCCGCTACAAAGATTTTTCCCTCAACTCTCACTACAAAGCTCTTCCCTCAACTCTCACATTCACTACAAGGCTCTTCCCTGAAATCCGTGTTCCGCCCACTAAAAGCTCTTCCCTCAATCCCGACGCCACTACATAGCGCTTCCCTCAAACCCAACCCACTGCTACAAAGCTCTTCCCTCAACCCTCACTCTCACTACAAAGCTCTTCCCTCAAACTCGACCCCCCTACTACAAAGCTCTTCCCTCAAACCCAACCCACTGCTACAAAGCTCTTCCCTCAACCCCGACTCCACTACAAAGCTCTTCCCTCAAACCCAACCCCACACTACAAAGCTCTTCCCTCAACCCTCACTCTCACTACAAAGCTCTTCCCTCAACCTCGACCCCCCTACTACAAAGCTCTTCCCTCAAACCCAACCCACTGCTACAAAGCTCTTCCCTCAACCCCGACTCCACTACAAAGCTCTTGCCTCAAACCCAACCCCACACTACAAAGCTCTTCCCTCAAACTCGACCCCCCTACTACAAAGCTCTTCCCTCAAATCCAACCCACTGCTACAAAGCTCTTCCCTCAACCCCGACCCACTACAAAGCTCTTCCCTCAACCCCGACTCCACTACAAAGCTCTTCCCTCAAACCCAACCCCACACTACAAAGCTCTTCCCTCAACCCCGACCCACTACAAAGCTCTTCCCTCAACCCCGACTCTACTACAAAGCTCTTCCCTCAAACCCAACCCCACACTACAAAGCTCTTCCCTCAACCCCGACCCACTACAAAGCTCTTCCCTCAACTCCGACCCACTACAAAGCTCTTCCCTCAACCCTCACTTTGACAACAAAGCTCTTCCCTCAATCCCGACCCCATTACAAAACTCATCCCTTAAACCCGCCCTCCCACTACAAAGCTCTTCCCTCAAACCCACCCCCCCTTATAAAGCTCTTCCCTCAACCCTGACCCCACTACAAAGCTCTTCCCTCAAACCCGACCCCCCACTACAAACCTCTTCCCTCAAACCCCGCCCACCCCCTACAAAGCTCTTTCCTCAACCCTCACTCTGACTACAAAGCTTTTCCCTTAAATCCGTGCTCCCCCCACTACAAAGTTCTTCCCTCAAACCTGACCCCCGCTACAAAGCTCATCCAGCACTAAAAAGCTCTTCCCTTAAATCTGTGCCACCCCCCCCCCCCCCCCCACTACAAAGCTCTTTCCTCAACCCGACCCCACTACAAACTACAAAGCTCTTCCCTAAAACCCACCCCCCACTACAAAGCTCTTCCCTCAAATCTGTGCTCCCCCCATTACAAAGCTCTTCCCTCAACCCTGACCCCCACTACAAAGCTCTTCCCTCAAACCTGACCCCCACTACAAACCTCTTCCCTCAAACCCGACCCCCCACTACAAAGCTCTTTCCTCAACCCTCACTCTGACTACAAAGCTCTTCTTCATCCATGCTCCCCCCACTACAAAACTCTTCCCTAAACCCCGACCCCACTACAAAGTTCTTCCCTCAAATCCATGCTCCCCCCACTACAAAACTCTTCCCTAAACCCCGACCCCACTACAAAGTTCTTCCCTCAAACCTGACCCCCCACTACAAAGCTCATCCCTCACTACAAAGCTTTTCCCTTAAATCCGTGCTACCCCCCCTCCCCCACTACAAAGATCTTTCCTCAACCCCGACCCCACTACAAAGCTCTTCCCTGAAACCCACCCCCCACTAGAAAGCTCTTCCCTGAAACACACCCCCCACTAGAAAGCTCTTCCCTCAACCCTGACCCCACAACAAAGCTCTTCCCTCAACCCTCACTACAAAGCTCTTCCCGCAAATCTGTGCCCCTCCCATTACAAAGCTCTTCCCTAAAACCCACCCCCCACTACAAAGCTCTTCCCTCAAATCTGTGCTCCCCCCATTACAAAGCTCTTCCCTCAACCCTGACCCCCACTACAAAGCTCTTCCTTCAAACCCGATCCCCACTACAAACCTCTTCCCTCAAACCCGACCCCCCACTACAAAGCTCTTTCCTCAACCCTCACTCTGACTACAAAGCTCTTCTTCATCCATGCTCCCCCCACTACAAAACTCTTTCCTCAACCCCGACCCCACTACAAAGCTCTTCCCTGAAACCCACCCCCCACTACAAAACTCTTCCCTAAACCCCTGACCCCACTACAAAGTTCTTCCCTCAAATCCATGCTCCCCCCACTACAAAACTCTTCCCTAAACCCCGACCCCACTACAAAGTTCTTCCCTCAAACCTGACCCCCCACTACAAAGCTCATCCCTCACTACAAAGCTTTTCCCTTAAATCTGTGCTACCCCCCCCTCCCCCACTACAAAGATCTTTCCTCAACCCCGACCCCACTACAAAGCTCTTCCCTGAAACCCACCCCCCACTAGAAAGCTCTTCCCTCAACCCTGACCCCACAACAAAGCTCTTCCCTCAACCCTCACTACAAAGCTCTTCCCTCAAATCTGTGCCCCCCCCCCCATTACAAAGCTCTTCCCTTAAACCTGACCCCCTACTACAAAGCTTTTCCCTCAGCCCCAGCCCCTACTACAAAGCTCTTCCCTCAACCCCAACCCCCCCACTAGAAAGCTCTTCCGTTAATCCCAACCCCCCACTGCAGAGGTCTCTCCCCTCAACTCCCTGCCCCCCCCCCCCAAAAAAAAGTACAGAGCCTTTTTTGTTATAAAGTGTTTAGCAAATAAGTAATTGTTCTTCTTGACAGATGTGTGTTGATGAGGCAGCACTGATGAGAGAGCATTGATGGGCATCAATGAGGCGGCACTGATGAGATTGCATTGATGGCCACTGATGAGACGACATTAATGAGGCTGCACTGATAGGCATTGATTATGTGATCAGCTGTGATTGGATACAGCCGATCACATGGTAAAGGGTTGCTGTGATTAGCTCCCAGATCGCGTGCAGAGGGAAAGGGTATGGGAGGACATCCATGGACGCCCTCATAGACCTGGCCGTCTGTGCCGTAGCCATTTTTCAGATATAGCTTGATCTGCAAGTGGTTAATTGTCTCCATTGGAAGATCTCCCATCTTTTCCTGTTCAGGTGACACGTTTTGGATTTCCCATTACTTTCTTTCCGGGTCATCAGGAAAAATAAGGGGAAAGGGGAGTGAGTTTACCCAACGTGTTCCGACACCTTCACGGGCTGTCCATTAACTGTGGTTATAGTAACAATTTATTTAGCCATTTCCTTATCTGATATCACCAAACCTTGACACCAACTCTCGGTTTGGGTTTAATGATCTTCAGCTTAAACATAATATACCGGTAGATTTGGATTCACCCCCTTTTTTTCTGGGTAGAATACACCGTCTATTAGGTAATGCTCGTGTCATTTTGTTTTTTTATCTTAATGACTTCGATTCCAGTAGATTAGTAATTGTATAAAACGTGCTCAGAATTTATGTCTATGTAAATGAGTTTCATTAAAATTGTCTAGAGATTTAAATGTACTAATTTCTTATTTAGATATTCAAAAAAAAAAGTCATTTTTTTTTTTTTTTTTAACAGACTTATAGTTAATGAGTTCTGGTGAGAACAACATTAAAAAAATGTGTCGTTATGCTATTACAGGGTTTAAAGTGTATTTCCACTTCTCCAGCCAAACTGGGATAAAACCTGTTTTTATATTTGTTAAACGTTCCCATCACCATTGTATCACTTAAATCAAAAAATATTTAAAAAAGAATTGCTGGCTTACCTTTTTTAACACTGCTCATGTGGTTTTTATACAGAGATAGGATGGGTCCAGGTCACCCGGGGGAGGTTCTATGGCAAAGGTCTTTTGCCTCTCCCGATCCGGAGGGGACCCTCCTTAGTAGAGTCTCTCACCGAGTTCTTGGTGGACCTGCCTCAGCTGGTCCTTCAGGAGTGGGGTCCACCTGGCCTCAGCTTAGGTTTCTAAACCTTTTTTTCAGTCAAGGCACCCTTTAAAAATTTTGGAAAATCTCAAGGCACCTTTTACTTGCTTAACCACTTGCTTACTGGGCACTTAAACCCCCCTCCTGCCCAGACCAATTTTCAGCTTTCAGCGCTGATGCACTTTGAATGACAATTACGCGGGCATACAACACTGTACCCAAATGAAATTTTTATCATTTTTTTCCCACAAATAGAGCTTTCTTTTGGTGGTATTTAGTTACAGCTCGGAGTTTTATTTTTTGCTAAACAAACAAAAAAAGATGCAAAAAAAATAAAAAATCACGTTTAATAGTTTGTTATAAAATTTTGCAAACAGGTCATTTTTCTCCTTCATTGAAGTGCGCTGATGAGGCGGCACTAATAGGCTGCACTGGTGCGCACTGATAGGCATAGTTAAGGCGGCACTAATAGGCACAGATAAGGCGGCACCGATGGGCACAGATAAGGCGGCACTGATGGACAAAGATGGGCACAGATAAGATGGTATGGATGGGTGGCACAGATGGGTGGCATGGATAGGTGGCACTAAGGGGCACTGATAGGTACCACTGATAGATGGGACTGATGGGCACTGATAGGTGGCTCTGATAGGTGGCACTGCTGGGCATGGCTGTGGTGCAATTTTGGTGTGAAGCTAATGGTGAAGGATAACCCCACAATATGCAATATAATAACAGTATACCTTTGTTATTACCTGAGTATCCGATGGCTCCACCTGCAGGAGAAGGAACAACACTCCACACCAATGGTACTTAACCAAAAACGTATATTTACTGAGGTTAGTGTAAAGTAGTAATTACAACAATCACAACAATGTACAATTGTCTTAGGTGAGCTCTGAGTATGGAACTCCAATTGGGACTAGTGCTCAGAGTGACTAACCCTTAGCCCTTGTACACACCGTCGGAAATTCCGACCACAAAATCCGTCTGATTTTTTTACAGACGGATTTTGTCCGAAACTGGTGTTGCATACACACGGTCGGACAAAGTTGTCGGAAAATCCGATCGTGCGGAACGTGATGACGTCCGTTCATTCCGTCAGGACTACGTTCAGCCTAGTAGCCAATAGCTTTGCTCTCGTACTTTGATCTGAGCATGCCTGGCACTTTGTTCAATCGGAATTCTCTACAAACGATCGGAAAATGTCCGATCGGATTTTGTTGTCGGAAAATTTGAGATCCTGCTCTCAAATTTTTTCCGACTGAAAAAGTCCGATAGAGCCCACGCACGATCGGATTTGCCCACAATATAACCTGATCGGACGGTTTCCGTCGGAATTTCCGACCGCGTGTACAGTGGCTTACTCTGGGCACCTTCCCACTTCCAGCACACTCTGGTGAATACAGAAATGAGAATGATAAATATGGTACAACACAACTACAAGGGAGCCCCCCCTACTTTCAATGGATGCAAGGCCTTGCAATGAAATATGCAGTCTTTGATCTTCTTTCTTCTGCTAGCTATTTGTGTTGTAACAATTGTAATCCAACAGTGGAACAGCAAGGGTTGACATGAGGTGGATGTTAGAACAAATCTTGTAGTGTGGTACACAAATGTAACTGCCTCTGGTGTAATTGACTTTGAGTAACACAGTGTCAAAAGCACAGTGAAAGGTAGTCTTGAGGCCCGCTTAAACTCAGTCTTTATTAGGTTCTCCTCCGTGGGACTACAGGTCCCAGCAACACTGTGTTAGATTGTCTAGGTGTATATAAAGTGCATCAAAAAACTGTGGGCAGAAGACATCTTACCAAACTGGTTTAGAAAGAATGGAACAGCTCCACTCTGCTGGTCTCTGTCTTGCTTCTCACACAGCTCCGCTCCGTCACACAGCTCCGCTCCGCAAATTGTACCGGACCCTCTGATGGCTTCAGGTGTCTCTAGATCCTTCCCGATCCGGTCACTCAGTATCTCTAGCAATCAGGTGAAAGGCAAAGTCTATACTTGTTCCGCTCTGCAGTGGCTGTAGGCCATGCTCTCTGGAGACCTCCTCACAGGTCCTTACAGGCAGGCCATGCATCCAGAAGAGAAATAAAATGGCCGTGCGTGTCCTTTTATAGCCTACCCAGTATGCAATTCAGTACTGAGTGTTCCTGGGTAGGTCACTTGGCATTCTGGGTAGGTGGGTCATTGTAAAATGTAAACAAACAGTCACTTCTTGTAATATTTTTCCATACTTATGAAAAGAAAATAATTGAAGTCCATTTCACATTTAGGCCACTAGATGGTGCCAAATACTAAGTTATAACACTACTCATAGATTAACATTGCATTACATTAGCAAGAAAAAATACCAGTGCTATATATATATATATATATATATATATATATATATATATATATATATATATGCAAAAAGCTTGCATGGTTAAATAAATTATCCATGTTGCAGAGTGCTGCTTCCCTGAACTTCCGGGTAGGGGAGGGTATGCCCTGGGTGTCTTACATACACTGTCCAGAAGGGGCAGCACAGGAAGGAGGGGGGGATCAGAGGATTGACATCTCTTTCTATGGATGCATGTAGGTGCCCCCTGGTAAAGGTGGCTCCACAGGACCCTATAGGTACCATCTGGGAACATTCAGGTAACGGTGGCTACACGGGACCCTATAGGTGCCATCTGGGCACACACATGTAAAGGTGGCTTCAAGGGACCCTATAGGTGCCATCTGGGGGCATGCATGTAAAGGTGGCTTCACGGGACCCTATAGGGGCCATCTGGGACCACACAGGTAAAGGTGGCTCCACGGGACCCTATAGGTGCCACCTGGGAACACACATGTAAAGGTGGCTTCATGGGACCCTATAGGTGCCATCTGGGACCACACAGGTAAAGGTGGCTCCACGGGACCCTATAGGTGCCACCTGGGAACACACATGTAAAGGTGGCTCCACGGGACCCTATAGGTGCCACCTGGGAACACACAGGTAAAGGTGGCTCCACAGGACCCTATAGGTGCCATCTGGGAACATCTGGCAACATTCAGGTAACAGTGGCTACACGGGACCCTATAGGTGTCAAGTGGGAACACAGGACCTTATAGATGCCACCTGGGAACATGCATATAAAAGGTGGCTCCATAGGACCCTATAGATGCCATCTGGGAACACAAATGTAAAGGTTGCTACACGAGACCCTATAGGTGCCATCTGGGAACACACATGTAAAGGTGGCTCCCGGGACCCTATAGGTGTCAACTGGGAACACAGGACCCTATAGATGCCACCTGGGAACATGCATATAAAAGGTGGCTCCATAGGACCCTATAGATGCCACCTGGGAACACAAATGTAAAGGTTGCTACACGAGACCCTATAGGTGCCACCTGGGAACACACAGGTAAAGGTGGCTCCACGGGACCCTATAGGTGCCATCTGGGAACATCTGGCAACATTCAGGTAACAGTGGCTACACGGGACCCTATAGGTGTCAACTGGGAACACAGGACCCTATAGATGCCACCTGGGAACATGCATATAAAAGGTGGCTCCATAGGACCCTATAGATGCCATCTGGGAACACAAATGTAAAGGTTGCTACACGAGACCCTATAGATGCCATCTGGGAACATGCATGTAAAGGTGGCTTCACAGGACCCTATAGGAGCCATCTGGGAACCTGCATGTAAAGGTGGCTCCACGGGACCCTATAGGTGCCATCTGGGAACACACAGGTAGAGGTGGCTTCACGGGACACTATTTGGAATGGAGCCACCTGAATACAGGACTCAGAACAGGATTTAGATAGGTGGAATGCGACGCAAACAAATGCTATAAAAGAAAATGACACAGCTAAGGTGGTCTGCAGCATTATAGTTTTTAACGCTTTGATATCCCTTTTAAAAACGTGTCCAGCTATAGCAATCAATGTCCAATGTGTGGCCTTTCCTAACACACATTTGGCACATGGTCGGTGGTGGTGTGAAGAAACAAATCTTTTTTTTTTTTTTTATATATCTAAGATTTCTAAATACATGAGATAATTGAAACGAATAATCCCTTCAGACCCTGGAAACTTTGTTTTTTTCTTGTTGCCTAAGAACAGTACTGATGGTTCATGCTAATCTTATTTTATTAATAGACCAACCTTAATGAATTCTCTTAATAATAGGTAAGAGATTAATACAAACACTTTAAATTAGATTTGAGATACTGAAAGAAGATTTATTTATTTTTTACTCATTTTAGCTTTTTAATCCTGAAATGATATACCGTATTTATCGGCGTATAACACGCACCCCAAGTTCAGGAGGGAATTTAAAAGAAAAAAACTTTTAGGAGGGAAGTTTAAGGAAAAAAAAAACAAAAAAATTACATTTAAATGCCCATCAATGCAGCCTTGTCAGTGTCATTTGCAGCCTTGTCTGTGGCTTTGCCATTTAAAAATGGCGCTGCCGAGATACAGAGCGGATGTCCTGCGTATCTCGGTGGCGCTCTTTAGTTCTCGCCGTCTTTCGGCTATTTTCGCCCGTACTCGGCCGTTCTCGGCTATGTTCGGCCACACTCTGCGGCTTTCCGAAAGCCACCGAGAATGGCCGAGTGCGGCCGAAAATAGCCGAGAACGGCCGAGTGCGGCCGAAAATACCCAGAACACGCACCCCCAATTTTAGGAGGAAAAAAGTGAGTGTTATACGCCTAAAAATACGGTATTTGTGTAAAGCAGGGGTGCCCAACCTTTTGAAGAGCGAGGGCCACTTAGGCGACTTAGTAACCAGTCGCGGGCCACAATGAGCGGAGCAGGCGGATGGCAGGTCCATGTCCACTCTGCATATGCAGAGCGCACACAGACACAGCCCACTCTACTCCTATGGGCCCTCTGATCCGATCAGATGGAAGGGGACGGATCCGATTCTTTTTTCTTTTTTTTTAGCAGGATCGGATCCGAGGTAGGCGGGTGTAAACGGACACAAGTCTGTTTTCATCTGCCACTCCATAGAGGCGAATAGAGCATCCGAATTGGGTTGGACGCTCTATTCAGGCAGCTTTACACTGATTGGTTTGTGGTCTACCTACGCCGCAGGTGCAGCACAGTTCACCTGTGGGTTAGCTGTACTTTGCCATACAATTCTATCCAGGGGAGGGCTGGCAGCCTTAACCCTTGTACACACGGTCGGAGATTCCGTCAGAATGTGTCCTATCGGACCGCGTTGTCGGATAATCCGACTGTGTGTGGTCTGCATCGGACTGATTCCGTCAGAATATCCGTCGGACCAAATTTTCAAACTTGTTGGAAATATTTTCCGACAAACTGGTCTGATAGGACATACTCCGATCATGTGTAGAGAATTCCGATCGGACAAAGTGCCACACATGCTCAGATCAAATTCCTACATCAAAGCTATTGGCTACTAGCCTGAATGTAGTCCCATCGTAACGAAATTACATCATCACGTTCTGAAAGATCAGATTTTTCGACAACTTTGTCCAACCGTGTGTATGCAACAGTTTCGGACAAAATCCGACGGATTTGGTTGTCGAAATGTCCGACGGTGTGTACAAGGGCTTAGGCCTGGGGGGCAAGTCCAGTCAAGTGGCCCATTGAACCACCGAACCAGCTAGGTGAGTCCGCTGGTGGGTGGGGGGAGGGTATTAGATAAGTCCGCTGGTGGGGGGTGTTAGATAAGTCCGCTGGTGGGGGGAGGGTATTAGATAAGTCCGCTGGTGGGGGGAGGGTGTTAGATAAGTCCACTGGTGGGGGGGAGGGTGTTAGATAAGTCCGCTGGTGGGGGGGAGGGTGTTAGATAAGTCCGCTGGTGGGTGGGGGGAGGGTGTTAGATAAGTCCGCTGGTGGGGGGGTGTTAGATAAGTCCGCTGGTGGGTGGGGGGAGGGTATTAGATAAGTCCGCTGGTGGGGGGTGTTAGATAAGTCCGCTGGTGGGGGGAGGGTGTTAGATAAGTCCGCTGGTGGGGGGAGGGTGTTAGATAAGTCCACTGGTGGGGGGGAGGGTGTTAGATAAGTCCGCTGGTGGGGGGAGGGTGTTAGATAAGTCCGCTGGTGGGGGGAGGGTGTTAGATAAGTCCACTGGTGGGGGGAGGGTGTTAGATAAGTCCGCTGGTGGGGGGGAGGGTGTTAGATAAGTCCGCTGGTGGGTGGGGGGAGGGTGTTAGGTAAGTCCGCTGGTGGGGGGGTGTTAGATAAGCCCGCTGTGGGGGGGGGGGGAGGCAGTTAGATAAGTCTGCTGGTGCGGGGGAAGGGGGTTAAATCCGCTGGTGGGGGGGAGGGTGTTAAGTCCGCTGGTGGGGGGGGGGGGAACACACAATGCCACTGCCAAAATTTTAAATTGTCATTATAACTATGCATTATTAATTAAATTTACTACTGAAGCAGATTTTCCCATTCTATTCCATTTTGTGAAGGTTATCACAGATGCCTTACTTCAGGCTGGGGAGCGTTGATTCAGTGAGGACTGGAGACACTGAGCCAGGTCCTTGCCACTCTTCGGGGGTGACCCTGAAGCAGGTCTCGTCTTCTCTGCTCTGCAGACTGCAGCTAGCCACTCCTCCCCATAAGCCCAGCAGGTCACGTGCGACATGACGTTCTTGACGCCGGGCGTCCCCTCCCCTGAGGTGCCACTCCCCTGGCCTACCTCTGAGGCTCCTGGGAGGTGGGAGTTGTAGTCTGCTGCGCTCACACCCCCAGGAGCTTTAGCGCAGCCGGACTACAACTCCCACAATGCAGCGCAGGCTGGGAAGCAGCATCAAGCCAGCCAATCGGTGGCGGCTGCGTCCGACATTAATAGCACTGTGTGACTCAGGCCGCCCGTCACAGCGTGAAAAAAAAAAAAAAGAAAAAGAAATGAACAAACAGCCAGCGGCCGTTTTAAACATAATGTAGGCACCGGCCTGGGGGGAAATTTCCGCCCGCCCCTGATTCTTTCGTATCCTGCGGGGTTGGTGCACTTTCTGAAAGCGCCCCCAACCCGCAGGTAAAACCAGAAGTCTATGGCTCAGTGCACCTGCGGATCAGTTGGAAAGCAACGCAGTAACCACTGCAGAACAGATATGCCCTTAAATACACTGATTTTAGTGAGGTCCATTCAGTTATCGCCAGCTGCTGCTGTCCCAGGCAGAGCGCATTTGGTATCACTCCGCCTATGGCATGAGCCGACGCTATACAGGAAGCATTGGCTTATGCTGCTTTGCTCGGCAGGTGCTTGCTTCCTCTACCGTCAGCTTCATTCACAACACTGATGCTCTGGGATGGCGGGTCGGCAAACCTGCAATCTGGGCTTGGCAACATGCCGTGCCATCCCAGGGCAAGAGGTCACGGGCTACATCAGAGGGCTCTGCGGGTCACTGGTTGGGCACCCCGGGTGTAAAGAGTCATTTACTGACAATGTCCTCTTTATAGGCCGCTGGAAATTCTTCCTGAATTCTGTTTTTGTTCTGGAGGATAATGAGCTGCTGGACCATTGCTAGGAAACTATTGAGATTCAAGGCCCACTCTGTACTTGAACAAGCTTCCTCTTTAGACACCTTTTTCCAGATGTCATAGAATTCTTATCAACTTTAACCATATGGAGATTTATAAAATGGCGCCACTCACTTGCTTTACTCAAGTGACGTGAAATGCCATGGTAAAGAAGCTAACAGCCGCAGGGGGTGGGCGCAGGGACGGCATGACATGTGCTGGACAGCACAGTCGCCATTTTAAGAGGAATTAGTGGCCGCTTTAAGAGCTGGGGGTAGGAGGAGCTGGGGGGCGGAGCCACGGCTTAGTCCGTGATAGCAGCGTGCTATGCTATCACTCGGAGAATAGAGGAGGAAGTGATAGGATGCACCCTCCCGCTCGGCAGCTCTGTGGACAATGGCGGAAAGTGATAACTTTCTGGCACAGTTGCGGTTGGCAGTGGCCAGTCAGGGCGCCACATGGTGGCAGAGGGGGGCACAGCGGCCGGCGGGGAGCAGATATAACACCTCGGGAGTGGCGATCCAGGCCACCCGAGCGGTACAGCCCTGATGCTGGCCCGGGGGGCCCCATCGAGTGGCGCCAGGCATGCCTAGGAGGGACACCGGAGCAGTGGCTTCCACACACCAGCAGGAGACCCCAGCCTCCACCCCAGGGGGGTTGCAGGGAACAGGTACACCATGCGGAGTGGGGCAAGGAGGAGGGGCCAGGAAACAGCATTAGGGGAGACAGGCACCACACAGGGATCAGCGCCAATGCATGGGGCGGTTGATGGGCGCAGGAGGGGCGCATGGCAGCAGCCAGCCCAGGCGGCGGGGGCAGGAGATCCAGCGGGTGGGGGACCAGGCAGCTGGCGCGGCCCCCAGTCCCAGGCAGCCCAGAGGCAGGCAGAGAAGTGGCCAGGAGGCCGGAGGGGGTCACCGCGGAGACACAGGTGGGGAGGAGTTGGACAGACAGGAGGCGCAGGAGCCCTTCACCGAGGCGTGTGAGCGGGACTGTTGGGCAGGGAAGGAGGGACTCTCGATTACAGCACCACAGACCCTTGGCCATTAGAGCGGGCACGTCTGGGATTCACACTCTATGCATGGAGCCGGATGTCAACAGCAGACAATCCAAGGGCGAGTTGTCAGAGTCAGACGGAGGTGAAGACCAAGGTCGGTCATCTGCGTTGGGTCCGCGGGAGGCGGCTGTGAGGCTCGGTCCTGGGTAGCCTGGTGAGTGTGATCCTTCTAGTTCTTCTTTGTTACATGACTTGTTCAGGCGCTGCAGGGGGGGGGGACAGAGCCGGGGGGACAGTAGTTGACCCCCTGGTGGCAAGGAAGCACGGGTAGGACAGGAAGGCCTGGGGGGTCTGTTGCGGGGGCTCAAGGAGCTAGTTAAGAGATTTGAACATGGGTCCGCAGGTGGGCCGGCGCAAGCATGGCCGCAGGCGACTGGGCCCGTCGCAGCCAAGGCTGGGGGGGTTACTGGGGTGCAGGCACCCACGGCCGATGGGGGTACGAGTAAGCCGGAGGATAAAAGCGTGGGCCCTTTGGGTGTGCATCTTAAGCCTGAAGTGAAGGAGAAGATATAGAAAGGTGAGTATATTGAAATCTTCACCTTATTGCCACTGAAGAAGTTCAACCTGGATAGGTTGAAGCCCAAAGACAGGAATAAGGAGGACGAGGAGAAGCATAGGTATAGGTTGATTCCTCGTACCTTTGCCAATTGGCTTCAGGTGTTTGCTATATTGGCGAGCGTTGTGGGAGAGAGGACTCCGGAGCACTGTTCGGCGCTGTTCGTATACTTAGAAGCCATCAGTGAAGCACACAAGACGTACGGAGGGACGGCATGGCTCCGTTTTGATGAGCAATTCAGACAACGAATGGCAGTCCGACCGTCTCTTCGCTGGGATCATAAGGACATTAGCCTATGGATGAAGCTAATGACGGCCCCTAACCAGTTTTTTCAGCCGGGGGTCGGAGGTTCGGCAACCTCAAGACAGCCGACCAGAAAATGTTGGGGTTTCTGCTGGCAGGTTAATGAGGGCACGTGTAAGTTTGGGGCAAACTGCCAATTAAAACACACGTGTTCCAGCTGCGGGGGATCCCACGTGCTTGCCAAATGTTTTAAATAGGGAAAAGGGCGTCCCGGAGATCCTGCGCACAAGAGGGACAACTCTGGTGAGAGTGGAAAGGGTGTTGCCTTTCCTCAGAAGATATCCCGACCGGGTGGGAGCTCAAGCACCCAGAGAGTTTTCGACTGCTGGGCTGCACGTGGGACGGGGGGTTTTACGTGGACCGCTGCCTTCCAAAGGGTTGTTCGTTTTCGTGTGCCTTCTTTGAGCAGTTCAGCTCCTTCTTGGAATGGGATGTCCGCAATGTGTCGGGCATCAACTCAGTCATCCATTATCTGGACGACTTCCTATGTGTTGACCTGGCGGGCACCAATGTTTGCGCATTTCTTTTGGGAACGCTGCAACATCTGGCGGAGCGCTTTGGAGTCCCTTTGGCTCCGGGAAAAACGGAGGGGCCCATGGATTGCATCACATTCTTCATCACATTCTTGGGGATCGTGATCAATTCCGTGAAGATGGAGTGCCGTGCCGTGCCTTTAGAGTACATCCACCAGTGATGTAATCGGCTACACACACACACACACACACACACACACACACATACATATATATATATATATATATATATATATATATATATATATATATATAGTAAATATCTCCTAAACAGTGCATGTTTAGGAGATTTTTACAGTACCTATAGGTAAGCCTTATTATAGGCTTACTTATTAGTACAAGTACAAGCTTGAGGTTTACAAATTTTTGACAAAGTTTACAACCACTTTAAGGGGCACAGGGTGAATGAGAACACCACTATAATCTGTGCTAGTCAGATTCAATGCTGTATATATGTATATATAATGTGTGTTGCCTCATGCTGTTGGGACACACACTGTCAGATGCTAATGTCATGAACTCCAGCCACCTGTCTGTTGGATTGTATAATGTAAATGAGTCTAGTCTCGCTTGTAATAGTATTCCACACATTGTTGTTTGGGCTAATTAACCCTGTGTTGATGTTTATGGTAATGTGTATTGAATTGTTAGTGAGCTAGGAGCCGAAAAGTCTTATCCCTCAGTCAACTAGTCTGAGTGTTGATTTAGATAATTAGCTCATGCTAATTAAGTTAGGTTTTAGTCTTCTACTGTATTATAAATACTTGCCATTTTGGTTTTAATAAATGAGTCCATGTTGAGCAGCTAATCAAGTGTTGTCTTGTTTTGTGCTTGTGAGCTTTTGAAATATCTGTTATCTATATTCAGACTTAGGAAGCGGTATACTGACGGAAGCACTCAATCGGAGCGTGGGATCGGTTCCGTCACACTGGTGACCAACACCCACCAATAATTTGTGAGAAAACATCTGATTTTTGAAGATCACAACATGAAGCCTTTATGGGTGGAATGTCTTCTTCTCCTGTATATGTACACAGGGTCAACTTATCTATGGTGTGTTAAATATAAAAACAATGAATCTTCCACTCTGTCATCAAAATTCCCTGCAAATTGGACATGCCACCCAACATCATCAAGAACACCTGAGGTGTGTTGACCACTACAGCCTCTCATAAGGGCATATTAGTGGTGAAGATACATACCCAATATCAGGAAGAAGGGCCAAAGGGCCAGATGAACAAGTGGATTTCTGGAGGTGACAAGCACCCACCAGTGGTGTGTGATAAAATATCTGATTTTTAAGGACCATCACAAGAAGTCTTTATGGGTGGAATGTCTTCTTCTCCCGTCTACGTACACAGGGTCAAGTTATCTATCGTTTGTTAAGTATATATCAGCATCTGTACATTGTATCTTCCAGTCTTGACATCCAAATTCTCAACATTTTTTCAGATTTCTAATAACAGTTTTACCAGATGTCACAGCGCTTCTATCTTTTTGTGAAAATTTAGCATTTGCCAAAGAAGGTTTAGAGTAACAAAACAAAATACTTCTCAAGCCGGGAGACAAGAAAATATGGCGATCTATCTCGGCCAAGTATTTCGTTATAAGTGCCAGTCGTTGTACTCTTCCTCCATGTTCCCCTATGCTGGACGAGAGGAACACATGTGAATATAATTAACATTCCCCCATTGTCAAACAGAGCGGAGCAGCGTAAGCCTGGTGGGAAAGTGGCTTAACTGACATCTTGGCTGTGCAAAAACGCAGACTGTATATTCATCATGTTGGGTTGCATGCCTGGAAACGCCTCATTTCAAAAGAACCAGACCCCCCCCCCCTCCTCTTGTCAATAAACAATGTAATATTTTGTGCAAGGTTCCAGGCGCTGTACCCTTTCCCAAACATGTCCTGGAACACATCACTGTTCCACAAGTTGTTGTTTTTTTACTCTCACCATCTATGTAAGTTGCAACTGTATCCAGTCGAGACTTCAGTTAATATGTGATAGAAGCCAAATGTATTTTTTTTCTCACTACCTAACATAAGGCAAAGGTCTATAAACACTGGAATCCAATCAGATGCTTGCCTTCTGTGTTTAAAGCCCAACTGAACCTTTTGTAGAATTCTAGGTTTAATTTCACTTTAAAAAGTTCATTCAGGCCAAGCTGGCCCAAACAAACTATTTCCATTACCAAATGATGTGGCTGGTGTGTGTGTGTGTGTGTGCTCCAATATAATGTAGTAGCTTTAGCTACATACAGAAAGCGGTTCTATGTTCCAGCAGTAGTACGGGCAACTTCTCCTCTACTACTGTAATTAAAGAAAGTTGGGCTGAATGCCTCTCCACCATTCAGCAGATACTTTTATCAATGAATACAAGGCTTGAGGTGACATCATCCTTCCACATCTCCACCGTAACCAATCGAATGAAGGCTTGTATTCACCGATAAAAGGGCTTCTTCCTGAATGGTGCAAAAAACACTCAGCAATGTAGAAGGTCTTGGTAATAGAGATTTATGACGTTTCTTCCAAAGACTCCTAATGAGGGCCTGTTGTAAATGGCCCTGCCATAAACAGTCTAAAAGAACTGTTAAACAACACAATACATGAGTATGCTGTTTGAACTAAATATATATACACTTTGATACATCTCAAGCTCATGACTATAATCCATTTTCCATAACTCCGATAGTAATGAAGTTGCCTTCATATAATGTGGTCATATTAGTGTAGGGGAAGATACCATGTAGACACCAAACTCGCCTATTTAAATAAAAGGTTCACAAATGTGATAGCATACATTTGACTTCTTAGGAGGAATATACAAATATATGTTTCTTGCAGAAGGAAAATATGACAGACCTAGCTGGGACCCGAGGCTTTTTGAGAGGACTGAATGTGAGCCTCTTGCTGACGGATTATGGGCCCTGGATTTTAAGGGGCACAGGGTGAATGAGAACCCCACTATAATCTGTGCTAGTCAGATTCAATGCTGTATATATGTATATACAGTGGTGTGAAAAAGTGTTTGCCCCCTTCCTCATTTCCTGTTCCTTTGCATGTTTGTCACACTTAAGTGTTTCGGAACATCAAACCAATTTAAACAATAGTCAAGGACAACACAAGTAAACACAAAATGCAATTTGTAAATGAAGGTGTTTATTATTAAAGGTGAAAAAAAATCCAAACCATCATGGCCCTGTGTGAAAAAGTGATTGCCCCCCTTGTTAAAACATACTATAACTGTGGTTGTCCACACCTGAGTTCAATTTCTCTAGCCACACCCAGGCCTGATTATTGCCACACCTGTTCACAATCAAGGCATCACTTAAATAGGAGCTGCTTGACACAGTAAGGTCCACCAGAAGATCCTTAAAAGCTACACATCATGCCGAGACCCAAAGAAATTCAGGAACAATTGAGAAAGAAAGTAATTGAGATCTATCAGTCTGGAAAGGGTTATAAAGCCATTTCCAAAGCTTTGGGAATCCAGCGAACCACAGTGAGAGCCATTATCCACAAATGGCGAAGACATGGAACAGTGGTGAACCTTCCCAGGAGTGGCCGGCCGCCCAAAATTACCCCAAGAGCGCAGCGACGACTCATCCAAGAGGTCACAAAAGACCCCACAACAACGTCCAAGGAACTGCAGGCCTCACTTGCCTCAGTTAAGGTCAGCGTTCATGCCTCCACCATCAGGAAAAGACTGGGCAAAAATGGCCTGCATGGCAGAGTTCCAAGGAGAAAACCACTGCTGAGCAAAAAGAACATCAAAGCTCGTCTCAATTTCTCCACAACACATCTTGATGATCCCCAAGACTTTTGGGACAACATTCTGTGGACCGATGAGACAAAAGTGGAACTCTTTGGAAGGTGTGTGTCCAAGTATATCTGGCGTAGAAGGAACACTGCATTTCATAAAAAGAACATTATACCAACAGTAAAATATGGTGGTGGTAGTGTGATGGTCTGGGGCTGTTTTGCTGCTTCAGGACCTGGAAGACTTGCCGTGATAAAAGGAACTATGAATTCTGCTGTCTACCAAGAGATCCTGAAGGAGAATGTCTGACCATCTGTTCGTGTACTCAAGCTGAAACGAACTTGGGTTCTGCAGCAGGACAATGATCCTAAACACACCAGCAAGTCCACCACCGAATGGCTGAAGAAAAACAAAATGAAGACTTTGGAGTGGCCTAGCCAAAGTCCTGACCTGAATCCTATTGAGATGTTGTGGTATGACCTTAAAAAGGCCGTTCATGCTCGAAAACCCTCTAATGTAACTGAATTAGGACAATTCTGCAAAGATGAGTGGGCCAAAATTCCTCCAGGACGCTGTAAAAGCCTCATTGCACGTTATCGCAAACGCTTGGTTGCAGTTGTTGCTGCTAAGGGTGGCCCAACCAGTTATTAGGTTTAGGGGGCAATCACTTTTTCACACAGGGCCATGATGGTTTGGATTTTTTTTCACCTTTAATAATAAACACCTTCATTTACAAATTGCATTTTGTGTTTACTTGTGTTGTCCTTGACTATTGTTTAAATTGGTTTGATGTTCGGAAACACTTAAGTGTGACAAACATGCAAAGGAACAGGAAATGAGGAAAGGGGCAAACACTTTTTCACACCACTGTATATAATGTGTGTTGTCTCATGCTGTTGGGACACAAACTGTTAGATGCTAATGTCATGAACTCCAGCCACCTTGTCTGTTGTGTAAGTGAGTCTAGTCTGAGTATTGAGTATTCACACATTGTTGTTTGTGCTAATTAACCCTGTGTTTATGTTTATGGTAATGTTTATTGAATTGTTAGCGAGCTAGGAGCTGAAAAGTCTTATCCCTCCAGTCAACTAGTCTTAGTGTTGATTTAGATAATTAGCTCATGCTAATTAGGTTAGGTTTTAATCTTCTATTGTATTATAAATACTTGGCATTTTGGTTCTAATAAATAAGTCCATGTTAGCACTAAGCAAGTCTCGTCTTGTTTTGTGCTTGTGAGCGGTTGGAATATCTGATATCTATATTCAGACTTAGGAAGCGGTATACTGACGGAAGCACTCAATCGGAGTTTGGGATCGGTTCCGTCACACACTTATTGTACTTTTCAGCTTTTACAGCATAGCTTTTTTTTATACTAAAGTTATAATAATCCAAGAAAATAACCTTGTAGACCATTTTTGCCAGTTTCCAGTGCAGTTTTGTCAACTTACAGTCAACTTACTTACATTTTTTTTTTACTATTTTTATAAAGTGCTTGAAATTTGCACAAGCCTAAAGCAAGCCATAAATTACGTTATTTTCTTTTCTTCGACCACGGGTTGAAGGATAGAAAATCACTCAATTCCCCCATCAGTCAGTGTTGATGGGGGAATCCCTCCCACTGTGCTACTGTATTCTGACAGCGGGACGTTTCCCTGCTCTCAGAATACAAGGATCACTGCAGGCGGTTATAGCTGCCAGCATTGATCACACAAGAACCTGACAGGCTGGTTGTACTGAAGTCAATCAATAAATCAACTTCAAGACAACCTTCCTGTATCAAAATTTGGCCGATTCCTGCTGAACCGGCTGGATTTCAATCTGTCTATAGCTGACCTAAGTTGGTGATCCTATCGCTGGCAGCACAAATGCTGGGGAGGACACAGCAGGGGTTTTTTTTCTGGATTAACTTGAACCAGGACTAGATTGTGCCATGACACAATTAGCTTTTTGCTTAGATGTCAAGAGCTTCGGGAGCCATTGTAGACATTTTTCTGGATTGACATCAATCAGCTCTTGATTGTGTCATGGAAGGATTAGCATTTTCTCAGCTACCAAGAGCTTTGGGACCCAATGGCTAGGAACATTTGTCTATGCCAGGTGGTGGTCTCAAAATGTGATCCAGGGTTGTTTAGACTATATAATACAATGGTGGGCCCTTGCTCCATCCACTATAAAACCATTGTAGATGCTTTTGTGAATTGACTTGAACCAGCCTTAGATTGTGTCATGACATGATCAGCTATCAGGAGCTTCAGAACCCAATGACCAGTAACCTTGGTTTATGCCAGATGTTAAATTAAGTTTTTTTTTTGGACTATGGGATATATTGGTGGGCCCATGTTTAATTTAGTGGCAGGCCCATGTTCCACACACTTTTAAAACCATTGTAGAGACTTTTGTTGGATTGACTTAAACCAAGCCTCATATTGTGCTATGAAATGATCAGCATTTTGTTAGTCAAAGGTTGCTGGGCATGGAGTCCAGAAGCTCCCGACAGCTATGTCAGACTCTGATCTCAAAAATTTGATCAAGGGTTGTGGAATACAGTGGTGAGTCCATGTTCTATCGACTTTGAAACAATTGTTGACACTTTTCTATATTGAATTGAACTAACCCTTAACTAGCAACCTTGGTCTATTCCAGATGTTTGAGTAAGGGTTCTATGAATTATGACATTTATTGGTGAACCCATGTATTTATTCAGTGGCAAGCTCATATTCCGCACACTATTAAAACCCTTGTATTTTCATGGTCAAGTGTCAGACTTCAAGATCAGTAGCTCTAGCAGTAGAAATGCTCCCACTAATCGGCAGGATAAGTATACAAGTAGGCCACCCTGGGGGATGACGTGGGCTCATCTGAGGCGCAGAGTCTAAGCACTAACTGGTATTTACCAAAGCTCTTGATGGTGGAGATGGGTTTTGCTGCATGTTAGTACCAGGTAGTGGTTCTCAGGATTGGCCCACCAGGAGCTGAGATAGCTGGGTTCACGTAGTAGATATAGCAGGTAGGAGTTGATTAGAAGCGTACTCAGTAAACAAGCCAAAGTTCAATATCAAGTGGTTGCAGGTTGTGATCAAGCAGAAGCATAATTGAGGAACAAGCCAAAGGCCGATAGCGAGTGGTATTGCAGATGTGGATGGCAGCAGGAGTGACAAGAGTGAGATAGTGGCTGGGGAGAGCACAATAATCTGGCAAACACGAAATCCAGAGACATGGCTTAAATAGGAAGTTCATGGGAGGAACAAGGAGTGCAAGGTTCACCAGAAACAAGGCACAAGGCAAGATTATCAAAGGATAATCAAAGGTCACCCTGGCGGATGATGTGGGCTCACCTGAGGCGCAGAGTCTAAGCACTAACTGGTATTCATCAAAGCTCTTGATGGTGGAGATGGGTTTTGCTGCATATTAGTATCAGGTACCGGTCCTCAGGATTGACCCATCAGGAGCTGAGATAGCTGGGTTCCAGTATTAGATATAGCAGGTAGGAATTAATTAGAAGTGTACTCAGTAAAAAAGCCAAAGTTCAATATCAAGTGGTTGCAGGTTGCGATCAAGCAGAAGCATAATCGAGGAACAAGCCAAAGGCCGGAAGCGAGTGGTAGTGCAGATGTGGATGGCAGCAGAAGTGACAAGATTGTGATATTGGCTGGGGAGAGCACAATAATCTGGCAAACAGGAAGTCCAGAGACATGGCTTAAATAGGAAGTTCATGGGAGGAAGAAGGAGTGCAAGGTTCACCAGAAACAAGGCAAAATTATCAAAGGATAATCAAAGGTCACCCTGGCGGATGATGTGGGCTCACCTGAGGCACAGAGTCTAAGCACTAACTGCTATTCACCAAAGCTCTTGATGGTGAAGATGGGTTTTGCTGCATGTTAGTATCAGGTACCGGTCCTCAGGATTGACCCATCAGGAGCTGAGATAGCTGGGTTCCAGTAGTAGATATAGCAGGTAGGAATTATTTAGAAGTGTACACAGTAAAAAAGCCAAAGTTCAATATCAAGTGGTTGCAGGTTGCGATCAAGCAGAAGCATAATCGAGGAATAAGTCAAAGACAGGTAACGAGTGGTAGTGGAGATGTGGATGGCAACAGGAGTGACAAGAGTGAGATATTGGCTGGGGAGAGCACAATAATCTGGCAAACAGGAAGTCCAGAGACATGGCTTAAATAGGAAGTTCATGGGAGGAACAAGGAGTGCAAGGTTCACCAGAAACAAGACACAAGGCAAGATTATCAAAGGAATTGCCTAGGGAGCTGTTCATCATCTCAGGTGGTTCAGTAAGAAGAGATACTGCCAGACACTGCAGCGGTCGCAGGTTCAGATCCCAATCCTGACATGTATATAGTTTAGGTTCAGATCCCAATCCTGACATGTATATAGTTTTCTGATTTGACTTGAAGCAACAGTGGACTGTGCCAGGACATCAGATCAGATGTTGCTAGCCTGATAGGAGCTTCAGTACCCAATGGTCAGCGACCTTTGCCATTGCCAGACACCTGTTAAAAAATTTTGATACACCATCGCTTTTGTCATGCCCAACTTTTTCTTCGATGAGATGGGGTTTTCAAAAAGGAAAGCTGTTTGATACACTGTCTGTTTTGTTATCGCTATATTTAAGCTCTCGTTGTTTATTTCAGCCTTATCTCATGTCAGACAAACACGACATTGGCATTTGTCAATTGTCAAGCCTTTGTTTATGTTGCTGCTTTTTGTTGGAGTTTAATCATAGCTCAGTCATGGAGGACAATAAACATTTTAAACTTCTCTGTTCTTGTACAGGAAACGACCCACAAAATCTAATTTTCCACCACATTTAATTTCCCAGATGATATCTGCTTATGGCGGCCAACGATAGCACTAAGCTGGGTACGCACACTCTTTCAGCTGGTTCCTGAGGAACTGGAAAAAATCCACTATATGGGTGGTTCTGTCCACTACCCAATAACCAAAACATCCTTTGATTGAAAAATTGAAGGAGATGGGTGGAAAATTGCTGGTAGAAGAGTTGAAGTTGCTGTTTGGGTATTCTGACGGGCGCTGGCTGTGAATGCCGGAAATACAATAGCCTCACCTGGAGGTTCCCCCATCTGCGCTGTATAGATTGAAGTAAAATAATCTGTGTGTGTGTGTGCCCAGCTTTATTCTACCCCAAATTAAGAAGGCTAATATGACACTTGATAGGCTTGATCTAAAGGTTGCGTGATCTGGGGAATGTCACTTAAATGGTGTAGCTCTGTTACAGTGAGTCCAGACTAGGGATGAGCCGAACACCCCCCGGTTCGGTTCGGTTCGGTTCGCACCAGAACTTTCGAACGGACCCCAAATTCGTACGAACGTTAGAACCCCATTGAAGTCTATGGGACTCGAAAGTTCGAAATTAAAAGCGCTAATTTTAACGGCTAATATGCAAGATACTGTCCTAAAAAGGGTTTGGGGACCTGGCTCCTGCCCCCGGGGACATGGGTCAATGCATAAAAAAGTTTTAAAAACGGCTGTTTTGGCGGGAGCACTGATTTTAATGACGATTAAAGTGAAAAAAAAAAAGTGAAATATTCCTTTAAATATGGTGCCTGGGGGGTGTCTGTAGTATGCCTGTGAAGTGCCACGTGTTTCCCGTGTTTAGAACAGTCCCTGCACAAAATGACATTAAACGGAAATAACACCATTTAAAACTGCTTGCGGTTTTAATGTTATATCTGGTTCCTGCAATATGGATGAAAATCATTGAGAAAAATGGCATGGGTAGCCCTCCCTGCCCATTACCAGCCCCTTTGGGTCTTGTACGGATATTAAGGGGAACCCCGTACCCATATTGAAAAAAGGAAATGCGTGTGGCCCCCAGGCCCTATATACTCAGAACAGCAGTATACAGGCGGTGCAAACAAGACAGGGACTGTGTAGGTTTGTTGTGTTAAGTAGAATCTGTTTGTAATTCAGAGCACGCAGACAGCACGCACAAGCTCCTACCGCTGACTGCAAGCTCTATTTAAAACGAGCAAGATAGTTAGCTATATAGGTGGATATAGCAGTGTATACTGGGTTCAGAGCACGCAGACAGCACGCACAATCTCCTACAACTGACTGCAAGCTCTATTTAAAAGAGTAAGATAGCTAGCTATATAGGTGGATATAGCAGTGTATACTGCGTTCAGAGCACGCAGACAGCACGCACAATCTCCTAACAATGACTGAAAGCTCTATTTAAAACGAGCAAGATAGTTAGCTATATAGGTGGAATAGCGGTGTATACTGGGTTCAGAGCACGCAGACAACACGCACAATCTCCTACAACTGACTGCAAGCTCTATTTAAAAGAGTAAGATAGCTAGCTATATAGGTGGATATAGCAGTGTATACTGCGTTCAGAGCACGCAGACAGCACGCACAATCTCCTAACAATGACTGAAAGCTCTATTTAAAACGAGCAAGATAGTTAGCTATATAGGTGAATATAGCGGTGTATACTGCGGTCAGGGCACGCAGACAACAACCACTACAGAAGAGCAAGAACGAAAAATCGTCCGATAACGATCGGTGTATACTGTGTTGAAGGTACACAGAACACCCACTAACTGCTACAGACGCCAACACACTACACAAGGCCGTCGCACTGGCATCCTGCCTGTGGCCAATCATGGCTCTCCTCGCTGCCAGCGCTGTGATTGGCCAAGCATGCGGGGTCACAGTGCATGCTTGGCCAATCATGAGCCAGAAATGCACTGCGCCATCGCCCATAACGTTCGGAATTCGCCGAACGGGCGAACAGCCGATGTTCGAGTCGAACGTATGTTCGACTCGAACACGAAGCTCATCCCTAGTCCAGACCAGACAGGAACTGTGTTTGAGGGCAGATAGGACCACTTTTATTCAAAAAATGAACCCCTGCAAGGGCCTCTGATTTGTGTCCCAGGTTCTTCTCCCACTAGTGCAGCAGCAGCCAGGCAAAGAGCGACATTCACTCCTCTGGCTCAGAAAACAGTCTAGGGGTCGCCTTTTTAAAGTTTATTGAAGTCTACTTTGGATAGGGCTTAAGGAAGCCCTTTGAACCCCCAGACCACTGAACAAGAATTTGAGGACATTCTTCCCTTTGCAGCTACAGTAGAAAGCACTGTGACATCACTAGCAATGTTCCAGACCAGGCAAGCCTTAAAGCGGAGGTCCGCCTGAAAAAATAATATAAAAATAAAAGTCAGCAGCTACAAATACTGTAGCTGCTGACTTTTAAAATAAGGACACTTACCTGTCCAGGGCACCCCACAATGTCCTCACCTGAAGCCAAATAGTTCCTCGGCTCTGGGTGGAGGCGCCGGCATCTTCATTAAGGTTATCAGGAAGTGAAGCCTTGGCGGCTTCACAGCCTGGTTGTCTACTGTGCATGCACGAGTCGCACTGCACGTTCTGATTGGTCCCTGATGTCTTATGGGACCTGTGTGTCTCCAAGAAGACAGCGGGGGCGGAGGAGGGGTCGGACATGGCGTAGATCGCCGCAAATACTGCAGTGATCTTTCACCAGAAGTGGGAGCAAATACCTGGATTAAACAGGTATCTGCTCCCCCCTGAAAGGTTCCAAATGTTAAATCGGAGGGGAGGGGGACCGGATCAGTGGAAGTTCCATTTATAAACTTAGTGCAAAAGAAAGATATGGCTACACACCACCAAACGATCCAACATGAATTTATTGGTACATGAACATCATGACTACCACCAAGATAAGAACACAGGAGAGGTGACGTGTTTTAGACTTGACTAGTACTTCTTCAAAATCAGACTTTGAAGAAGCACTAGTAAAGTGTGAAACGCGTAACCTCTCCTGTGTTCTTGTCTTGGTGGGAGTCATTATAACTTTCATGTACCAATAAATTCATGTTGGATCATTTGGCGGTGTGCAGCCATATCTTTCTTTTCAAGAAAAAATTGTTTTTTTGTGCGTTGCGCTGCTGGATTATATATGTCCTGGATGGGGGGAGTGAGGAAGGAAAAAAGAGGGGGTTTTTTATGGGGGAGGGGAAAAAGGTTTGGGGGAAAAAAACCGCTGAAGTTGATAAATTGGTGTGGCGGATTTAGGGATGTCAAGTCTGCTTATCACAGAGTTTTGCAATCCTTGCTGTGTATGTCAGTAAATGCAGCAGAAGTAATGGATAGCTGGCAGGATCACAAATTATAGTCCACAGTTACTGGTTGTGGAAAATAGTCATAGAAAGGGGATGATTTCTTTAGCACAGGCAGGTAGGCAGCATGTTCAAGGATAGAAGGTACCTTGTAAAAGACATATAAACAGAAGAAAAAACAGCGCCAATCTAAGTGCAGTATTGTTGAATCAAAGACATTTAATTTGTGAAGTTATGCACTCACACTCTACCAGAAGGTTTCAGGCACATCATGTATCTAGAGGGCATCGCAGGGCTCTCGAGGAGAAGAGATACAGCCGAACGAGTTACCGCTTCTCCTCGAGAGCCCTGCGATGCCCTCTAGATACATGATGTGCCTGAAACCTTCTGGTAGAGTGTGAGTGCATAACTTCACAAATTAAATGTCTTTGATTCAACAATACTGCACTTAGATTGGCGCTGTTTTTTCTTCTGTTTATATATCTTTCTTTTCTACTACTTAGTGGCGAGCCACGGTTTGCACCCTGCCCATCCTAATCTATCAGATTGATATCACCTGAAACAGCGTTACTCTTCTCTGGATTTCTCTTAAACTTAGTGCACCAGGGGGCAACAATCACTGGGATCCCACTCTCAGGTCTGTAATCGCAGTGTCCCTGGGACTTGGATACATCCCCCAGACTATGGCAGACAGTTTTCTCAATGGAGCCTCCAGACCCGATCCCCAGTTAAACCCCTCTTTCAGCTCTCAAATAATAAGCAGGAGCCTAGCCCCCCCCCCCCAGATATGCATAGCTAGGGGCTTGATGAGATAAGCAGGCTCTTCAGCTGGACTGCCAGGAAGGGCAGTAGCCCTTCAGGCTGGGTGCCTCTCCTCTTGGGGAAGAACTGCTTTACCAGGCTCCAGACTATTTATACTCTCTCCCAGCCACCATCTGGGCACACTTCCCCAGGTATTAGCTGGAGCTGCATAAATATTTAGGCTGCTTATTTGACTCTCTCGCCCACTATATTTTGCAAACTTACAGAATACAGGGGGAAGTAACCAAGCTTACAGCCTGCGGAGCCCAGAGCAGTCTAAAGCAATCACGTGCTGCTCTACTAATTAGAGGAGAGTCACAAAACTACATTTTCCTAATCAAACCTAGAAGCCTATCTGGGAGGGGTATAAACAAAAATAGTTGCCCTAAATGGGGTTTATCAGTGTCGCATTGGTTCAACAAAAAATATTCAGCCTCCTGGCTAACAAAACTCATTGAGGCCGACTCAGGGATTATAAAATCCCAGAGTCAGCCTCTGGCCAGACTCCCCATGCAGTCTCCTTTAACTTTCCAGCAGACACCCAGTCGTGAGGAACCCAGACTGTGCACCTCTCCCACAGCTTCCATGGCTCCCTGCCACACAGGCCCAGACCATGAACTCTCGTTAGGAGCCCACCTAACTCCTATGCTAAGCCTAAGACCTCATATCTCCTGGGTGGAGAGCCCTGTACTGCTGCTATTCCCTTGGCAGCTCACCAGTTTAATTCCTATATGAGGAATGAGCAGCGTCACTCCCTTTTGAAACCAAACCAGAGTACGTCTGTCATACCAACACACCGACCATCCATCTAAGCATTCATTTAGTGGCCACAGAACCAGCAAGGATGGACAAGGGAACATTGCTGGTTAAAAGTGATTATGGGAAAGGGTTCTGCATTTCCTTTCCGGATATAGGGGTTGACTGGCAAAGGGTTCTGCATTTCCTTTCTGGATATAGGCGTTGACTGGAAGCGGGCAAGGCATTTGGTGCAGGAACCTAAGAAGCAGGTTGAAGGTTCCGATTCACTAGGTAAGGTCATCCAAATATATTTTAGCTTATGTTTTGGCAGGGTTACTAAGTAAATTTAGTGTGCCAGGCAGTAGTTGCCCTGGTTAATTGTTAGGAGATCCACTGATTCCTCTCTAGATCTGGACTTGCTGCATCTTCTCTCTTCTTTCGTTAGTTGGTGTTATACTGGTGACATTATAGACAAGGGCTTAGCAAGGTCAGGTTATGAATGGATGGGGTGTCTCAGCCAATTGGCAGGGGTTTCTTTAGTCCCTTGGCCTGCTGAGAAAGCCTATTTATTTGGGTGGAGTCAGGTGATCGGGGTTCTGTGCCACCTGGGCGGCTGTCTGGGTGAACATGTGTTAGGCTTCCGACGTAGCAGCCTGGGGCAGCATGAGGCCTATCCCGGGGACGTCTGGCTGCTAGGCTGTCTGAGGGCCTATCCAGAAGCAGGAGAAGCACCGCAGGGTTGGGACTGCAGGACTGGAGTCCAACCGAGGGTAACGCTAAAGCTGAATGGGGGAACCAGTTGAGGTCAGGGCTAGAGGAGAAGTTGTCGCCACTAAGGGACCATCCAACGTGTACCGGAGACCATTGTAAGCTGGAGCCAGTACCAGAGCAGTCTTTTCACCAGCCGGGGACAGTGAAGAAGTGGGAAAACATCAGCATGTGCCAAGCCAGCAGGGGTGACGCTTGAGGAGCATCAGTGAGTGCCAAGCCGTGGACCTAGCGGGCCAGCAGGGGTGACGCTTGAGGAGTATCTAAGTAACGGAAGAGCTCAGGGGATCCAATGGCGATTGGGTCTGAGAGCCTAATGAGAGACTGGGAGCTCAGTGAGTGAAGACCTACAGTGGGCAACTAGCGTGCAAGGAGAACTATTCTGTGTTACCAATAGTTAAGTACAAGTACCGATAGTGACTGTTACAAGATTTGTTGCCATAGGAGACAGCAGTCCAAACTATACAGAAGTGATGTACAGCTGGAGATCATCCACTGTATAGCTGTCTACCTATAGAAGTCTCTGAGTCAGCCAATTATCATTGCATCTACTTAAGGATGTCCTGGTCCTAACCCTCTCTCCCACAGTTCTCATTCAAGAGACACTAAATCTCTTTGCATTCAAAAAGTGTCTGGTGCCCATCACTTCAGCTTGTATTGCCCCCACCATGCTTTGTAACCCACTCTACCAAGAAGGATGTCGGCTCTCCCTGACTCTGAAGGTCACTATTAGGCCTCTAGGGGTCGGGGGCCCTTGCTACACTTACAATCCAGAATCTTTAAGTGGAGCTGAAACAGTACCAGTCACCCAGCTCCGGGAAAAGGTCATGCAGTGCTCAGGGTAAAGATGCCAAAATGTGCCCCGATCATCTTTTGCAGATGAGATTTATGATACTAGCGACACAGTACTGCTTCTGCATATCTGATGCCGCGTACACACGGGCGGACTGTATGGCCTACTTAGTCCGCCGAAACACATTTCAGCGAACAGTCTGCTCGTGTGTGGGCTTCAGCGGACTTTTTCAGCGTGCAGTCCGACGTACTAAGTATTTTGGATTTTTCTAAATTCTGTCCGTCGTACTCGCATTTCGGCGGACAGTATGGCCGTGTGTGTGCCAGTCCGCCGTACTTTTGAAATGAACAGACTTTTCCCGCCCGGAGAAAAGTCCGCTCATTTCGAGCGGGTCTCCAGGTAGGCGGGGCCCGCGAAGGAGACGTCGCTGGCCCCGCCGCCTGGTATGGACTTAAAGGGGAACCCCAACGCCAAAAAAAATTGGCGTGGGGTCCCCCCCAAGTCCACAACAGACCCTTGTCCGAGCACGCTACCCGGCCGGCCAGGAAAGGGGGGCGAGCGAGCGACCCCCCCCTCCTGAGCCGTACCAGGCCGCGTGCCCTCAACATGGGGGGGTGCCTTGGGGAAGGGGGGGCCGCGCGGCCCCCCCACCCCAAAGCACCTTGTCCCCATGTTGATGAGGACAAGGGCCTCTTCCCGACAACCCTGGCCGTTGGTTGTCGGGGTCTGCGGGCGGAGGGCTTATCGGAATCCGGGAGCCCCCTTTAATAAGGGGGGCCCCCGGATACCGGCCCCCCACCCTATGTGAATGAGTATGGGGTACAATGTACCCCTACCCATTCACCTGTAAAATAAAAGTACAAAAAAAAACACAACACACGAGATAAAATACTTTATTGCACAGCTCCGGGGGTCTTCCGTCTTCGGGGGTCTTCTCGCCGGACTCCTCCGCTATCTTCTTGTAGCTCTTTTGCTAGCGGAGGAGTCCGGGTTTCTTCCTCGCCGCCGGCCTCTTCTGCCGACTTCGGGGGTCTTGTCCTCCTCTTCGGTTCTTCTGCCGGGCCACCGCGCCTTCTTATAGCTCTTTTACAGGCGGTGGCCCGGTCTTCTTCTTCTTCTTCTTCTTCTCCAGGAGATGTTGCCTCGACGATCTCTCCGGCCGGAATGCCAGGGACGCACTGCGCGGCCACTTATATAGGGACAAGGGGCGGTGTCACATGGCTTTATGTCACATGGGTTGGTGTCACATGGTGACCCCGCCCCCTTACGATGTCATAGTCCCCATGTGACATCAACCCATGTGACCAACCCATGTGACATAAAGCCATGTGACACCGCCCTTTGTCCCTATATAAGTGGCCGTGCAGCACGTCCCTGGCATTGTGGCCGGAGAGAGCGTCGAGTCAACATCTCCTGGAGAAGAAGGAGAAGAAGAAGAAGAAGAAGAAGAAGAACGGAAGGCGGCGGCGACAGAAGAAGGCGCGGTGGCCCGGCAGAAGAACCGAAGAGGGGGACAAGACCCCCGAAGTCGGGAGAAGAGGCCGGCGGCGAAGAAGAAAGCCGGACTCCTCCGCTAGCAAAAGAGCTACAAGAAGATAGCGGAGGAGTCCGGCGAGAAGACCCCCGAAGACGGAAGACCCCCGGAGCTGTGCAATAAAGTATTTTATCTCGTGTGTTGTGTTTTTTTTTGTACTTTTATTTTACAGGTGAATGGGTAGGGGTACATAGTACCCCCATACTCATTCACATAGGGTGGGGGGCCGGTATCCGGGGGCCCCCTTATTAAAGGGGGCTCCCGGATTCCGATAAGCCCCCCGCCCACAGACCCCGACAACCAACAGCCAGGGTTGTCGGGAAGAGGCCCTTGTCCTCATCAACATGGGGACAAGGTGCTTTGGGGTGGGGGGGCCGCGCGGCCCCCCCTTCCACAAGGCACCCCCCCATGTTGAGGGCACGCGGCCTGGTACGGCTCAGGAGGGGGGGGGGCGCTCGCTCGCCCCCCTTTCCTGGCCGGCCAGGTAGCGTGCTCGGACAAGGGTCTGTTGTGGACTTGGGGGGACCCCCACGCCGATTTTTTTCGGCGTTGGGGTTCCCCTTTAAGTCCATACCAGGTGGCGGGGTCAGCCACGTCTCCTTCGCGGGCCCCGCCTACCTGGAGACGCGCTCGAAATGAGCGGACTTTCCTCCGCGTGTGTGGGCGAGTCCGTTCATTTCAAAAGTAGGGCGGATAGTACGGCGGACTTAGTACGCCGTATTAGTCCGCTCAAAAAGTGGTGTGTGTGGGCAAGTAGCCCGTTCGGAAAGTCTGACGGACAGTCTGGCGTACTTTTCCGCCAGACTAAGTACGTCATACAGTCTGCTCGTGTGTACGCGGCATGACAATTCCAAAGTGCAAGAAAAAATAAAAAAAGGCCGGACAGCCAATCAGCACCCTCAGAGTACCAGTACCCTGTGCAGACTGCACCCCCTAAACACATCTATTGTGAAGACAACGGGCCCCACAACCTCACATCATTACTGCTTCTTCTGTCAAGTAGGGCAGTCCCCAGGTAGTAGGGCAGGTCAGTAAAGGATGAAAAGGGTGAGGGTGGGATCTCAGCTTGGTTGAACGTACTCTTGGTTGAATGTACTCTTGGTTGAATGTAGCTCTGTTTTATGCTGGAGAACTACACAGTTCTGGAAGACATTTGCTTCTAGTAGGAGGCGCGTTATTCAAGAGCAGGGGCTGACTGACCATTGGGGCACTCGGGCACTGCCCGAGGGCCCCATGCCACTAGAGGGCCCCATCAGGGTTGCCAGCCTCAATAAAACCAGGGACAGTATGTGTCTCTGTGTGTATACTGTATGTGCGTGTGTGTGTGTATACTGTGTGGCCCCATAATCTTCTATTGCCCGGGGGCCCCATAATCTCCTATTGCCCGGGGGCCCCATAATCTCCTATTGCCTGGGGGCCCCATGAGTTCAGTCAGTCCACCCCTGTTCAAGAGGATACCTGAAAACGTCAGTAGAAGCATATAAGGTGGGCCTGTACACGTATAGGTTGCAGGTGGCGGGATGGTTGCGACTCATAATATGGTACACAGGTACTGGTGGACAGAATCCCGAAGGTAGGAAGTGTAATCCTGGTTGGGCTGGTAGTTAGCGGTGGCTAGTGGAAGAAGGTCTTCCCTCCTGACCATGAGTAGAAGGCCTGTAAGGTAAAATGGTTTTCTAGCACAATAAGGCCAGTGCGGATTCATGCTCGTGCACATTGCACACTGCACATCATTACTGCTTACTGATTGGTTGCTAGAGGTTACAGCACATCATCTCCTCACTGCCTGCACAACGTGGACTGGGGAGTTGAGGGGGCCCATTAATAGACAGAAAACTCCTAGGGATCCTATGACTCCTGGGCTCAGTGGCAGTGCAGTGCAGATTTTCAAGCATGCCCCTTCACCTCCCCAGTGGGCAGCATTCAGTATAGGTGATGGTGGATATGACCTCAGGAGGGCATGATATACATATGAATACCGCCTCTATTTACATATGAATCTTGCCGGTCTGCCTCTACTTACATATGAATGCCATCACTATTTACATATAAACACAGGGTCTGCAGGTGAGTCATCTGTACACAATAATAGGGCAGAGCTGGGCAGCATTAGTAACAGAACTTCACACTGAGATATCAGGATATAGCACGGGAGTAAAACCTCAAGGAACAAGGGAATTTAAACTGGGATAGTTACCAAGTATGAGGCAGCTACTTTGGGCCCCACAACAATGACAGGGCCCAGGGCAGCTGCCCCTTTTGCCCTGCCTTAAAAACAGCCCTGCTACCATGGAATTAGAGTAGGGAATCTGACATCCTGATTATTATCCAACCATTCATCCAGCACTCCACCAACACACATGTCAAGACCCCGGTCTGAGCATGTGACCCCCGGTGTCTCTGGCAATGTCTCTTCTTGTTGGGCCACCTGGGATGCTGGACCGCTCCCTGGGAAATTCCTTGAAAGGTCTTGCCTTGAATGCTGTTTCTCTTGAACTATGAACTCTTTTCTCTTGAACTATGAACTCTTTTCTCTTGAACTATGAACTCTTTTCTCTTGAACTATGAACTCTTGAACTATGAACTCCTGAACTATGAACTCTTTTCTCCTGAACTATGAACTCTTTTCTCCTCCCATGAACTTCCTATTTAAGCCATGTCCTCCCACTTCCTGTTTGCCAGATTATTGTCCTCTCTTCAGCCAATATCTCACTCTTGCTGCTGTCTGTTTCTTCTCTACCACTCGTTTCCGACCTTTGGCTTGTTCCTCGACTATTCTTCTACTTGATCCCAACCTGTCACCACTTGTTACTAACCTTTGGCTTGTTTACTGACTACACTTCTGCTTAACCCCTACATGGATGCTTATGCTAGATGCTTATACTTACCGATTCCTGAGGAACTTGGGTCTGGTCACATGATTTGCTCCCAACGGCTGGCTCCGGGGGAGAGGAGGGACAATTAACAATGGATGGCCCATAGTAAGCCTACGGGTGACGCCACTGGCCAGGCATTCCATCCATTGTCAATGCTCTCTCTTCTCCACTGAAGCCAGCCGCTGGAGAGATAACGCACCCTTAGATTAGGTAAGTATGAGCCTCTTCCTTCTACAAGGTAGTTAGTGTAGGTGTTGGAAGGGGGTGGGAGACATTTTAAGCTTAGTTAGTTCTAGTCTGAAATTCAACTTTAAGTTATCTCTACAGCTCTGTACATGGGAAGGAGAATTGTGGGGACAAGGAGAGAGAGAAGGATTTGAGTCAATAGATGAAGGACTCTCCCCACAAAAAAAATAATAATCTGGGATTGGAGCTATGGAAATGATGATAAAGTTCCGCTGAGGGAGAATTCTCAAGCAGTATATCAACAAATTTAGCTTATTGCAAATAGGGGAAAAAAAAACCTGTTGGAAATAGTTTCCTGCAAAGCTGCCTATTTGCAACCTCAGCAGACAACTGAGACGGTTTTGTAAAGATCTGAGACAGATTTACTATTTTAGCAGAAAACACACAGTGAGGTTGTAGTAAATCTCTCCCTCTTCACTTGTCTTATGAGCTTCACCTTCATAAATCCCCTTCGCCCTCAGGTGCAGCAACAGTGACATCTGGTGGTCATACTCAGTTACTCCCTCAAATTATGCAGCAACAGTGACATCTGGTGGTCATGCTCAGTTACTCCTTCAAATTATGCAGCAACAGTGACATCTGGTGGTCATACTCCGTTACTCCCTCAAATTATGCAGCAACAGTGACATCTGGTGGTCATACTCTGTTACACCCTCAAATTATGCAGCAACAGTGACATCTGGTGGTCATACTCCGTTACTCCCTCAAATTATGCAGCAACAGTGACATCTGGTGGTCATACTCCGTTACACCCTCAAATTGAGGGAGTAAGTGAGTATGACCACCAGATGTCACTGTTGCTGCACAAATTATGCAGCAACAGTGACATCTAGGGGACATACTGAGTTACTCCCTCAAATTATATAGCAACCGTGACATCTAGTGGTCATACTCTGTTACTCCCTCAAATTATGCAGCAACCGTGACATCTGGTGGTCATACTCCGTTACACCCTCAAATTGTGCAGCAACAGTGACATCTGGTGGTCATACTCACTTACTCCCTCAAATTATGCAGCAACAGTGACATCTGGTGGTCATA
Organism: Lithobates pipiens; assembly: GCF_037356315.1. NCBI lineage: Eukaryota > Metazoa > Chordata > Amphibia > Anura > Ranidae > Lithobates > Lithobates pipiens. The sequence goes on from NW_027507718.1 coordinate 545,366,284, forward strand.
CTCTGTTACACCCTCAAATTATGCAGCAACCATGACATCTAGTGGTCATACTCTGTTACTCCCTTAAATTATGCAGCAACAGTGACATCTGGTGGTCATACTCCGTTACTCCCTCAAAGTATGCAGCAACAGTAACATCTAGGGGTCATACTGAGTTACTCCCTCAAATTATGCAGCAATAGTGACATCTAGTGGTCATACTGAGTTACTCCCTCAAATTATGCAGCAACAGTGATATCTGGTGGTCATACTCCGTTACACCCTCAAATTATGCAGCAACCATGACATCTAGTGGTCATACTCTGTTACTCCCTTAAATTATGCAGCAACAGTGACATCTGGTGGTCATACACCGTTACTCCCTCAAAGTATGCAGCAACAGTGACATCTAGGGGTCATACTGAGTTACTCCCTCAAATTATGCAGCAATAGTGACATCTAGTGGTCATACTGAGTTACTCCCTCAAATTATGCAGCAACAGTGACATCTGGTGGTCATACTCCGTTACTCCCTCAAAGTATGCAGCAACAGTGACATCTAGGGGTCATACTGAGTTACTCCCTCAAATTATGCAGCAACAGTGATATCTGGTGGTCATACTCCGTTACACCCTCAAATTATGCAGCAACAGTGACATCTAGTGGCAATAGTTTGTAAATAAAAAAACGTATAAAATGACCAAAGAATAAACTCTTTTACTAAGGATAAGGTAAGGATGAGGACACTGAACATTGAAGCTCGGGGACAGGGATGAGGACACTGAACATAGAAGCACGGGGATAGGGATGAGGACACTGAACATTGAAACATGGGGATAAGGATGAGGACACTAAGCATTGAAGCATGGGGATAGGGATGAGGACACTGAACATTGAAGCCCGGGGATAAGGATGAGGACACTGAACATTGAAGCACAGCGATAGGGATGAGGACACTGAACATTGAAGCCTGGGGATAGGGATGAGGACACTGAACATTGAAGCACAGGGATAGGGATGAGGACACTGAACATTGAAGCCTGGGGATAGGGATGAGGACACTGAACATTGAAGCACAGGGATAGGGATGAGGACACTGAACATTGAAGCAGGGGGATAAGGATGAGGACACTGAACATTGAAGCATGTAGCTCAGGATAGGCACTTCAAGTCCCAGCATTGCAGAACCTAACACGGCACGTAGCTCAGCATGGTTGGTAATAAATGATACGAGGTAACAAGGGAAGTATTAGTGTAACGCACGGCCCAGTGTTTGTGTTGTCTGTAACGTCACTTCCGTAACATTATGTGATGGTTTCGCTGAACTGTATTGCCGAAACTATGTTGGAACGCACGGCGCGAGTGTTTGGAACGCTTTGCGCATGCGCAGTACGCAATTTCTGGCGGCAACGTCACTTCTGTAGCATTCTGTGATAGGCAGCAAAATATGACACTACAGCGCCCGTTGTGATGGCAACCAGAAACTTTTACAGCGCTGCTCACTGCTATCAGTGATCATGCAGGAGATGGAGCGGTGGATGCTGGGAGCCCAGCGTCATCGCTTACAGGAAGTAAATGCCCACAGTAAAAATGGAAACCACCGGACTGCTTTTTTAAAAGTTTCCCATTGCAATAAAATCGTCAAAAACACGCCAATTGTGACTGCTAAGAGACGGTAGGAATCGCCCACCAGTGACACAGGTAAGAAAAAAACAAAACCGCAGCGGAATCCCGCTTTAATACAAACACAGAGCAGTTGCCCTGGGAAGAGCAGGGATTGTTCCCTGAGAGAAGGACATGGTGTCACTAAACCCATATCATAAAAAAAATACAACCTATCAATAAATGGTGTATTACATGCTGTTCAAACTCACTCAACCACTATGGTATTCGTTTTCAGTATTCTGCAAAATAACTGGTTGATCCTGTTGCTCTCTATCGCCCCCTTCTGTCCACATCCCCAATTCAGCTAGAGATTTTACAGCTGTAGTGGTAACTCTGCACATACTCAGTTTTCAGTGATTTTCTATGCTGAGCATTTCCTCCCTCACATCTAAGCAGCCCGTGTGACTATAGAGTCGCTGAGATGTGGGTGTGATACAGCGATAAATGGCAGCCCACATCCTCCCTCCCCCATGCCCACCAACTAGCTAAACACAATGGGAGTGGGAAATTCCATGTAGATTAATGGTGGCTTCCCTCTTATTCTAAGACACAGGCTGGAGGGGCTTGACCCAGCCTCTGACTGGCAGAAATCTGCCCACACCATGTTATTTCCACAAAATAATAAATATGTCATTTCGAGTGTATATATATATATATTTTATGCTAATTTAAAATTGTTTATTGATATTATCTATTTATATTTACTTTGTATTCCAAAGGCTTTTTTTTTCTTTTTTTTTTAAACATGTGACCAGCAGCAGTGGGCTAGAAGCTCCTCCTGCTTAGGTTTCCCTGCAGAAAGGCTGGGATAGAGCTGGGTCATGTGACAGCTGTATATTGATTTATTGATTAGGAAAGAGGTACTTGGTGGTTCTGGTTTGTGTTTATTTTTTTGTTTTTTATTTTAATAAAAAAAAAAAAAAAATAGTGCCATCATCCATATACAGAAATAAAAGGGACATTGTAATATAAATTGTGTTTAGTATCACTTTTAGTGCTTCTTCTGTGAACTTTGAGGACAAATTGCTCCAGTGTCGGCACCTACAGAGATCAGTGAGGCTTATTTTATTTATTTTCTTTTTGAGACGTAAACTCGTTTTAACATTTTTTCTCCTAAAATGGTACTGCTGGTGAGCTATATAGTTATGAAAATTCTCAATGCTACACAGTACTTAAAGTAGAAGTCCACCCTAAGCCCCTGTACACACGGTCGCAGATTCCGACAACCAAATCCGTCGGATTTTGTCCGAAACTGGTGTTGCATACACACGGGTCGGACAAAGTTGTCGGAAAATCCGATCGTTCAGAACGTGATGACGTAATTTCGTTACGACGGGACTACGTTCAGGCTAGTAGCCAATAGCTTTGATGTAGGAATTTGATCTGAGCATGCGTGGCACTTTGTCCGATCGGAATTCTCTACACATGATCGGAGTATGTCCTATCGGAGCATTTTGTCGGAAAATATTTCCAGCAAGTTGGAAAATTTGGTCCGACGGAAACAGTCCGATGCAGACCACACACAGTCGGAATATCCGACAAAACGCTCCGATCGGACACATTCTGTCGGAATCTCCGATCGTGTGTACAAGGGCTAACACTAAAATCCCTGCATCTACAGACATTCACAATCCAACATTAAACTATATCTCTGTAAAGAAGATATCGGTAGAAGAAGAAATCCAGTATACATACCCCTTCCCTTTTTTCTTTCTTCCTTTTTTTTTTTTTTTTTTAAAGCCGATCCAACCCGATCCCATTCTGAGTTGTCATCTGTGGCTTTGCTGCAGAGGTGGGTGCCGGCACAGCCGACAACGGGAGCCACATAATAAGCCTATGAGTGATGTCACTCACCATTCGTTTCACATCGGTTGTTGGCCGTGTCCTCTGCAGAGCTACCGCCGCTGGTGATTGGATCAGAATAAAGGTATGGTATAGCAATTTCTTTACAGGGATAGATAGGTTAGTGTCAGGTCATGGATGGCTGTAGATGCAGGAATTTTAGTGTTAGGGTGGACTTCCACTTTAAATTACATTTATTGTTGAAGTTTTTTTTGTATTGGTATAGTTTTATCTAAAAAAATCTTTCATTTCCCCAAGGTGCCTTATTGCCTTTTTGGGTGAGATCACAGGGGGAGGTGAAAAGCACAGGGGGAGAGGCGGAGGGCACAGGGGGCAGCGTAGAGCATGGGGGAGGTAAAGAGCGCGGGAGGAAAGACGGAGGTCACAGGGGAGCAGCATAGAGCATGGGGAGGTGGAGAACACAGGAGGGAGGTGGCGAGAACAGGGGACTGGAGAGCACTTGGGGGTGCTAAAGAGCATTGGGGGAGGTGAAGTGCACAGGGGGGCAGTGTAGAACATGGGAGGAGGTGGAGAGCACAGTGGGGCAGCATAGAGCATGGGGGAGGTGGAGAGCACAGGGGGGCTGGAGAGCACTGGGGAGAGCGTAGAACATGGGGGGAGGTGGAGAGCACAGGGGGAGGTAAAAAGCACAGGGAGGAGAGGTGGAGGGCCCAGGGGGGCAGTGTAGAGCATGGGGGGTGGTGGAGAGCCTAGGAGGGAGGAGGAGAGCACAGGGGGGGGGGGCAGCGGAGAGCACGAGGGGAGGTGAAGAGCACAGGAAGAGAGACGGAGAGCACAGGGGGGCAGCGGAGAGCATGGGGGAGGTGGAGAGCACAGGGAGAGAGACGGAGAGCACAGGGGGGCAGCGGAGAGCCCAGAAGGGAGGTGGAGAGCACTGGGGGGGTCTGGAGAGCACTGGGGGGGGGGGGTGGAGAGCACTGGGGGAGGTAAAACAGCACAGGGACGAGAGGCGGAGGGCACAGGGGGGCAGTGTAGAGCATGGGGGGTGGTGGAAAGCCCAGGAGGGAGGAGGAGAGCACGGGGGGGCTTGATAGCACTGGGGGAGAAGTGGAGGGCATAGGGGACAGCGAAGAGCATGGGGGGAGGTGGAGAGCACAGGGAGAGAGACGGAGAGCAACAGCGAGCATGGGGGGAGGTGGGGAGCACAGAAGGGAGGTGGAGAGCACTGGGGGAGGTGAAGAGCACAGGGGGAGGTAAAAAAAAAAGCACAGGGGGAAGGCGGAGAGCACAGAGGGGAGGCGGAGAGCACAGGGGGGAGGCGGAGAGCAGCAGTGAGCATGAGAGGAGGTGGAGAGAACAGGGGCTAGGCGGAGTTCAATGGGGGAGAGGCGTAGGGCACAGGGGGGCAGTGTAGAGCATGAGGGAGGTGGAGATCACGGGGGGGGGGCTGGAGAGCACTGGGGGGGCTAGAGAGCACAGGTGGGCACCATAGAGCATGGGGGGGCTAGAGAGCACTGGGGGGCAGCATAGAGCACAGGGAGAGAGATGGAGGGCGGTGGAGAGAAGAGGGGTCAGTGAAGAGCACAGGGGGAGAGGCAGAGGGCAGTGTAGAGCATGGGGGAGGTGGAGAGCACAAGGGTTGAGGTGCAGGGCACAGGTGGGCAGCACAGAGCATGGGGGAGGTGGAGATCACAGGGGGAGGTGAAAGCACAGGGGGAGAGGCGGAGGGCACAGAGAGCAGCATAGAGCATGGGGGAGGTGGAGAGCGCGGGAGGAAAGACGGAGGTCACAGGGGAGCAGCATAGAGCATGGGGAGGTGGAGAACACAGGAGGGAGGGGGCGAGAACAGGGGGGCTGGAGAGCACTTGGGGGTGCTAAAGAGCATTGGGGGAGGTGAAGCGCACAGGGGGGCAGCGTAGAACATGGGAGGAGGTGGAGAGCACAGTGGGGCAGCATAGAGCATGGGGGAGGTGGAGAGCACTGGGTGGAGGTGGAGAGCACAGGGGGGCTGGAGAGCACTGGGGAGAGCGTAGAGCATGGGGGGAGGTGGAGAGCACAGGGGGAGGTAAAAAAGCACAGGGAGGAGAGGTGGAGGGCACAGGGGGGCAGTGTAGAGCATGGGGGGTGGTGGAGTGCCTAGGAGGGAGGAGGAGCGCACGGGGGGGGGGGGGCAGCGGAGAGCACGAGGGGAGGTGAAGAGCACAGGAAGAGAGACGGAGGGCACAGGGGGGCAGCGGAGAGCATGGGGGAGGTGGAGAGCACAGGGAGAGAGACGGAGAACACAGGGGGGCAACGGAGAGCCCAGAAGGGAGGTGGAGAGCACTGGGGGGGGGCTGGAGAGCACTGGGGGAGGTGGAGAGCACATGGGGAGGTAAAGCAGCACAGGGACGAGAGGCAGAGGGCACAGGCGGACAGTGTAGAGCATGGGGGGTGGTGGAAAGCCCAGGAGGGAGGAGGAGAGCACGGGGGGGGGGCTTGATAGCACTGGGGGAGAAGTGGAGGGCATAGGGGACAGTGAAGAGCATGGGGGAGGTGGAGAGCACAGGGAGAGAGACGGAGAGCAGCAGCGAGCATGGGGGGAGGTGGGGAGCACAGAAGGGAGGTGGAGAGCACTGGGGGAGGTGAAGAGCACAGGGGGAGGTGAAAAGCACAGGGGGAGAGGCGGAGGGCACAGGGGGCAGCGTAGAGCATGGGGGAGGTGGAGAGCGTGGGAGGAAAGACGGAGGTCACAGGGGAGCAGCATAGAGCATGGGGAGGTGGAGAACACAAGAGGGAGGTGGCGAGAACAGGGGGGCTGGAGAGCACTTGGGGGTGCTAAAGAGCATTGGGGGAGGTGAAGTGCACAGGGGGGCAGCGTAGAACATGGGAGGAGGTGGAGAGCACAGTGGGGCAGCATAGAGCATGGGGGAGGTGGAGAGCACTGGGTGGAGGTGGAGAGCACAGGGGGGCTGGAGAGCACTGGGGAGAGCGTAGAGCATGGGGGGAGGTGGAGAGCACAGGGGAGGTAAAAAAGCACAGGGAGGAGAGGTGGAGGGCACAGGGGGGCAGTGTAGAGCATGGGGGGTGGTGGAGAGCCCAGGAGGGAGGAGGAGAGCACGGGGGGGCTGGATAGCACTGGGAGAGAAGTGGAGGGCACGGGGGGGCAGCGGAGAGCACGAGGGGAGGTGAAGAGCACAGGAAGAGAGACGGAGAGCACAGGGGGGAGGCGGAGAGCATGGGGGAGGTGGAGAGCACAGGGAGAGAGACGGAGAGCACAGGGGGGCAGCGGAGAGCCCAGAAGGGAGGGGGAGAGTACTGGGGGGGGGGGGCTGGAGAGCACTGGGGGAGGTGGAGAGCACTGGGGGAGGTGGAGAGCACTGGGGGAGGTAAAACAGCACAGGGAGGAGAGGTGGAGGGCACAGGGGGGCAGTGTAGAGCATGGGGGGTGGTGGAGAGCACAGGGGGAGGTAAAAAAGCACAGGGAGGAGAGGTGGAGGGCACAGGGGACAGTGTAGAGCATGGGGGGTGGTGGAGAGCCCAGGAGGGAGGAGGAGAGCACGGGGGGGCTGGATAGCACTGGGGGAGTAGTGGAGGGCACGGGGGGGGGGCAGTGGAGAGCACGAGGGGAGATGAAGAGCACAGGAAGAGAGACAGAGAGCACAGGGGGGCAGCGGAGAGCATGGGGGAGGTGGAGAGCACAGAGAGAGAGACGGAGAGCACAGGGGGGCAGCGGAGAGCCCAGAAGGGAGGTGGAGAGCACTGGGGGGGGGGGCTGGAGAGCACTGGGGGGGCTGGAGAGCACAGGGGGAGGTAAAACAGCACAGGGACTAGAGGCGGAGGGCACAGGGTGGCAGTGTAGAGCATGGGGGGTGGTGGAAAGCCCAGGAGGGAGGAGGAGAGCACGGGGGGCTTGATAGCACTGGGGGAGAAGTGGAGGGCATAGGGGACAGAGGAGAGCATGGGGGGAGGTGGAGAGCACAGGGAGAGAGACGGAGAGCAGCAGCGAGCATGGGGGGAGGTGGGGAGCACAGAAGGGAGGTGGAGAGCACTGGGGAAGGTAAAAAAGCATAGGGGGAAGGAGGAGAGCACCGGGGGGAGGCGGAGAGCAGCAGAGAGCATGAGAGGAGTGTGGAGAGAACAGGGGCTAGGCAGAGTTCAATGGGGGAGAGGCGTAGGGCACAGGGGGGCAGTGTAGAGCATGAGGGAGGTGGAGATCACAGGGGGGGGGCTGGAGAGCACTGGGGGGGCTAGAGAGCACAGGTGGGCACCATAGAGCATGGGGGGGGCTAGAGAGCACTGGGGGGCAGCGTAGAGCACAGGGAGAGAGATGGAGGGCGGTGGAGAGAAGAGGGGTCGGTGAAGAGCACAGGGGGAGGTGGAGAGCACAGGAGGGAGATGGAGAGCACAGGGGGTGAGGTGCAGAGCACAGGGGGGCAGTGTAGAGCATGGGGGGTGGTGGAGTGCCTAGGAGGGAGGAGGAGAGCAGGGGGGGGCAGCGGAGAGCACGAGGGGAGGTGAAGAGCACAGGGAGATAGACGGAGAGCACAGGGGGGCAGCGGAGAGCCCAGAAGGGAGGTGGAGAGCATAGGGGACAGCGAAGAGCATGGGGGGAGGTGGAGAGCACAGGGAGAGAGACGGAGAGCAGCAGCGAGCATGGGTGGAGGTGGGGAGCACAGAAGGGAGGTGGAGAGCATAGGGGACAGCGAAGAGCATGGGGGGAGGTGGAGAGCACAGGGAGAGAGACGGAGAGCAGCAGCGAGCATGGGTGGAGGTGGGGAGCACAGAAGGGAGGTGAAGAGCACAGGGAGGAGAGGTGGAGGGCACAGGGGGGCAGTGTAGAGCATGGGGGGAGGTGGAGAGCACTGGGGGAGGTGAAGAGCACAGGGGGAGAGAAGCAGAGGGCATGGAGGAGGTGGGGAGCACTGTGGGGGGGGAGAGGGGGAGAGATAAGGATAGGAGGAGGGGGTGGGGCGGCTGCATAGAGAAGAATCTTTCTCTCCATCCTCCTCCCGCAGTACCTGAAAGCTGCAAGAGGGAGAGGAGGAGAAGCATTCAGAGACTGCGGGAGGAGGATGGAGGGAATGATTCTTCTCTATGCAGCCGCCCCACCCCCTCCTCCTTTTCAGGTTACAGGTGGCCACACTTACTATGTCTCTGATCCGGGGCTGCATCAGGCTCCTCCCCTTCGTGGCCACGCCCCCAAGCTCCAAAGGCTTAACTCTACTGGAGAGGTCTCTCCTCTAGCCCCTCCCCCTTCATGTATCTGTACCCCTGGTGCCCATGGCTGAGCCTGAGCTGGACTGGCAGCCGGGCTGCCGCGGAAAAGATAGGGGACTGGCGCGGGCTTAAAGAGCAGCCTGCCTTGTCCCCACAAGCAATCAGCCGTTGAGTCGCGTCACGTGACTTGTTAACGAGACCTGCAGCTGTTACTATGGCAACCAGGGACGTTATAGGGGATTTGGCTGTTCTGTTCTGTGATTGGTTGAACGGAATATAAATACTCAACACTGGCTGGCAGAGCGGCAGTTGCTCTGCTGCGGGGAAGAGTGCGGACGTGTTTGCCTGGAGTACCCGGCCACATCGGATAGCATGCCGATTGCTTCTATATCACTGTCACCTACAAGGAGCTTCCTGACCGTGAGTGTTTGATGGTCTTTACATTGACTACTTCAGTCCCGAGAGATTTTACCCCCTTAATGACCAGGCTATTTTTTTTGGGTACTGCTGTACCCAAACTAAATTATTTTTTTCCCCCACCAAAAATTAATATATATATTTAATTTAATTAATTCCATATTTAATTAAATATTTAATAAATTAATAATTAATAAAAATTAATATATATTTAAATTATAATAATTAATAATAAATTAATTAATAAAAATTAATTTATATTTAAATTATAATAATTAATAATAAATTAATAAATATTAATATATATTTAAATTTTAATAATAATTAAATAATAAATTGATTAATTAATAAAATTAATATATATATTTACTTAATAAATTAATAATAAAAATTAATATATGTATTTTTTTTGTGCTGTAAACAAAAAGCGACACTTAAAAATAAATATTGTGCGTGTTTGTTTGTTTTTTCTATATGCCCAAAAAAGTTTTTTTTTAAAAAAAAAACAAAATAAAACAAATTTCTTCATCAGTTTAGGCCAATATATAGTCTACATATTTTTGGTAAACAGATGCAGTAAGTGTATATATTGATTGGTTTGCGCAAAAGTTATAGTGCCTACAAACTATGGGAAAGATTTATGGCATTTTTATAATTCATATACATTTTTTTTTTTTATATATCAATGGCGGTGATCTGCATGTGGGGTGGGTTTTTTTTTTTTCCCGGTATTGTGACGCACAGATAAGACACTTTTAACACTTTTTTTGGACCAGTGACATTTATACAGCGATCAGTGCTATGAATATGCACTAATTACTGTGTACTTGTTCCTGGCAGGGAAGGGGTAAATATGTGTTCCCTCAGTGTGTGCGACCTGGAGATGTCACTGACTGGGGGAGCAGAAATCATTCTTACTCCAGGATTGAGTGTGCTACATACCCTGAGTCCGGAAAGGAGTACTTGGGGTTGAACGCACTGCCTGGCCACCACACCAACTTGCAACTTGTCATCCATTTTTTTTTTTCTTTTGGTCTAGGATTGAGTGTGCTAACATACCCTGAGTCCGGAAAGGAGTACTTGGGGTTGAACGCACTGCCTGGCCACCACACCAACTTGCAACTTGTCATCCATTTTTTTTTTTCTTTTGGTCTAGGATTGAGTGTGCTAACATACCCTGAGTCCGGAAAGGAGTACTTGGGGTTGTACGCACTGCCTGGCCAACACACCAACTTGCAACTTGTCATCCATTTTTTTTTTCTTTTGGTCTAGGATTGAGAGTGCTATATACCCTAAGTCTGGAAAGGAGTACTTGGGGTTGTACGCACTGCCTGGCCACCACACCAACTTGCAACTTGTCATCCATTTTTTTATTTTTTTTTATTTTGGTCTAGGATTGAGTGTGCTATATACCCTGAGTCCGGAAAGGAGTACTTGGGGTTGTACGCACTGCCTGGCCAACACACCAACTTGCAACTTGTCATCCATTTTTTTTTTCTTTTTGGTCTACGATTGAGTGTGCTATATACCCTGAGTCCGGAAAGGAGTACTTGGGTTGAATGCACTGCCTGGCCACCACACCAACTTGCAACTTGTCATCCATTTTTTTTTTTTCTTTTGGTCTAGGATTGAGTGTGCTAACATACCCTGAGTCCGGAAAGGAGTACTTGGGGTTGTACGCACTGCCTGGCCAACACACCAACTTGCAACTTGTCATCCATTTTTTTTTCTTTTGGTCTAGGATTGAGTGTGCTAACATACCCTGAGTCCGGAAAGGAGTACTTGGGGTTGTACGCACTGCCTGGCCACCACACCAACTTGCAACTTGTCATCCATTTTTTTTTCTTTTGGTCTAGGTTTGAGTGTGCTAACATTCCCTGAGTCCGGAAAGGAGTACTTGGAGTTGTACGCACTGCCTAGCCACCACACCAACTTGCAACTTGTCATCCATTTTTTTTTTCTTTTGGTCTAGGATTGAGTGTGCTATATACCCTAAGTCCGGAAAGGAGTACTTGGGGTTGTACGCACTGCCTGGCCACCACACCAACTTGCAACTTGTCATCCATTTTTTTTTTCTTTTGGTCTAGGATTGAGAGTGCTATATACCCTGAGTCCGGAAAGGAGTACTTGGGGTTGTACGCACTGCCTGGCCAACACATCAACTTGCAACTTGTCATCCATTTTTTTTTCTTTTGGTCTAGGTTTGAGTGTGCTAACATTCCCTGAGTCCGGAAAGGAGTACTTGGGGTTGTACGCACTGCCTGGCCACCACACCAACTTGCAACTTGTCACCCATTTTTTTTTCTTTTGGTCTAGGTTTGAGTGTGCTAACATACCCTGAGTCCGGAAAGGAGTACTGGGGTTGTACGCACTGCCTGGCCACCACACCAACTTGCAACTTGTCATCCATTTTTTTTTTTTTTTCTTTTGGTCTAGGATTGAGTGTGCTATATACCCTAAGTCCGGAAAGGAGTACTTGGGGTTGTACACACTGCCTGGCCACCACACCAACTTGCAACTTGTCATCCATTTTTTTTTCTTTTGGTCTAGGTTTGAGTGTGCTAACATACCCTGAGTCCGGAAAGGAGTACTGGGGTTGTACGCACTGCCTGGCCACCACACCAACTTGCAACTTGTCATCCATTTTTTTTTTTTCTTTTGGTCTAGGATTGAGTGTGCTAACATTCCCTGAGTCCGGAAAGGAGTACTTGGGGTTGTACGCACTGCCTGGCCACCACACCAACTTGCAACTTGTCATCCATTTTTTTTATTTTTTTTCTTTTGGTCTAGGATTGAGTGTGCTAACATACCCTGAGTCCGGAAAGGAGTACTGGGGTTGTACGCACTGCCTGGCCACCACACCAACTTGCAACTTGTCATCCATTTTTTTTTTTTTTTCTTTTGGTCTAGGATTGAGTGTGCTATATACCCTAAGTCCGGAAAGGAGTACTTGGGGTTGTACACACTGCCTGGCCACCACACCAACTTGCAACTTGTCATCCATTTTTTTTTCTTTTGGTCTAGGTTTGAGTGTGCTAACATACCCTGAGTCCGGAAAGGAGTACTGGGGTTGTACGTACTGCCTGGCCACCACACCAACTTGCAACTTGTCATCCATTTTTTTTATTTTTTTTATTTTGGTCTAGGATTGAGTGTGCTAACATACCCTGAGTCTGGAAAGGAGTACTGGGGTTGTACGTACTGCCTGGCCACCACACCAACTTGCAACTTGTCATCCATTTTTTTTTTTCTTTTGGTCTAGGATTGAGTGTGCTATATACCCTAAGTCCGGAAAGGAGTACTTGGGGTTGTACGCACTGCCTGGCCACCACACCAACTTGCAACTTGTCATCCATTTTTTTTAATTTTTTTTAATTTTGGTCTAGGATTGAGTGTGCTAACATACCCTGAGTCCGGAAAGGAGTACTTGGGGTTGTACGCACTGCCTGGCCACCACACCAACTTGCAACTTGTCATCCATTTTTTTTTTTTCTTTTGGTCTAGGATTGAGTGTGCTAACATACCCTGAGTCCGGAAAGGAGTACTTGGGGTTGTACGCACTGCCTGGCCACCACACCAACTTGCAACTTGTCATCCATTTTTTTTTTTCTTTTGGTCTAGGATTGAGTGTGCTAACATACCCTGAGTCCGGAAAGGAGTACTTGGGGTTGTACGCACTGCCTGGCCAACACACCAACTTGCAACTTGTCATCCATTTTTTTTTTCTTTTGGTCTAGGATTGAGTGTGCTAACATACCCTGAGTCCGGAAAGGAGTACTTGGGGTTGTACGCACTGCCTGGCCACCACACCAACTTGCAACTTGTCATCCATTTTTTTTTTCTTTTGGTCTAGGTTTGAGTGTGCTAACATTCCCTGAGTCCGGAAAGGAGTACTTGGAGTTGTACGCACTGCCTAGCCACCACACCAACTTGCAACTTGTCATCCATTTTTTTTTTCTTTTGGTCTAGGATTGAGTGTGCTATATACCCTAAGTCCGGAAAGGAGTACTTGGGGTTGTACGCACTGCCTGGCCACCACACCAACTTGCAACTTGTCATCCATTTTTTTTTTCTTTTGGTCTAGGATTGAGAGTGCTATATACCCTGAGTCCGGAAAGGAGTACTTGGGGTTGTACGCACTGCCTGGCCAACACATCAACTTGCAACTTGTCATCCATTTTTTTTTCTTTTGGTCTAGGTTTGAGTGTGCTAACATTCCCTGAGTCCGGAAAGGAGTACTTGGGGTTGTACGCACTGCCTGGCCACCACACCAACTTGCAACTTGTCACCCATTTTTTTTTCTTTTGGTCTAGGTTTGAGTGTGCTAACATACCCTGAGTCCGGAAAGGAGTACTGGGGTTGTACGCACTGCCTGGCCACCACACCAACTTGCAACTTGTCATCCATTTTTTTTTTTTTTTCTTTTGGTCTAGGATTGAGTGTGCTATATACCCTAAGTCCGGAAAGGAGTACTTGGGGTTGTACACACTGCCTGGCCACCACACCAACTTGCAACTTGTCATCCATTTTTTTTTCTTTTGGTCTAGGTTTGAGTGTGCTAACATACCCTGAGTCCGGAAAGGAGTACTGGGGTTGTACGCACTGCCTGGCCACCACACCAACTTGCAACTTGTCATCCATTTTTTTTTTTTTCTTTTGGTCTAGGATTGAGTGTGCTAACATTCCCTGAGTCCGGAAAGGAGTACTTGGGGTTGTACGCACTGCCTGGCCACCACACCAACTTGCAACTTGTCATCCATTTTTTTTATTTTTTTTCTTTTGGTCTAGGATTGAGTGTGCTAACATACCCTGAGTCCGGAAAGGAGTACTGGGGTTGTACGCACTGCCTGGCCACCACACCAACTTGCAACTTGTCATCCATTTTTTTTTCTTTTGGTCTAGGTTTGAGTGTGCTAACATACCCTGAGTCCGGAAAGGAGTACTGGGGTTGTACGCACTGCCTGGCCACCACACCAACTTGCAACTTGTCATCCATTTTTTTTATTTTTTTCATTTTGGTCTAGGATTGAGTGTGCTAACATACCCTGAGTCTGGAAAGGAGTACTGGGGTTGTACGTACTGCCTGGCCACCACACCAACTTGCAACTTGTCATCCATTTTTTTTTTCTTTTGGTCTAGGATTGAGTGTGCTATATACCCTAAGTCCGGAAAGGAGTACTTGGGGTTGTACGCACTGCCTGGCCACCACACCAACTTGCAACTTGTCATCCATTTTTTTTTTCTTTTGGTCTAGGATTGAGTGTGCTATATACCCTAAGTCTGGAAAGGAGTACTTGGGGTTGTACGCACTGCCTGGCCACCACACCAACTTGCAACTTGTCATCCATTTTTTTTATTTTTTTTTCTTTTGGTCTAGGATTGAGTGTGCTATATACCCTGAGTCCGGAAAGGAGTACTTGGGGTTGTACGCACTGCCTGGCCAACACACCAACTTGCAACTTGTCATCCATTTTTTTTCTTTTGGTCTAGGTTTGAGTGTGCTAACATTCCCTGAGTCCGGAAAGGAGTACTTGGGGTTGTACGCACTGCCTGGCCACCACACCAACTTGCAACTTGTCATCCATTTTTTTTTTCTTTTGGTCTAGGATTGAGAGTGCTATATACCCTAAGTCTGGAAAGGAGTACTTGGGGTTGTACGCACTGCCTGGCCACCACACCAACTTGCAACTTGTCATCCATTTTTTTTATTTTTTTTTCTTTTGGTCTAGGATTGAGTGTGCTATATACCCTGAGTCCGGAAAGGAGTACTTGGGGTTGTACGCACTGCCTGGCCAACACACCAACTTGCAACTTGTCATCCATTTTTTTTTTCTTTTGGTCTAGGATTGAGTGTGCTATATACCCTGAGTCCGGAAAGGAGTACTTGGGGTTGTACGCACTGCCTAGCCACCACACCAACTTGCAACTTGTCATCCATTTTTTTTTTCTTTTGGTCTAGGATTGAGTGTGCTATATACCCTAAGTCCGGAAAGGAGTACTTGGGGTTGTACGCACTGCCTGGCCACCACACCAACTTGCAACTTGTCATCCATTTTTTTTTTCTTTTGGTCTAGGTTTGAGTGTGCTAACATACCCTGAGTCCGGAAAGGAGTACTTGGAGTTGTACGCACTGCCTAGCCACCACACCAACTTGCAACTTGTCATCCATTTTTTTTTTCTTTTGGTCTAGGATTGAGTGTGCTATATACCCTAAGTCCGGAAAGGAGTACTTGGGGTTGTACGCACTGCCTGGCCACCACACCAACTTGCAACTTGTCATCCATTTTTTTTTTCTTTTGGTCTAGGATTGAGAGTGCTATATACCCTGAGTCCGGAAAGGAGTACTTGGGGTTGTACGCACTGCCTAGCCACCACACCAACTTGCAACTTGTCATCCATTTTTTTTTTCTTTTGGTCTAGGATTGAGTGTGCTATATACCCTAAGTCCGGAAAGGAGTACTTGGGGTTGTACGCACTGCCTGGCCACCACACCAACTTGCAACTTGTCATCCATTTTTTTTTTTCTTTTGGTCTAGGATTGAGAGTGCTATATACCCTAAGTCTGGAAAGGAGTACTTGGGGTTGTACGCACTGCCTGGCCACCACACCAACTTGCAACTTGTCATCCATTTTTTTATTTTTTTTTATTTTGGTCTAGGATTGAGTGTGCTATATACCCTGAGTCCGGAAAGGAGTACTTGGGGTTGTACGCACTGCCTGGCCAACACACCAACTTGCAACTTGTCATCCATTTTTTTTTTCTTTTTGGTCTAGGATTGAGTGTGCTATATACCCTGAGTCCGGAAAGGAGTACTTGGGTTGAATGCACTGCCTGGCCACCACACCAACTTGCAACTTGTCATCCATTTTTTTTCTTTTGGTCTAGGTTTGAGTGTGCTAACATTCCCTGAGTCCGGAAAGGAGTACTTGGGGTTGTACGCACTGCCTGGCCACCACACCAACTTGCAACTTGTCATCCATTTTTTTTTTCTTTTGGTCTAGGATTGAGTGTGCTAACATACCCTGAGTCCGGAAAGGAGTACTTGGGGTTGTACGCACTGCCTGGCCACCACACCAACTTGCAACTTGTCATCCATTTTTTTTTCTTTTGGTCTAGGTTTGAGTGTGCTAACATTCCCTGAGTCCGGAAAGGAGTACTTGGAGTTGTACGCACTGCCTAGCCACCACACCAACTTGCAACTTGTCATCCATTTTTTTTTTCTTTTGGTCTAGGATTGAGTGTGCTATATACCCTAAGTCCGGAAAGGAGTACTTGGGGTTGTACGCACTGCCTGGCCACCACACCAACTTGCAACTTGTCATCCATTTTTTTTTTCTTTTGGTCTAGGATTGAGAGTGCTATATACCCTGAGTCCGGAAAGGAGTACTTGGGGTTGTACGCACTGCCTGGCCAACACACCAACTTGCAACTTGTCATCCATTTTTTTTTCTTTTGGTCTAGGTTTGAGTGTGCTAACATTCCCTGAGTCCGGAAAGGAGTACTTGGGGTTGTACGCACTGCCTGGCCACCACACCAACTTGCAACTTGTCATCCATTTTTTTTTCTTTTGGTCTAGGTTTGAGTGTGCTAACATACCCTGAGTCCGGAAAGGAGTACTGGGGTTGTACGCACTGCCTGGCCACCACACCAACTTGCAACTTGTCATCCATTTTTTTTTTTTTTCTTTTGGTCTAGGATTGAGTGTGCTATATACCCTAAGTCCGGAAAGGAGTACTTGGGGTTGTACACACTGCCTGGCCACCACACCAACTTGCAACTTGTCATCCATTTTTTTTTATTTTTTTTCTTTTGGTCTAGGATTGAGTGTGCTAACATACCCTGAGTCCGGAAAGGAGTACTGGGGTTGTACGCACTGCCTGGCAACCACACCAACTTGCAACTTGTCATCCATTTTTTTAATTTTTTTTTTATTTTGGTCTAGGATTGAGTGTGCTATATACCCTGAGTCCGGAAAGGAGTACTTGGGGTTGTACGCACTGCCTGGCCACCACACCAACTTGCAACTTGTCATCCATTTTTTTTTTTTCTTTTGGTCTAGGATTGAGTGTGCTAACATACCCTGAGTCCGGAAAGGAGTACTTGGGGTTGTACGCACTGCCTGGCCACCACACCAACTTGCAACTTGTCATCCATTTTTTTCTTTTGGTCTAGGATTGAGTGTGCTAACATACCCTGAGTCCGGAAAGGAGTACTTGGGGTTGTACGCACTGCCTGGCCACCACACCAACTTGCAACTTGTCATCCATTTTTTTTTTTCTTTTGGTCTAGGATTGAGTGTGCTAACATACCCTGAGTCCGGAAAGGAGTACTTGGGGTTGTATGCACTGCCTGGCCACCACACCAACTTGCAACTTGTCATCCATTTTTTTTCTTTTGGTCTAGGTTTGAGTGTGCTAACATTCCCTGAGTCCGGAAAGGAGTACTTGGGGTTGTACGCACTGCCTGGCCACCACACCAACTTGCAACTTGTCATCCATTTTTTTTTTTTTCTTTTGGTCTAGGATTGAGTGTGCTATATACCCTAAGTCCGGAAAGGAGTACTTGGGGTTGTACGCACTGCCTGGCCACCACACCAACTTGCAACTTGTCATCCATTTTTTTTTCTTTTGGTCTAGGATTGAGTGTGCTATATACCCTGAGTCCGGAAAGGAGTACTTGGGGTTGTACGCACTGCCTGGCCAACACACCAACTTGCAACTTGTCATCCATTTTTTTTTTCTTTTGGTCTAGGATTGAGTGTGCTATATACCCTGAGTCCGGAAAGGAGTACTTGGGTTGAACGCACTGCCTGGCCACCACACCAACTTGCAACTTGTCATCCATTTTTTTTTCTTTTGGTCTAGGTTTGAGTGTGCTAACATTCCCTGAGTCCGGAAAGGAGTACTTGGGGTTGTACGCACTGCCTGGCCACCACACCAACTTGCAACTTGTCATCCATTTTTTTTTTTCTTTTGGTCTAGGATTGAGTGTGCTATATACCCTAAGTCCGGAAAGGAGTACTTGGGGTTGTACGCACTGCCTGGCCACCACACCAAATTGCAACTTGTCATCCATTTTTTTTTCTTTTGGTCTAGGTTTGAGTGTGCTAAGATACCCTGAGTCCGGAAAGGAGTACTGGGGTTGTACGCACTGCCTGGCCACCACACCAACTTGCAACTTGTCATCCATTTTTTTTTTTTCTTTTGGTCTAGGATTGAGTGTGCTAACATACCCTGAGTCCGGAAAGGAGTACTTGGGGTTGTACGCACTGCCTGGCCACCACACCAACTTGCAACTTGTCATCCATTTTTTTTATTTTTTTATTTTTTTTCTTTTGGTCTAGGATTGAGTGTGCTAACATACCCTGAGTCCGGAAAGGAGTACTGGGGTTGTACGCACTGCCTGGCCACCACACCAACTTGCAACTTGTCATCCATTTTTTTTTCTTTTGGTCTAGGATTGAGAGTGCTATATACCCTAAGTCTGGAAAGGAGTACTTGGGGTTGTACGCACTGCCTGGCCACCACACCAACTTGCAACTTGTCATCCATTTTTTTATTTTTTTTTATTTTGGTCTAGGATTGAGTGTGCTATATACCCTGAGTCCGGAAAGGAGTACTTGGGGTTGTACGCACTGCCTGGCCACCACACCAACTTGCAACTTGTCATCCATTTTTTTTTCTTTTGGTCTAGGATTGAGTGTGCTATATACCCTGAGTCCGGAAAGGAGTACTTGGGTTGAACGCACTGCCTGGCCACCACACCAACTTGCAACTTGTCATCCATTTTTTTTTCTTTTGGTCTAGGTTTGAGTGTGCTAACATTCCCTGAGTCCGGAAAGGAGTACTTGGGGTTGTACGCACTGCCTGGCCACCACACCAACTTGCAACTTGTCATCCATTTTTTTTTTTCTTTTGGTCTAGGATTGAGTGTGCTATATACCCTAAGTCCGGAAAGGAGTACTTGGGGTTGTACGCACTGCCTGGCCACCACACCAACTTGCAACTTGTCATCCATTTTTTTTTTCTTTTGGTCTAGGATTGAGTGTGCTAACATACCCTGAGTCCGGAAAGGAGTACTTGGGGTTGTACGCACTGCCTGGCCACCACACCAACTTGCAACTTGTCATCCATTTTTTTTCTTTTGGTCTAGGTTTGAGTGTGCTAACATTCCCTGAGTCCGGAAAAGAGTACTTGGGGTTGTACGCACTGCCTGGCCACCACACCAACTTGCAACTTGTCATCCATTTTTTTTTTCTTTTGGTCTAGGATTGAGTGTGCTATATACCCTAAGTCCGGAAAGGAGTACTTGGGGTTGTACGCACTGCCTGGCCACCACACCAACTTGCAACTTGTCATCCATTTTTTTTTCTTTTGGTCTAGGATTGAGTGTGCTATATACCCTGAGTCCGGAAAGGAGTACTTGGGGTTGTACGCACTGCCTGGCCAACACACCAACTTGCAACTTGTCATCCATTTTTTTTTCCTTTTGGTCTAGGATTGAGTGTGCTATATACCCTGAGTCCGGAAAGGAGTACTTGGGTTGAACGCACTGCCTGGCCACCACACCAACTTGCAACTTGTCATCCATTTTTTTTTCTTTTGGTCTAGGTTTGAGTGTGCTAAGATACCCTGAGTCCGGAAAGGAGTACTGGGGTTGTACGCACTGCCTGGCCACCACACCAACTTGCAACTTGTCATCCATTTTTTTTTCTTTTGGTCTAGGATTGAGAGTGCTATATACCCTAAGTCTGGAAAGGAGTACTTGGGGTTGTACGCACTGCCTGGCCACCACACCAACTTGCAACTTGTCATCCATTTTTTTATTTTTTTTTATTTTGGTCTAGGATTGAGTGTGCTATATACCCTGAGTCCGGAAAGGAGTACTTGGGGTTGTACGCACTGCCTGGCCACCACACCAACTTGCAACTTGTCATCCATTTTTTTTTTCTTTTGGTCTAGGATTGAGTGTGCTATATACCCTAAGTCCGGAAAGGAGTACTTGGGGTTGTACGCACTGCCTGGCCACCACACCAACTTGCAACTTGTCATCCATTTTTTTTTCTTTTGGTCTAGGATTGAGAGTGCTATATACCCTGAGTCCGGAAAGGAGTACTTGGGGTTGTACGCACTGCCTAGCCACCACACCAACTTGCAACTTGTCATCCATTTTTTTTTTCTTTTGGTCTAGGATTGAGTGTGCTATATACCCTAAGTCCGGAAAGGAGTACTTGGGGTTGTACGCACTGCCTGGCCACCACACCAACTTGCAACTTGTCATCCATTTTTTTTTTCTTTTGGTCTAGGATTGAGAGTGCTATATACCCTAAGTCTGGAAAGGAGTACTTGGGGTTGTACGCACTGCCTGGCCACCACACCAACTTGCAACTTGTCATCCATTTTTTTATTTTTTTTTATTTTGGTCTAGGATTGAGTGTGCTATATACCCTGAGTCCGGAAAGGAGTACTTGGGGTTGTACGCACTGCCTGGCCAACACACCAACTTGCAACTTGTCATCCATTTTTTTTTTCTTTTGGTCTAGGATTGAGTGTGCTATATACCCTGAGTCCGGAAAGGAGTACTTGGGTTGAACGCACTGCCTGGCCACCACACCAACTTGCAACTTGTCATCCATTTTTTTTTCTTTTGGTCTAGGTTTGAGTGTGCTAACATTCCCTGAGTCCGGAAAGGAGTACTTGGGGTTGTACGCACTGCCTGGCCACCACACCAACTTGCAACTTGTCATCCATTTTTTTTTTCTTTTGGTCTAGGATTGAGTGTGCTATATACCCTAAGTCCGGAAAGGAGTACTTGGGGTTGTACGCACTGCCTGGCCACCACACCAACTTGCAACTTGTCATCCATTTTTTTTTTTCTTTTGGTCTAGGATTGAGTGTGCTAACATACCCTGAGTCCGGAAAGGAGTACTTGGGGTTGTACGCACTGCCTGGCCACCACACCAACTTGCAACTTGTCATCCATTTTTTTTTTTCTTTTGGTCTAGGATTGAGTGTGCTAACATACCCTGAGTCCGGAAAGGAGTACTTGGGGTTGTACGCACTGCCTGGCCAACACACCAACTTGCAACTTGTCATCCATTTTTTTTTTCTTTTGGTCTAGGATTGAGTGTGCTAACATACCCTGAGTCCGGAAAGGAGTACTTGGGGTTGTACGCACTGCCTGGCCACCACACCAACTTGCAACTTGTCATCCATTTTTTTTTTCTTTTGGTCTAGGATTGAGTGTGCTATATACCCTAAGTCCGGAAAGGAGTACTTGGGGTTGTACGCACTGCCTGGCCACCACACCAACTTGCAACTTGTCATCCATTTTTTTTTTCTTTTGGTCTAGGATTGAGAGTGCTATATACCCTGAGTCCGGAAAGGAGTACTTGGGGTTGTACGCACTGCCTGGCCACCACACCAACTTGCAACTTGTCATCCATTTTTTTTTCTTTTGGTCTAGGTTTGAGTGTGCTAACATTCCCTGAGTCCGGAAAGGAGTACTTGGAGTTGTACGCACTGCCTAGCCACCACACCAACTTGCAACTTGTCATCCATTTTTTTTTCTTTTGGTCTAGGATTGAGTGTGCTATATACCCTAAGTCCGGAAAGGAGTACTTGGGGTTGTACGCACTGCCTGGCCACCACACCAACTTGCAACTTGTCATCCATTTTTTTTTTCTTTTGGTCTAGGATTGACAGTGCTATATACCCTGAGTCCGGAAAGGAGTACTTGGGGTTGTACGCACTGCCTGGCCAACACACCAACTTGCAACTTGTCATCCATTTTTTTTTCTTTTGGTCTAGGTTTGAGTGTGCTAACATTCCCTGAGTCCGGAAAGGAGTACTTGGGGTTGTACGCACTGCCTGGCCACCACACCAACTTGCAACTTGTCATCCATTTTTTTTTTTTCTTTTGGTCTAGGATTGAGTGTGCTATATACCCTAAGTCCGGAAAGGAGTACTTGGGGTTGTACACACTGCCTGGCCACCACACCAACTTGCAACTTGTCATCCATTTTTTTTTCTTTTGGTCTAGGTTTGAGTGTGCTAACATACCCTGAGTCCGGAAAGGAGTACTGGGGTTGTACGCACTGCCTGGCCACCACACCAACTTGCAACTTGTCATCCATTTTTTTTTTTTTTCTTTTGGTCTAGGATTGAGTGTGCTAACATTCCCTGAGTCCGGAAAGGAGTACTTGGGGTTGTACGCACTGCCTGGCCACCACACCAACTTTCAACTTGTCATCCATTTTTTTTATTTTTTTATTTTTTTTCTTTTGGTCTAGGATTGAGTGTGCTAACATACCCTGAGTCCGGAAAGGAGTACTGGGGTTGTACGCACTGCCTGGCCACCACACCAACTTGCAACTTGTCATCCATTTTTTTTTTCTTTTGGTCTAGGATTGAGTGTGCTATATACCCTAAGTCCGGAAAGGAGTACTTGGGGTTGTACGCACTGCCTGGCCACCACACCAACTTGCAACTTGTCATCCATTTTTTTTTATTTTTTTTTATTTTGGTCTAGGATTGAGTGTGCTATATACCCTGAGTCCGGAAAGGAGTACTTGGGGTTGTACGCACTGCCTGGCCACCACACCAACTTGCAACTTGTCATCCATTTTTTTTTTTTTCTTTTGGTCTAGGATTGAGTGTGCTAACATACCCTGAGTCCGGAAAGGAGTACTTGGGGTTGTACGCACTGCCTGGCCAACACACCAACTTGCAACTTGTCATCCATTTTTTTTTTCTTTTGGTCTAGGATTGAGTGTGCTAACATACCCTGAGTCCGGAAAGGAGTACTTGGGGTTGTACGCACTGCCTGGCCACCACACCAACTTGCAACTTGTCATCCATTTTTTTTTCTTTTGGTCTAGGTTTGAGTGTGCTAACATTCCCTGAGTCCGGAAAGGAGTACTTGGGGTTGTACGCACTGCCTGGCCACCACACCAACTTGCAACTTGTCATCCATTTTTTTTTTCTTTTGGTCTAGGATTGAGTGTGCTATATACCCTAAGTCCGGAAAGGAGTACTTGGGGTTGTACGCACTGCCTGGCCACCACACCAACTTGCAACTTGTCATCCATTTTTTTTTTCTTTTGGTCTAGGATTGAGTGTGCTAACATACCCTGAGTCCGGAAAGGAGTACTTGGGGTTGTACGCACTGCCTGGCCACCACACCAACTTGCAACTTGTCATCCATTTTTTTTTTTTCTTTTGGTCTAGGATTGAGTGTGCTAACATACCCTGAGTCCGGAAAGGAGTACTTGGGGTTGTACGCACTGCCTGGCCAACACACCAACTTGCAACTTGTCATCCATTTTTTTTTTCTTTTGGTCTAGGATTGAGTGTGCTAACATACCCTGAGTCCGGAAAGGAGTACTTGGGGTTGTACGCACTGCCTGGCCACCACACCAACTTGCAACTTGTCATCCATTTTTTTTTCTTTTGGTCTAGATTTGAGTGTGCTAACATTCCCTAAGTCCGGAAAGGAGTACTTGGAGTTGTACGCACTGCCTAGCCACCACACCAACTTGCAACTTGTCATCCATTTTTTTTTTCTTTTGGTCTAGGATTGAGTGTGCTATATACCCTAAGTCCGGAAAGGAGTACTTGGGGTTGTACGCACTGCCTGGCCACCACACCAACTTGCAACTTGTCATCCATTTTTTTTTTCTTTTGGTCTAGGATTGAGAGTGCTATATACCCTGAGTCCGGAAAGGAGTACTTGGGGTTGTACGCACTGCCTGGCCAACACACCAACTTGCAACTTGTCATCCATTTTTTTTTCATTTGGTCTAGGTTTGAGTGTGCTAACATTCCCTGAGTCCGGAAAGGAGTACTTGGGGTTGTACGCACTGCCTGGCCACCACACCAACTTGCAACTTGTCATCCATTTTTTTTTTTCTTTTGGTCTAGGATTGAGTGTGCTAACATACCCTGAGTCCGGAAAGGAGTACTTGGGGTTGTACGCACTGCCTGGCCACCACACCAACTTGCAACTTGTCATCCATTTTTTTTTCTTTGGGTCTAGGATTGAGTGTGCTATATACCCTAAGTCCGGAAAGGAGTACTTGGGGTTGTACACACTGCCTGGCCACCACACCAACTTGCAACTGGTCATCCATTTTTTTTTTTCTTTTGGTCTACGATTGAGTGTGCTAACATACCCTGAGTCCGGAAAGGAGTACTTGGGGTTGTACGCACTGCCTGGCCACCACACCAACTTGCAACTTGTCATCCATTTTTTTTTCTTTTGGTCTAGGATTGAGAGTGCTATATACCCTGAGTCCGGAAAGGAGTACTTGGGGTTGTACGCACTGCCTGGCCAACACACCAACTTGCAACTTGTCATCCATTTTTTTTTCTTTTGGTCTAGGTTTGAGTGTGCTAACATTCCCTGAGTCCGGAAAGGAGTACTTGGGGTTGTACGCACTGCCTGGCCACCACACCAACTTGCAACTTGTCATCCATTTTTTTTTTTTCTTTTGGTCTAGGATTGAGTGTGCTATATACCCTAAGTCCGGAAAGGAGTACTTGGGGTTGTACGCACTGCCTGGCCACCACACCAACTTGCAACTTGTCATCCATTTTTTTTTTTCTTTTGGTCTAGGATTGAGTGTGCTAACATACCCTGAGTCCGGAAAGGAGTACTTGGGGTTGTACGCACTGCCTGGCCACCACACCAACTTGCAACTTGTCATCCATTTTTTTTTTTTCTTTTGGTCTAGGATTGAGTGTGCTAACATACCCTGAGTCCGGAAAGGAGTACTTGGGGTTGTACGCACTGCCTGGCCAACACACCAACTTGCAACTTGTCATCCATTTTTTTTTTCTTTTGGTCTAGGATTGAGTGTGCTAACATACCCTGAGTCCGGAAAGGAGTACTTGGGGTTGTACGCACTGCCTGGCCACCACACCAACTTGCAACTTGTCATCCATTTTTTTTTTCTTTTGGTCTAGGATTGAGTGTGCTATATACCCTAAGTCCGGAAAGGAGTACTTGGGGTTGTACGCACTGCCTGGCCACCACACCAACTTGCAACTTGTCATCCATTTTTTTTTTCTTTTGGTCTAGGATTGAGAGTGCTATATACCCTGAGTCCGGAAAGGAGTACTTGGGGTTGTACGCACTGCCTGGCCAACACACCAACTTGCAACTTGTCATCCATTTTTTTTTCTTTTGGTCTAGGTTTGAGTGTGCTAACATTCCCTGAGTCCGGAAAGGAGTACTTGGGGGTTGTACGCACTGCCTGGCCACCACACCAACTTGCAACTTGTCATCCATTTTTTTTTTTTCTTTTGGTCTAGGATTGAGTGTGCTATATACCCTAAGTCCGGAAAGGAGTACTTGGGGTTGTACACACTGCCTGGCCACCACACCAACTTGCAACTTGTCATCCATTTTTTTTTCTTTTGGTCTAGGTTTGAGTGTGCTAACATACCCTGAGTCCGGAAAGGAGTACTGGGGTTGTACGCACTGCCTGGCCACCACACCAACTTGCAACTTGTCATCCATTTTTTTTCTTTTTTTTTTTTTTCTTTTGGTCTAGGATTGAGTGTGCTAACATACCCTGAGTCCGGAAAGGAGTACTGGGGTTGTACGCACTGCCTGGCCACCACACCAACTTGCAACTTGTCATCCATTTTTTTTTTTCTTTTGGTCTAGGATTGAGTGTGCTATATACCATAAGTCCGGAAAGGAGTACTTGGGGTTGTACGCACTGCCTGGCTACCACACCAACTTGCAACTTGTCATCCATTTTTTTTTATTTTTTTTTATTTTGGTCTAGGATTGAGTGTGCTATATACCCTGAGTCCGGAAAGGAGTACTTGGGGTTGTACGCACTGCCTGGCCACCACACCAACTTGCAACTTGTCATCCATTTTTTTTTTTTTCTTTTGGTCTAGGATTGAGTGTGCTAACATACCCTGAGTCCGGAAAGGAGTACTTGGGGTTGTACGCACTGCCTGGCCAACACACCAACTTGCAACTTGTCATCCATTTTTTTTTTCTTTTGGTCTAGGATTGAGTGTGCTAACATACCCTGAGTCCGGAAAGGAGTACTTGGGGTTGTACGCACTGCCTGGCCACCACACCAACTTGCAACTTGTCATCCATTTTTTTTTCTTTTGGTCTAGGTTTGAGTGTGCTAACATTCCCTGAGTCCGGAAAGGAGTACTTGGGGTTGTACGCACTGCCTGGCCACCACACCAACTTGCAACTTGTCATCCATTTTTTTTTTCTTTTGGTCTAGGATTGAGTGTGCTATATACCCTAAGTCCGGAAAGGAGTACTTGGGGTTTTACGCACTGCCTGGCCACCACACCAACTTGCAACTTGTCATCCATTTTTTTTTTTTCTTTTGGTCTAGGATTGAGTGTGCTAACATACCCTGAGTCCGGAAAGGAGTACTTGGGGTTGTACGCACTGCCTGGCCACCACACCAACTTGCAACTTGTCATCCATTTTTTTTTTTCTTTTGGTCTAGGATTGAGAGTGTTATATACCCTGAGTCCGGAAAGGAGTACTTGGGGTTGTACGCACTGCCTGGCCAACACACCAACTTGCAACTTGTCATCCATTTTTTTTTCTTTTGGTCTAGGTTTGAGTGTGCTAACATTCCCTGAGTCCGGAAAGGAGTACTTGGGGTTGTACGCACTGCCTGGCCACCACACCAACTTGCAACTTGTCATCCATTTTTTTTTTTTTTTTTTTTTTTTTCTTTTGGTCTAGGATTGAGTGTGCTAACATACCCTGAGTCCGGAAAGGAGTACTGGGGTTGTACGCACTGCCTGGCCAACACACCAACTTGCAACTTGTCATCCATTTTTTTTTTTCTTTTGGTCTAGGATTGAGTGTGCTAACATACCCTGAGTCCGGAAAGGAGTACTTGGGGTTGTACGCACTGCCTGGCCACCACACCAACTTGCAACTTGTCATCCATTTTTTTTTCTTTTGGTCTAGATTTGAGTGTGCTAACATTCCCTGAGTCCGGAAAGGAGTACTTGGAGTTGTACGCACTGCCTAGCCACCACACCAACTTGCAACTTGTCATCCATTTTTTTTTTCTTTTGGTCTAGGATTGAGTGTGCTATATACCCTAAGTCCGGAAAGGAGTACTTGGGGTTGTACGCACTGCCTGGCCA
Source organism: Lithobates pipiens (assembly GCF_037356315.1). Lineage (NCBI taxonomy): Eukaryota > Metazoa > Chordata > Amphibia > Anura > Ranidae > Lithobates > Lithobates pipiens. The sequence continues at coordinate 545,393,497 of NW_027507718.1, forward strand.
CCACACCAACTTGCAACTTGTCATCCATTTTTTTTTCTTTTGGTCTAGGATTGAGAGTGCTATATACCCTGAGTCCGGAAAGGAGTACTTGGGGTTGTACGCACTGCCTGGCCAACACACCAACTTGCAACTTGTCATCCATTTTTTTTTCTTTTGGTCTAGGTTTGAGTGTGCTAACATTCCCTGAGTCCGGAAAGGAGTACTTGGGGTTGTACGCACTGCCT
>NW_027507718.1:545398720-545466220 GCF_037356315.1 Lithobates pipiens
GCCTGGCCACCACACCAACTTGCAACTTGTCATCCATTTTTTTTTTCTTTTGGTCTAGGATTGAGTGTGCTATATACCCTAAGTCCGGAAAGGAGTACTGGGGTTGTATGCACTGCCTGGCCACCACACCAACTTGCAACTTGTCATCCATTTTTTTTTCTTTTGGTCTAGGTTTGAGTGTGCTAACATACCCTGAGTCCGGAAAGGAGTACTTGGGTTGAACGCACTGCCTGGCCACCACACCAACTTGCAACTTGTCATCCATTTTTTTTTCTTTTGGTCTAGGTTTGAGTGTGCTAACATTCCCTGAGTCCGGAAAGGAGTCCTTGGGGTTGTACGCACTGCCTGGCCACCACACCAACTTGCAACTTGTCATCCATTTTTTTTTTTTCTTTTGGTCTAGGATTGAGTGTGCTATATACCCTAAGTCCGGAAAGGAGTACTTGGGGTTGTACGCACTGCCTGGCCACCACACCAACTTGCAACTTGTCATCCATTTTTTTTTTTCTTTTGGTCTAGGATTGAGAGTGCTATATACCCTGAGTCCGGAAAGGAGTACTTGGGGTTGTACGCACTGCCTGGCCAACACACCAACTTGCAACTTGTCATCCATTTTTTTTTCTTTTGGTCTAGGTTTGAGTGTGCTAACATTCCCTGAGTCCGGAAAGGAGTACTTGGGGTTGTACGCACTGCCTGGCCACCACACCAACTTGCAACTTGTCATCCATTTTTTTTTTTCTTTTGGTCTAGGATTGAGTGTGCTATATACCCTAAGTCCGGAAAGGAGTACTTGGGGTTGTACACACTGCCTGGCCACCACACCAACTTGCAACTTGTCATCCATTTTTTTTTTCTTTTGGTCTAGGATTGAGTGTGCTATATACCCTGAGTCCGGAAAGGAGTACTTGGGTTGAACGCACTGCCTGGCCACCACACCAACTTGCAACTTGTCATCCATTTTTTTTTTCTTTTGGTCTAGGATTGAGTGTGCTATATACCCTAAGTCCGGAAAGGAGTACTTGGGGTTGTACGCACTGCCTGGCCACCACACCAACTTGCAACTTGTCATCCATTTTTTTTAATTTTTTTTTATTTTGGTCTAGGATTGAGTGTGCTATATACCCTGAGTCCGGAAAGGAGTACTTGGGGTTGTACGTACTGCCTGGCCACCACACCAACTTGCGACTTGTCATCCATTTTTTTTTTCTTTTGGTCTAGGTTTGAGTGTGCTAACATTCCCTGAGTCCGGAAAGGAGTACTTGGGGTTGTACGCACTGCCTGGCCACCACACCAACTTGCAACTTGTCATCCATTTTTTTTCTTTTGGTCTAGGATTGAGAGTGCTATATACCCTGAGTCCGGAAAGGAGTACTTGGGGTTGTACGTACTGCCTGGCCACCACACCAACTTGCGACTTGTCATCCATTTTTTTTTTCTTTTGGTCTAGGTTTGAGTGTGCTAACATTCCCTGAGTCTGGAAAGGAGTACTGGGGTTGTACGCACTGCCTGGCCACCACACCAACTTGCAACTTGTCATCCATTTTTTTTTTCTTTTGGTCTAGGTTTGAGTGTGCTAACATACCCTGAGTCCGGAAAGGAGTACTTGGGGTTGTACGCACTGCCTGGCCACCACACCAATTTGCAACTTGTCATCCATTTTTTTTTTTTCTTTTGGTCTAGGTTTGAGTGTGCTAACATACCCTGAGTCCGGAAAGGAGTACTTGGGGTTGTACGTACTGCCTGGCCAACACACCAACTTGCAACTTGTCATCCATTTTTTTTTCTTTTGGTCTAGGTTTGAGTGTGCTAACATACCCTGAGTCCGGAAAGGAGTACTTGGGGTTGTACGCACTGCCTGGCCACCACACCAACTTGCAACTTGTCATCCATTTTTTTTTTCTTTTGGTCTAGGTTTGAGTGTGCTAACATTCCCTGAGTCCGGAAAGGAGTACTTGGGGTTGTACGCACTGCCTGGCCACCACACCAACTTGCAACTTGTCATCCATTTTTTTTCTTTTTTTATTTTTTTTCTTTTGGTCTAGGATTGAGTGTGCTAACATACCCTGAGTCCGGAAAGGAGTACTGGGGTTGTACGCACTGCCTGGCCACCACACCAACTTGCAACTTGTCATCCATTTTTTTTTTCTTTTGGTCTAGGATTGAGTGTGCTATATACCCTAAGTCCGGAAAGGAGTACCTGGGGTTGTACGCACTGCCTGGCCACCACACCAACTTGCAACTTGTCATCCATTTTTTTTTATTTTTTTTTATTTTGGTCTAGGATTGAGTGTGCTATATACCCTGAGTCCGGAAAGGAGTACTTGGGGTTGTACGCACTGCCTGGCCACCACACCAACTTGCAACTTGTCATCCATTTTTTTTTCTTTTGGTCTAGGATTGAGTGTGCTAACATACCCTGAGTCCGGAAAGGAGTACTTGGGGTTGTACGCACTGCCTGGCCAACACACCAACTTGCAACTTGTCATCCATTTTTTTTTTCTTTTGGTCTAGGATTGAGTGTGCTAACATACCCTGAGTCCGGAAAGGAGTACTTGGGGTTGTACGTACTGCCTGGCCAACACACCAACTTGCAACTTGTCATCCATTTTTTTTTCTTTTGGTCTAGGTTTGAGTGTGCTAACATACCCTGAGTCCGGAAAGGAGTACTTGGGGTTGTACGCACTGCCTGGCCACCACACCAACTTGCAACTTGTCATCCATTTTTTTTTTCTTTTGGTCTAGGTTTGAGTGTGCTAACATTCCCTGAGTCCGGAAAGGAGTACTTGGGGTTGTACGCACTGCCTGGCCACCACACCAACTTGCAACTTGTCATCCATTTTTTTTCTTTTTTTCTTTTTTTTCTTTTGGTCTAGGATTGAGTGTGCTAACATACCCTGAGTCCGGAAAGGAGTACTGGGGTTGTACGCACTGCCTGGCCACCACACCAACTTGCAACTTGTCATCCATTTTTTTTTTCTTTTGGTCTAGGATTGAGTGTGCTAACATACCCTGAGTCCGGAAAGGAGTACTGGGGGTTGTACGCACTGCCTGGCCAACACACCAACTTGCAACTTGTCATCCATTTTTTTTTTCTTTTGGTCTAGGATTGAGTGTGCTAACATACCCTGAGTCCGGAAAGGAGTACTGGGGTTGTACGCACTGCCTGGCCACCACACCAACTTGCAACTTGTCATCCATTTTTTTTTTCTTTTGGTCTAGGATTGAGTGTGCTAACATACCCTGAGTCCGGAAAGGAGTACTTGGGGTTGTACGCACTGCCTGGCCACCACACCAACTTGCAACTTGTCATCCATTTTTTTTTTTCTTTTGGTCTAGGATTGAGTGTGCTAACATACCCTGAGTCCGGAAAGGAGTACTTGGGGTTGTACGCACTGCCTGGCCACCACACCAACTTGCAACTTGTCATCCATTTTTTTTTTCTTTTGGTCTAGGATTGAGTGTGCTAACATACCCTGAGTCCGGAAAGGAGTACTTGGGGTTGTACACACTGCCTGGCCACCACACCAACTTGCAACTTGTCATCCATTTTTTTTTCTTTTGGTCTAGGTTTGAGTGTGCTAACATTCCCTGAGTCCGGAAAGGAGTACTTGGGGTTGTACGCACTGCCTGGCCACCACACCAACTTGCAACTTGTCATCCATTTTTTTTTCTTTTGGTCTAGGTTTGAGTGTGCTAACATTCCCTGAGTCCGGAAAGGAGTACTTGGGGTTGTACGCACTGCCTGGCCACCACACCAACTTGCAACTTGTCATCCATTTTTTTTTTTCTTTTGGTCTAGGATTGAGTGTGCTATATACCCTAAGTCCGGAAAGGAGTACTTGGGGTTGTACGCACTGCCTGGCCACCACACCAACTTGCAACTTGTCATCCATTTTTTTTTTCTTTTGGTCTAGGATTGAGAGTGCTATATACCCTAAGTCTGGAAAGGAGTACTTGGGGTTGTACGCACTGCCTGGCCACCACACCAACTTGCAACTTGTCATCCATTTTTTTTCTTTTTTTTTCTTTTGGTCTAGGTTTGAGTGTGCTAACATTCCCTGAGTCCGGAAAGGAGTACTTGGGGTTGTACGCACTGCCCTGCCACCACACCAACTTGCAACTTGTCATCCATTTTTTTTTTTCTTTTGGTCTAGGATTGAGTGTGCTATATACCCTAAGTCCGGAAAGGAGTACTTGGGGTTGTACGCACTGCCTGGCCACCACACCAACTTGCAACTTGTCATCCATTTTTTTTTTCTTTTGGTCTAGGATTGAGTGTGCTAACATACCCTGAGTCCGGAAAGGAGTACTTGGGGTTGTACGCACTGCCTGGCCACCACACCAACTTGCAACTTGTCATCCATTTTTTTTTTTCTTTTGGTCTAGGATTGAGTGTGCTAACATACCCTGAGTCCGGAAAGGAGTACTTGGGGTTGTACGCACTGCCTGGCCAACACACCAACTTGCAACTTGTCATCCATTTTTTTTTTCTTTTGGTCTAGGATTGAGTGTGCTATATACCCTAAGTCCGGAAAGGAGTACTTGGGGTTGTACACACTGCCTGGCCACCACACCAACTTGCAACTTGTCATCCATTTTTTTTTCTTTTGGTCTAGGTTTGAGTGTGCTAACATACCCTGAGTCCGGAAAGGAGTACTGGGGTTGTACGCACTGCCTGGCCACCACACCAACTTGCAACTTGTCATCCATTTTTTTTTTTTCTTTTGGTCTAGGATTGAGTGTGCTAACATTCCCTGAGTCCAGAAAGGAGTACTTGGGGTTGTACGCACTGCCTGGCCACCACACCAACTTGCAACTTGTCATCCATTTTTTTTTTTTCTTTTGGTCTAGGATTGAGTGTGCTATATACCCTAAGTCCGGAAAGGAGTACTTGGGGTTGTACACACTGCCTGGCCACCACACCAACTTGCAACTTGTCATCCATTTTTTTTTCTTTTGGTCTAGGTTTGAGTGTGCTAACATACCCTGAGTCCGGAAAGGAGTACTGGGGTTGTACGCACTGCCTGGCCACCACACCAACTTGCAACTTGTCATCCATTTTTTTTTCTTTTGGTCTAGGATTGAGTGTGCTATATACCCTGAGTCCGGAAAGGAGTACTTGGGTTGAACGCACTGCCTGGCCACCACACCAACTTGCAACTTGTCATCCATTTTTTTTTCTTTTGGTCTAGGTTTGAGTGTGCTAACATTCCCTGATTCCGGAAAGGAGTACTTGGGGTTGTACGCACTGCCTGGCCACCACACCAACTTGCAACTTGTCATCCATTTTTTTTTTCTTTTGGTCTAGGATTGAGTGTGCTATATACCCTAAGTCCGGAAAGGAGTACTTGGGGTTGTACGCACTGCCTGGCCAACACACCAACTTGCAACTTGTCATCCATTTTTTTTTCTTTTGGTCTAGGTTTGAGTGTGCTAACATTCCCTGAGTCCGGAAAGGAGTACTTGGGGTTGTACGCACTGCCTGGCCACCACACCAACTTGCAACTTGTCATCCATTTTTTTTATTTTTTTATTTTTTTTCTTTTGGTCTAGGATTGAGTGTGCTAACATACCCCGAGTCCGGAAAGGAGTACTGGGGTTGTACGCACTGCCTGGCCACCACACCAACTTGCAACTTGTCATCCATTTTTTTTTTTCTTTTGGTCTAGGATTGAGTGTGCTATATACCCTAAGTCCGGAAAGGAGTACTTGGGGTTGTACGCACTGCCTGGCCACCACACCAACTTGCAACTTGTCATCCATTTTTTTTTTTTTTTTATTTTGGTCTAGGATTGAGTGTGCTATATACCCTGAGTCCGGAAAGGAGTACTTGGGGTTGTACGCACTGCCTGGCCACCACACCAACTTGAAACTTGTCATCCATTTTTTTTTTTTCTTTTGGTCTAGGATTGAGTGTGCTAACATACCCTGAGTCCGGAAAGGAGTACTGGGGGTTGTACGCACTGCCTGGCCAACACACCAACTTGCAACTTGTCATCCATTTTTTTTTTCTTTTGGTCTAGGATTGAGTGTGCTAACATACCCTGAGTCCGGAAAGGAGTACTTGGGGTTGTACGCACTGCCTGGCCACCACACCAACTTGCAACTTGTCATCCATTTTTTTTTCTTTTGGTCTAGGTTTGAGTGTGCTAACATTCCCTGAGTCCGGAAAGGAGTACCTGGGGTTGTACGCACTGCCTGGCCACCACACCAACTTGCAACTTGTCATCCATTTTTTTTTTCTTTTGGTCTAGGATTGAGTGTGCTATATACCCTGAGTCCGGAAAGGAGTACTTGGGTTGAACGCACTGCCTGGCCACCACACCAACTTGCAACTTGTCATCCATTTTTTTTTTCTTTTGGTCTAGGATTGAGTGTGCTATATACCCTAAGTCCGGAAAGGAGTACTTGGGGTTGTACGCACTGCCTGGCCACCACACCAACTTGCAACTTGTCATCCATTTTTTTTTTTTTTTTTTATTTTGGTCTAGGATTGAGTGTGCTATATACCCTGAGTCCGGAAAGGAGTACTTGGGGTTGTACGTACTGCCTGGCCACCACACCAACTTGCGACTTGTCATCCATTTTTTTTTTCTTTTGGTCTAGGTTTGAGTGTGCTAACATTCCCTGAGTCCGGAAAGGAGTACTTGGGGTTGTACGCACTGCCTGGCCACCACACCAACTTGCAACTTGTCATCCATTTTTTTTCTTTTGGTCTAGGATTGAGAGTGCTATATACACTAAGTCTGGAAAGGAGTACTGGGGTTGTACGCACTGCCTGGCCACCACACCAACTTGCAACTTGTCATCCATTTTTTTTTTCTTTTGGTCTAGGATTGAGTGTGCTAACATACCCTGAGTCCGGAAAGGAGTACTTGGGGTTGTACGCACTGCCTGGCCACCACACCAATTTGCAACTTGTCATCCATTTTTTTTTTTTCTTTTGGTCTAGGTTTGAGTGTGCTAACATACCCTGAGTCCGGAAAGGAGTACTTGGGGTTGTACGTACTGCCTGGCCAACACACCAACTTGCAACTTGTCATCCATTTTTTTTTCTTTTGGTCTAGGTTTGAGTGTGCTAACATACCCTGAGTCCGGAAAGGAGTACTTGGGGTTGTACGCACTGCCTGGCCACCACACCAACTTGCAACTTGTCATCCATTTTTTTTTTTTCTTTTGGTCTAGGTTTGAGTGTGCTAACATTCCCTGAGTCCGGAAAGGAGTACTTGGAGTTGTACGCACTGCCTGGCCACCACACCAACTTGCAACTTGTCATCCATTTTTTTTATTTTTTTATTTTTTTTCTTTTGGTCTAGGATTGAGTGTGCTAACATACCCTGAGTCCGGAAAGGAGTACTGGGGTTGTACGCACTGCCTGGCCACCACACCAACTTGCAACTTGTCATCCATTTTTTTTTCTTTTGGTCTAGGATTGAGTGTGCTATATACCCTAAGTCCGGAAAGGAGTACTTGGGGTTGTACGCACTGCCTGGCCACCACACCAACTTGCAACTTGTCATCCATTTTTTTTTTTTCTTTTGGTCTAGGATTGAGTGTGCTAACATACCCTGAGTCCGGAAAGGAGTACTTGGGGTTGTACGCACTGCCTGGCCAACACACCAACTTGCAACTTGTCATCCATTTTTTTTTTCTTTTGGTCTAGGATTGAGTGTGCTAATATACCCTGAGTCCGGAAAGAAGTACTTGGGGTTGTACGCACTGCCTGGCCAACACACCAACTTGCAACTTGTCATCCATTTTTTTTTTCTTTTGGTCTAGGATTGAGTGTGCTAACATACCCTGAGTCCGGAAAGGAGTACTTGGGGTTGTACACACTGCCTGGCCACCACACCAACTTGCAACTTGTCATCCTTTTTTTTTTCTTTTGGTCTAGGTTTGAGTGTGCTAACATTCCCTGAGTCCGGAAAGGAGTACTTGGGGTTGTACGCACTGCCTGGCCACCACACCAACTTGCAACTTGTCATCCATTTTTTTTATTTTTTTATTTTTTTTCTTTTGGTCTAGGATTGAGTGTGCTAACATACCCTGAGTCCGGAAAGGAGTACTGGGGTTGTACGCACTGCCTGGCCACCACACCAACTTGCAACTTGTCATCCATTTTTTTTTTCTTTTGGTCTAGGATTGAGTGTGCTATATACCCTAAGTCCGGAAAGGAGTACTTGGGGTTGTACGCACTGCCTGGCCACCACACCAACTTGCAACTTGTCATCCATTTTTTTTTTTTTTTTTATTTTGGTCTAGGATTGAGTGTGCTATATACCCTGAGTCCGGAAAGGAGTACTTGGGGTTGTACGCACTGCCTGGCCACCACACCAACTTGAAACTTGTCATCCATTTTTTTTTCTTTTGGTCTAGGATTGAGTGTGCTAACATACCCTGAGTCCGGAAAGGAGTACTGGGGGTTGTACGCACTGCCTGGCCAACACACCAACTTGCAACTTGTCATCCATTTTTTTTTTCTTTTGGTCTAGGATTGAGTGTGCTAACATACCCTGAGTCCGGAAAGGAGTACTTGGGGTTGTACGCACTGCCTGGCCACCACACCAACTTGCAACTTGTCATCCATTTTTTTTTCTTTTGGTCTAGGTTTGAGTGTGCTAACATTCCCTGAGTCCGGAAAGGAGTACTTGGGGTTGTACGCACTGCCTGGCCACCACACCAACTTGCAACTTGTCATCCATTTTTTTTTTCTTTTGGTCTAGGATTGAGTGTGCTATATACCCTGAGTCCGGAAAGGAGTACTTGGGTTGAACGCACTGCCTGGCCACCACACCAACTTGCAACTTGTCATCCATTTTTTTTTTCTTTTGGTCTAGGATTGAGTGTGCTATATACCCTAAGTCCGGAAAGGAGTACTTGGGGTTGTACGCACTGCCTGGCCACCACACCAACTTGCAACTTGTCATCCATTTTTTTTTTATTTTTTTTTATTTTGGTCTAGGATTGAGTGTGCTATATACCCTGAGTCCGGAAAGGAGTACTTGGGGTTGTACGTACTGCCTGGCCACCACACCAACTTGCGACTTGTCATCCATTTTTTTTTTCTTTTGGTCTAGGTTTGAGTGTGCTAACATTCCCTGAGTCCGGAAAGGAGTACTTGGGGTTGTACGCACTGCCTGGCCACCACACCAACTTGCAACTTGTCATCCATTTTTTTTCTTTTGGTCTAGGATTGAGAGTGCTATATACACTAAGTCTGGAAAGGAGTACTGGGGTTGTACGCACTGCCTGGCCACCACACCAACTTGCAACTTGTCATCCATTTTTTTTTTCTTTTGGTCTAGGATTGAGTGTGCTAACATACCCTGAGTCCGGAAAGGAGTACTTGGGGTTGTACGCACTGCCTGGCCACCACACCAATTTGCAACTTGTCATCCATTTTTTTTTTTTCTTTTGGTCTAGGTTTGAGTGTGCTAACATACCCTGAGTCCGGAAAGGAGTACTTGGGGTTGTACGTACTGCCTGGCCAACACACCAACTTGCAACTTGTCATCCATTTTTTTTTCTTTTGGTCTAGGTTTGAGTGTGCTAACATACCCTGAGTCCGGAAAGGAGTACTTGGGGTTGTACGCACTGCCTGGCCACCACACCAACTTGCAACTTGTCATCCATTTTTTTTTTCTTTTGGTCTAGGTTTGAGTGTGCTAACATTCCCTGAGTCCGGAAAGGAGTACTTGGAGTTGTACGCACTGCCTGGCCACCACACCAACTTGCAACTTGTCATCCATTTTTTTTATTTTTTTATTTTTTTTATTTTGGTCTAGGATTGAGTGTGCTAACATACCCTGAGTCCGGAAAGGAGTACTGGGGTTGTACGCACTGCCTGGCCACCACACCAACTTGCAACTTGTCATCCATTTTTTTTTATTTTGGTCTAGGATTGAGTGTGCTATATACCCTAAGTCCAGAAAGGAGTACTTGGGGTTGTACGCACTGCCTGGCCACCACACCAACTTGCAACTTGTCATCCATTTTTTTTTATTTTTTTTTATTTTGGTCTAGGATTGAGTGTGCTATATACCCTGAGTCCGGAAAGGAGTACTTGGGGTTGTACGCACTGCCTGGCCACCACACCAACTTGCAACTTGTCATCCATTTTTTTTTTTTCTTTTGGTCTAGGATTGAGTGTGCTAACATACCCTGAGTCCGGAAAGGAGTACTTGGGGTTGTACGCACTGCCTGGCCAACACACCAACTTGCAACTTGTCATCCATTTTTTTTTTCTTTTGGTCTAGGATTGAGTGTGCTAATATACCCTGAGTCCGGAAAGAAGTACTTGGGGTTGTACGCACTGCCTGGCCAACACACCAACTTGCAACTTGTCATCCATTTTTTTTTTCTTTTGGTCTAGGATTGAGTGTGCTAACATACCCTGAGTCCGGAAAGGAGTACTTGGGGTTGTACACACTGCCTGGCCACCACACCAACTTGCAACTTGTCATCCTTTTTTTTTTCTTTTGGTCTAGGTTTGAGTGTGCTAACATTCCCTGAGTCCGGAAAGGAGTACTTGGGGTTGTACGCACTGCCTGGCCACCACACCAACTTGCAACTTGTCATCCATTTTTTTTTCTTTTGGTCTAGGATTGAGTGTGCTATATACCCTAAGTCCGGAAAGGAATACTTGGGGTTGTACGCACTGCCTGGCCACCACACCAACTTGCAACTTGTCATCCATTTTTTTTTTCTTTTGGTCTAGGATTGAGAGTGCTATATACCCTAAGTCTGGAAAGGAGTACTTGGGGTTGTACGCACTGCCTGGCCACCACACCAACTTGCAATTTGTCATCCATTTTTTTTCTTTTTTTTTCTTTTGGTCTAGGTTTGAGTGTGCTAACATTCCCTGAGTCCGGAAAGGAGTACTTGGGGTTGTACGCACTGCCTGGCCACCACACCAACTTGCAACTTGTCATCCATTTTTTTTTTTTCTTTTGGTCTAGGATTGAGTGTGCTATATACCCTAAGTCCGGAAAGGAGTACTTGGGGTTGTACGCACTGCCTGGCCACCACACCAACTTGCAACTTGTCATCCATTTTTTTTTTCTTTTGGTCTAGGATTGAGTGTGCTAACATACCCTGAGTCCGGAAAGGAGTACTTGGGGTTGTACGCACTGCCTGGCCACCACACCAACTTGCAACTTGTCATCCATTTTTTTTTTTCTTTTGGTCTAGGATTGAGTGTGCTAACATACCCTGAGTCCGGAAAGGAGTACTTGGGGTTGTACGCACTGCCTGGCCAACACACCAACTTGCAACTTGTCATCCATTTTTTTTTTCTTTTGGTCTAGGATTGAGTGTGCTAACATACCCTGAGTCCGGAAAGGAGTACTTGGGGTTGTACGCACTGCCTGGCCAACACACCAACTTGCAACTTGTCATCCATTTTTTTTTCTTTTGGTCTAGGTTTGAGTGTGCTAACATTCCCTGAGTCCGGAAAGGAGTACTTGGGGTTGTACGCACTGCCTGGCCACCACACCAACTTGCAACTTGTCATCCATTTTTTTTTTTTCTTTTGGTCTAGGATTGAGTGTGCTATATACCCTAAGTCCGGAAAGGAGTACTTGGGGTTGTACACACTGCCTGGCCACCACACCAACTTGCAACTTGTCATCCATTTTTTTTTCTTTTGGTCTAGGTTTGAGTGTGCTAACATACCCTGAGTCCGGAAAGGAGTACTGGGGTTGTACGCACTGCCTGGCCACCACACCAACTTGCAACTTGTCATCCATTTTTTTTTTTTTCTTTTGGTCTAGGATTGAGTGTGCTAACATTCCCTGAGTCCGGAAAGGAGTACTTGGGGTTGTACGCACTGCCTGGCCACCACACCAACTTGCAACTTGTCATCCATTTTTTTTTTCTTTTGGTCTAGGATTGAGTGTGCTAACATACCCTGAGTCCGGAAAGGAGTACTGGGGTTGTACGCACTGCCTGGCCACCACACCAACTTGCAACTTGTCATCCATTTTTTTTTCTTTTGGTCTAGGATTGAGTGTGCTATATACCCTAAGTCCGGAAAGGAGTACTTGGGGTTGTACGCACTGCCTGGCCACCACACCAACTTGCAACTTGTCATCCATTTTTTTTTATTTTTTTTTATTTTGGTCTAGGATTGAGTGTGCTATATACCCTGAGTCCGGAAAGGAGTACTTGGGGTTGTACGCACTGCCTGGCCACCACACCAACTTGCAACTTGTCATCCATTTTTTTTTTTTCTTTTGGTCTAGGATTGAGTGTGCTAACATACCCTGAGTCCGGAAAGGAGTACTTGGGGTTGTACGCACTGCCTGGCCAACACACCAACTTGCAACTTGTCATCCATTTTTTTTTTCTTTTGGTCTAGGATTGAGTGTGCTAATATACCCTGAGTCCGGAAAGAAGTACTTGGGGTTGTACGCACTGCCTGGCCAACACACCAACTTGCAACTTGTCATCCATTTTTTTTTTCTTTTGGTCTAGGATTGAGTGTGCTAACATACCCTGAGTCCGGAAAGGAGTACTTGGGGTTGTACACACTGCCTGGCCACCACACCAACTTGCAACTTGTCATCCTTTTTTTTTTCTTTTGGTCTAGGTTTGAGTGTGCTAACATTCCCTGAGTCCGGAAAGGAGTACTTGGGGTTGTACGCACTGCCTGGCCACCACACCAACTTGCAACTTGTCATCCATTTTTTTTTTTCTTTTGGTCTAGGATTGAGTGTGCTATATACCCTAAGTCCGGAAAGGAATACTTGGGGTTGTACGCACTGCCTGGCCACCACACCAACTTGCAACTTGTCATCCATTTTTTTTTCTTTTGGTCTAGGATTGAGAGTGCTATATACCCTAAGTCTGGAAAGGAGTACTTGGGGTTGTACGCACTGCCTGGCCACCACACCAACTTGCAACTTGTCATCCATTTTTTTTCTTTTTTTTTCTTTTGGTCTAGGTTTGAGTGTGCTAACATTCCCTGAGTCCGGAAAGGAGTACTTGGGGTTGTACGCACTGCCTGGCCACCACACCAACTTGCAACTTGTCATCCATTTTTTTTTTTTCTTTTGGTCTAGGATTGAGTGTGCTATATACCCTAAGTCCGGAAAGGAGTACTTGGGGTTGTACGCACTGCCTGGCCACCACACCAACTTGCAACTTGTCATCCATTTTTTTTTTCTTTTGGTCTAGGATTGAGTGTGCTAACATACCCTGAGTCCGGAAAGGAGTACTTGGGGTTGTACGCACTGCCTGGCCACCACACCAACTTGCAACTTGTCATCCATTTTTTTTTTTCTTTTGGTCTAGGATTGAGTGTGCTAACATACCCTGAGTCCGGAAAGGAGTACTTGGGGTTGTACGCACTGCCTGGCCAACACACCAACTTGCAACTTGTCATCCATTTTTTTTTTCTTTTGGTCTAGGATTGAGTGTGCTAACATACCCTGAGTCCGGAAAGGAGTACTTGGGGTTGTACGCACTGCCTGGCCAACACACCAACTTGCAACTTGTCATCCATTTTTTTTTCTTTTGGTCTAGGTTTGAGTGTGCTAACATTCCCTGAGTCCGGAAAGGAGTACTTGGGGTTGTACGCACTGCCTGGCCACCACACCAACTTGCAACTTGTCATCCATTTTTTTTTTTCTTTTGGTCTAGGATTGAGTGTGCTATATACCCTAAGTCCGGAAAGGAGTACTTGGGGTTGTACACACTGCCTGGCCACCACACCAACTTGCAACTTGTCATCCATTTTTTTTTCTTTTGGTCTAGGTTTGAGTGTGCTAACATACCCTGAGTCCGGAAAGGAGTACTGGGGTTGTACGCACTGCCTGGCCACCACACCAACTTGCAACTTGTCATCCATTTTTTTTTTTTCTTTTGGTCTAGGATTGAGTGTGCTAACATTCCCTGAGTCCGGAAAGGAGTACTTGGGGTTGTACGCACTGCCTGGCCACCACACCAACTTGCAACTTGTCATCCATTTTTTTTTTTCTTTTGGTCTAGGATTGAGTGTGCTAACATACCCTGAGTCCGGAAAGGAGTACTTGGGGTTGTACGCACTGCCTGGCCACCACACCAACTTGCAACTTGTCATCCATATTTTTTTTTCTTTTGGTCTAGGATTGAGTGTGCTAACATTCCCTGAGTCCGGAAAGGAGTACTTGGGGTTGTACGCACTGCCTGGCCACCACACCAACTTGCAACTTGTCATCCATTTTTTTTTTTTCTTTTGGTCTAGGATTGAGTGTGCTATATACCCTAAGTCCGGAAAGGAGTACTTGGGGTTGTACACACTGCCTGGCCACCACACCAACTTGCAACTTGTCATCCATTTTTTTTTCTTTTGGTCTAGGTTTGAGTGTGCTAACATACCCTGAGTCCGGAAAGGAGTACTGGGGTTGTACGCACTGCCTGGCCACCACACCAACTTGCAACTTGTCATCCATTTTTTTTTTTTTCTTTTGGTCTAGGATTGAGTGTGCTAACATTCCCTGAGTCCGGAAAGGAGTACTTGGGGTTGTACGCACTGCCTGGCCACCACACCAACTTGCAACTTGTCATCCATTTTTTTTTTTCTTTTGGTCTAGGATTGAGTGTGCTAACATTCCCTGAGTCCGGAAAGGAGTACTTGGGGTTGTACGCACTGCCTGGCCACCACACCAACTTGCAACTTGTCATCCATTTTTTTTTTTTCTTTTGGTCTAGGATTGAGTGTGCTATATACCCTAAGTCCGGAAAGGAGTACTTGGGGTTGTACGCACTGCCTGGCCACCACACCAACTTGCAACTTGTCATCCATTTTTTTTTTCTTTTGGTCTAGGATTGAGAGTGCTATATACCCTGAGTCCGGAAAGGAGTACTTGGGGTTGTACGCACTGCCTGGCCAACACACCAACTTGCAACTTGTCATCCATTTTTTTTTCTTTTGGTCTAGGTTTGAGTGTGCTAACATTCCCTGAGTCCGGAAAGGAGTACTTGGGGTTGTACGCACTGCCTGGCCACCACACCAACTTGCAACTTGTCATCCATTTTTTTTATTTTTTTATTTTTTTTCTTTTGGTCTAGGATTGAGTGTGCTAACATACCCTGAGTCCGGAAAGGAGTACTGGGGTTGTACGCACTGCCTGGCCACCACACCAACTTGCAACTTGTCATCCATTTTTTTTTTTTTTCTTTTGGTCTAGGATTGAGTGTGCTATATACCCTAAGTCCGGAAAGGAGTACTTGGGGTTGTACGCACTGCCTGGCCACCACACCAACTTGCAACTTGTCATCCATTTTTTTTTATTTTTTTTTATTTTGGTCTAGGATTGAGTGTGCTATATACCCTGAGTCCGGAAAGGAGTACTTGGGGTTGTACGCACTGCCTGGCCACCACACCAACTTGCAACTTGTCATCCTTTTTTTTTTTCTTTTGGTCTAGGATTGAGTGTGCTAACATATACTGAGTCCGGAAAGGAGTACTTGGGGTTGTACGCACTGCCTGGCCACCACACCAACTTGCAACTTGTCATCCATTTTTTTTTCTTTTGGTCTAGGTTTGAGTGTGCTAACATTCCCTGAGTCCGGAAAGGAGTACTTGGGGTTGTACGCACTGCCTGGCCACCACACCAACTTGCAACTTGTCATCCATTTTTTTTTTTCTTTTGGTCTAGGATTGAGTGTGCTATATACCCTAAGTCCGGAGAGGAGTACTTGGGGTTGTACGCACTGCCTGGCCACCACACCAACTTGCAACTTGTCATCCATTTTTTTTTTCTTTTGGTCTAGGATTGAGAGTGCTATATACCCTAAGTCTGGAAAGGAGTACTTGGGGTTGTACGCACTGCCTGGCCACCACACCAACTTGCAACTTGTCATCCATTTTTTTTATTTTTTTTATTTTGGTCTAGAATTGAGTGTGCTATATACCCTGAGTCCGGAAAGGAGTACTTGGGGTTGTACGCACTGCCTGGCCAACACACCAACTTGCAACTTGTCATCCATTTTTTTTTTCTTTTGGTCTAGGATTGAGTGTGCTATATACCCTGAGTCCGGAAAGGAGTACTTGGGTTGAACGCACTGCCTGGCCAGCACACCAACTTGCAACTTGTCATCCATTTTTTTTTCTTTTGGTCTAGGTTTGAGTGTGCTAACATTCCCTGAGTCCGGAAAGGAGTACTTGGGGTTGTACGCACTGCCTGGCCACCACACCAACTTGCAACTTGCCATCCATTTTTTTTTTTCTTTTGGTCTAGGATTGAGTGTGCTATATACCCTAAGTCCGGAAAGGAGTACTTGGGGTTGTACGCACTGCCTGGCCACCACACCAACTTGCAACTTGTCATCCATTTTTTTTTCTTTTGGTCTAGGTTTGAGTGTGCTAACATACCCTGAGTCCGGAAAGGAGTACTGGGGTTGTACGCACTGCCTGGCCACCACACCAACTTGCAACTTGTCATCCATTTTTTTTTTTTTTTTTTTGGTCTAGGATTGAGTGTGCTAACATTCCCTGAGTCCGGAAAGGAGTACTTGGGGTTGTACGCACTGCCTGGCCACCACACCAACTTGCAACTTGTCATCCATTTTTTTTATTTTTTTATTTTTTTTCTTTTGGTCTAGGATTGAGTGTGCTAACATACCCTGAGTCCGGAAAGGAGTACTGGGGTTGTACGCACTGCCTGGCCACCACACCAACTTGCAACTTGTCATCCATTTTTTTTTTTTCTTTTGGTCTAGGATTGAGTGTGCTATATACCCTAAGTCCGGAAAGGAGTACTTGGGGTTGTACGCACTGCCTGGCCACCACACCAACTTGCAACTTGTCATCCATTTTTTTTTATTTTTTTTTATTTTGGTCTAGGATTGAGTGTGCTATATACCCTGAGTCCGGAAAGGAGTACTTGGGGTTGTACGCACTGCCTGGCCACCACACCAACTTGAAACTTGTCATCCATTTTTTTTTTTCTTTTGGTCTAGGATTGAGTGTGCTAACATATACTGAGTCCGGAAAGGAGTACTTGGGGTTGTACGCACTGCCTGGCCAACACACCAACTTGCAACTTGTCATCCATTTTTTTTTTCTTTTGGTCTAGGATTGAGTGTGCTAACATACCCTGAGTCCGGAAAGGAGTACTTGGGGTTGTACGCACTGCCTGGCCACCACACCAACTTGCAACTTGTCATCCATTTTTTTTTCTTTTGGTCTAGGTTTGAGTGTGCTAACATTCCCTGAGTCCGGAAAGGAGTACTTGGGGTTGTACGCACTGCCTCGCCACCACACCAACTTGCAACTTGTCATCCATTTTTTTTTTCTTTTGGTCTAGGATTGAGTGTGCTATATACCCTAAGTCCGGAGAGGAGTACTTGGGGTTGTACGCACTGCCTGGCCACCACACCAACTTGCAACTTGTCATCCATTTTTTTTTTCTTTTGGTCTAGGATTGAGAGTGCTATATACCCTAAGTCTGGAAAGGAGTACTTGGGGTTGTACGCACTGCCTGGCCACCACACCAACTTGCAACTTGTCATCCATTTTTTTTATTTTTTTTATTTTGGTCTAGAATTGAGTGTGCTATATACCCTGAGTCCGGAAAGGAGTACTTGGGGTTGTACGCACTGCCTGGCCAACACACCAACTTGCAACTTGTCATCCATTTTTTTTTTCTTTTGGTCTAGGATTGAGTGTGCTATATACCCTGAGTCCGGAAAGGAGTACTTGGGTTGAACGCACTGCCTGGCCACCACACCAACTTGCAACTTGTCATCCATTTTTTTTTCTTTTGGTCTAGGTTTGAGTGTGCTAACATTCCCTGAGTCCGGAAAGGAGTACTTGGGGTTGTACGCACTGCCTGGCCACCACACCAACTTGCAACTTGCCATCCATTTTTTTTTTTCTTTTGGTCTAGGATTGAGTGTGCTATATACCCTAAGTCCGGAAAGGAGTACTTGGGGTTGTACGCACTGCCTGGCCACCACACCAACTTGCAACTTGTCATCCATTTTTTTTTCTTTTGGTCTAGGTTTGAGTGTGCTAACATACCCTGAGTCCGGAAAGGAGTACTGGGGTTGTACGCACTGCCTGGCCACCACACCAACTTGCAACTTGTCATCCATTTTTTTTTTTTTTCTTTTGGTCTAGGATTGAGTGTGCTAACATTCCCTGAGTCCGGAAAGGAGTACTTGGGGTTGTACGCACTGCCTGGCCACCACACCAACTTGCAACTTGTCATCCATTTTTTTTATTTTTTTATTTTTTTTCTCTTGGTCTAGGATTGAGTGTGCTAACATACCCTGAGTCCGGAAAGGAGTACTGGGGTTGTACGCACTGCCTGGCCACCACACCAACTTGCAACTTGTCATCCATTTTTTTTTTCTTTTGGTCTAGGATTGAGTGTGCTATATACCCTGAGTCCGGAAAGGAGTACTTGGGTTGAACGCACTGCCTGGCCACCACACCAACTTGCAACTTGTAATCCATTTTTTTTTTCTTTTGGTCTAGGATTGAGTGTGCTATATACCCTAAGTCCGGAAAGGAGTACTTGGGGTTGTACGCACTGCCTGGCCACCACACCAACTTGCAACTTGTCATCCATTTTTTTTTATTTTGGTCTAGGATTGAGTGTGCTATATACCCTGAGTCCGGAAAGGAGTACTTGGGGTTGTACGCACTGCCTGGCCAACACACCAACTTGCAACTTGTCATCCATTTTTTTTTTCTTTTGGTCTAGGATTGAGTGTGCTATATACCCTGAGTCCGGAAAGGAGTACTTGGGTTGAACGCACTGCCTTTCCACCACACCAACTTGCAACTTGTCATCCATTTTTTTTCTTTTGGTCTAGGATTGAGTGTGCTATATACCCTGAGTCCGGAAAGGAGTACTTGGGGTTGTACGCACTGCCTGGCCACCACACCAACTTGCAACTTGTCATCCATTTTTTTTTATTTTGGTCTAGGATTGAGTGTGCTATATACCCTGAGTCCGGAAAGGAGTACTTGGGGTTGTACGCACTGCCTGGCCACCACACCAACTTGCAACTTGTCATCCATTTTTTTTTTTTCTTTTGGTCTAGGATTGAGTGTGCTAACATACCCTGAGTCCGGAAAGGAGTACTTGGGGTTGTACGCACTGCCTGGCCAACACACCAACTTGCAACTTGTCATCCATTTTTTTTTCTTTTGGTCTAGGTTTGAGTGTGCTAACATTCCCTGAGTCCGGAAAGGAGTACTTGGGGTTGTACGCACTGCCTGGCCACCACACCAACTTGCAACTTGTCATCCATTTTTTTTTTCTTTTGGTCTAGGATTGAGTGTGCTATATACCCTAAGTCCGGAAAGGAGTACTTGGGGTTGTACGCACTGCCTGGCCACCACACCAACTTGCAACTTCTCATCCATTTTTTTTTTTCTTTTGGTCTAGGATTGAGTGTGCTATATACCCTAAGTCCGGAAAGGAGTACTTGGGGTTGTACGCACTGCCTGGCCAACACACCAACTTGCAACTTGTCATCCATTTTTTTTTTTCTTTTGGTCTAGGATTGAGTGTGCTATATACCCTGAGTCCGGAAAGGAGTACTTGGGTTGAACGCACTGCCTTTCCACCACACCAACTTGCAACTTGTCATCCATTTTTTTTTCTTTTGGTCTAGGTTTGAGTGTGCTAACATTCCCTGAGTCCGGAAAGGAGTACTTGGGGTTGTACGCACTGCCTGGCCACCACACCAACTTGCAACTTGTCATCCATTTTTTTTTTTCTTTTGGTCTAGGATTGAGTGTGCTATATACCCTAAGTCCGGAAAGGAGTACTTGGGGTTGTACGCACTGCCTGGCCACCACACCAACTTGCAACTTGTCATCCATTTTTTTTACTTTTGGTCTAGGTTTGAGTGTGCTAACATACCCTGAGTCCGGAAGGAGTACTGGGGTTGTACGCACTGCCTGGCCACCACACCAACTTGCAACTTGTCATCCATTTTTTTTTTTTTCTTTTGGTCTAGGATTGAGTGTGCTAGCATTCCCTGAGTCCGGAAAGGAGTACTTGGGGTTGTACGCACTGCCTGGCCACCACACCAACTTGCAACTTGTCATCCATTTTTTTTTTCTTTTGGTCTAGGATTGAGTGTGCTAACATACCCTGAGTCCGGAAAGGAGTACTTGGGGTTGTACGCACTGCCTGGCCACCACACCAACTTGCAACTTGTCATCCATTTTTTTTTTCTTTTGGTCTAGGTTTGAGTGTGCTAACATACCCTGAGTCCGGAAGGAGTACTGGGGTTGTACGCACTGCCTGGCCACCACACCAACTTGCAACTTGTCATCCATTTTTTTTTTTTTTCTTTTGGTCTAGGATTGAGTGTGCTAGCATTCCCTGAGTCCGGAAAGGAGTACTTGGGGTTGTACGCACTGCCTGGCCACCACACCAACTTGCAACTTGTCATCCATTTTTTTTTTCTTTTGGTCTAGGATTGAGTGTGCTAACATACCCTGAGTCCGGAAAGGAGTACTTGGGTTGAACGCACTGCCTGGCCACCACACCAACTTGCAACTTGTCATCCATTTTTTTTTTCTTTTGGTCTAGGATTGAGTGTGCTATTTACCCTAAGTCCGGAAAGGAGTACTTGGGGTTGTACGCACTGCCTGGCCACCACACCAACTTGCAACTTGTCATCCATTTTTTTTTATTTTGGTCTAGGATTGAGTGTGCTATATACCCTGAGTCCGGAAAGGAGTACTTGGGGTTGTACGCACTGCCTGGCCAACACACCAACTTGCAACTTGTCATCCATTTTTTTTTTTCTTTTGGTCTAGGATTGAGTGTGCTATATACCCTGAGTCCGGAAAGGAGTACTTGGGTTGAACGCACTGCCTTTCCACCACACCAACTTGCAACTTGTCATCCATTTTTTTTTCTTTTGGTCTAGGATTGAGTGTGCTATATACCCTGAGTCCGGAAAGGAGTACTTGGGGTTGTACGCACTGCCTGGCCACCACACCAACTTGCAACTTGTCATCCATTTTTTTTTATTTTGGTCTAGGATTGAGTGTGCTATATACCCTGAGTCCGGAAAGGAGTACTTGGGGTTGTACGCACTGCCTGGCCACCACACCAACTTGCAACTTGTCATCCATTTTTTTTTTTTCTTTTGGTCTAGGATTGAGTGTGCTAACATACCCTGAGTCCGGAAAGGAGTACTTGGGGTTGTACGCACTGCCTGGCCAACACACCAACTTGCAACTTGTCATCCATTTTTTTTTCTTTTGGTCTAGGTTTGAGTGTGCTAACATTCCCTGAGTCCGGAAAGGAGTACTTGGGGTTGTACGCACTGCCTGGCCACCACACCAACTTGCAACTTGTCATCCATTTTTTTTTTCTTTTGGTCTAGGATTGAGTGTGCTATATACCCTAAGTCCGGAAAGGAGTACTTGGGGTTGTACGCACTGCCTGGCCACCACACCAACTTGCAACTTCTCATCCATTTTTTTTTTTCTTTTGGTCTAGGATTGAGTGTGCTATATACCCTAAGTCCGGAAAGGAGTACTTGGGGTTGTACGCACTGCCTGGCCAACACACCAACTTGCAACTTGTCATCCATTTTTTTTTTTCTTTTGGTCTAGGATTGAGTGTGCTATATACCCTGAGTCCGGAAAGGAGTACTTGGGTTGAACGCACTGCCTTTCCACCACACCAACTTGCAACTTGTCATCCATTTTTTTTTCTTTTGGTCTAGGTTTGAGTGTGCTAACATACCCTGAGTCCGGAAGGAGTACTGGGGTTGTACGCACTGCCTGGCCACCACACCAACTTGCAACTTGTCATCCATTTTTTTTTTTTTTCTTTTGGTCTAGGATTGAGTGTGCTAGCATTCCCTGAGTCCGGAAAGGAGTACTTGGGGTTGTACGCACTGCCTGGCCACCACACCAACTTGCAACTTGTCATCCATTTTTTTTTTCTTTTGGTCTAGGATTGAGTGTGCTAACATACCCTGAGTCCGGAAAGGAGTACTTGGGGTTGTACGCACTGCCTGGCCACCACACCAACTTGCAACTTGTCATCCATTTTTTTTTTCTTTTGGTCTAGGATTGAGTGTGCTAACATACCCTGAGTCCGGAAAGGAGTACTTGGGGTTGTACGCACTGCCTGGCCACCACACCAACTTGCAACTTGTCATCCATTTTTTTATTTTTTTATTTTGGTCTAGGATTGAGTGTGCTATATACCCTGAGTCCGGAAAGGAGTACTTGGGGTTGTACGCACTGCCTGGCCACCACACCAACTTGCAACTTGTCATCCATTTTTTTTTTCTTTTGGTCTAGGATTGAGTGTGCTAACATACCCTGAGTCCGGAAAGGAGTACTTGGGGTTGTACGCACTGCCTGGCCACCACACCAACTTGCAACTTGTCATCCATTTTTTTTTTTTTTTCTTTTGGTCTAGGATTGAGAGTGCTATATACCCTAAGTCCGGAAAGGAGTACTTGGGGTTGTACGTACTGCCTGGCCACCACACCAACTTGCAACTTGTCATCCATTTTTTTTTTCTTTTGGTCTAGGTTTGAGTGTGCTAACATTCCCTGAGTCCGGAAAGGAGTACTTGGGGTTGTACGCACTGCCTGGCCACCACACCAACTTGCAACTTGTCATCCATTTTTTTTTCTTTTGGTCTAGGTTTGAGTGTGCTAACATTCCCTGAGTCCGGAAAGGAGTACTTGGAGTTGTACGCACTGCCTAGCCACCACACCAACTTGCAACTTGTCATCCATTTTTTTTTTCTTTTGGTCTAGGATTGAGTGTGCTATATACCCTAAGTCCGGAAAGGAGTACTTGGGGTTGTACGCACTGCCTGGCCACCACACCAACTTGCAACTTGTCATCCATTTTTTTTTTCTTTTGGTCTAGGATTGAGAGTGCTATATACCCTGAGTCCGGAAAGGAGTACTTGGGGTTGTACGCACTGCCTGGCCAACACACCAACTTGCAACTTGTCATCCATTTTTTTTTCTTTTGGTCTAGGTTTGAGTGTGCTAACATTCCCTGAGTCCGGAAAGGAGTACTTGGGGTTGTACGCACTGCCTGGCCACCACACCAACTTGCAACTTGTCATCCATTTTTTTTTTTTTCTTTTGGTCTAGGATTGAGTGTGCTATATACCCTAAGTCCGGAAAGGAGTACTTGGGGTTGTACACACTGCCTGGCCACCACACCAACTTGCAACTTGTCATCCATTTTTTTTTCTTTTGGTCTAGGTTTGAGTGTGCTAACATACCCTGAGTCCGGAAAGGAGTACTGGGGTTGTACGCACTGCCTGGCCACCACACCAACTTGCAACTTGTCATCCATTTTTTTTTTTTTTCTTTTGGTCTAGGATTGAGTGTGCTAACATTCCCTGAGTCCGGAAAGGAGTACTTGGGGTTGTACGCACTGCCTGGCCTCCACACCAACTTGCAACTTGTCATCCATTTTTTTTATTTTTTTATTTTTTTTCTTTTGGTCTAGGATTGAGTGTGCTAACATACCCTGAGTCCGGAAAGGAGTACTGGGGTTGTACGCACTGCCTGGCCACCACACCAACTTGCAACTTGTCATCCATTTTTTTTTTTTCTTTTGGTCTAGGATTGAGTGTGCTATATACCCTAAGTCCGGAAAGGAGTACTTGGGGTTGTACGCACTGCCTGGCCACCACACCAACTTGCAACTTGTCATCCATTTTTTTTTATTTTTTTTTATTTTTGTCTAGGATTGAGTGTGCTATATACCCTGAGTCCGGAAAGGAGTACTTGGGGTTGTACGCACTGCCTGGCCACCACACCAACTTGCAACTTGTCATCCATTTTTTTTTTTTCTTTTGGTCTAGGATTGAGTGTGCTAACATACCCTGAGTCCGGAAAGGAGTACTTGGGGTTGTACGCACTGCCTGGCCAACACACCAACTTGCAACTTGTCATCCATTTTTTTTTTCTTTTGGTCTAGGATTGAGTGTGCTAACATACCCTGAGTCCGGAAAGGAGTACTTGGGGTTGTACGCACTGCCTGGCCACCACACCAACTTGCAACTTGTCATCCATTTTTTTTTCTTTTGGTCTAGGTTTGAGTGTGCTAACATTCCCTGAGTCCGGAAAGGAGTACTTGGGGTTGTACGCACTGCCTGGCCACCACACCAACTTGCAACTTGTCATCCATTTTTTTTTTCTTTTGGTCTAGGATTGAGTGTGCTATATACCCTAAGTCCGGAAAGGAGTACTTGGGGTTGTACGCACTGCCTGGCCACCACACCAACTTGCAACTTGTCATCCATTTTTTTTTTCTTTTGGTCTAGGATTGAGAGTGCTATATACCCTAAGTCTGGAAAGGAGTACTTGGGGTTGTACGCACTGCCTGGCCACCACACCAACTTGCAACTTGTCATCCATTTTTTTTCTTTTTTTTTCTTTTGGTCTAGGTTTGAGTGTGCTAACATTCCCTGAGTCCGGAAAGGAGTACTTGGGGTTGTACGCACTGCCTGGCCACCACACCAACTTGCAACTTGTCATCCATTTTTTTTTTTCTTTTGGTCTAGGATTGAGTGTGCTATATACCCTAAGTCCGGAAAGGAGTACTTGGGGTTGTACGCACTGCCTGGCCACCACACCAACTTGCAACTTGTCATCCATTTTTTTTTTTTCTTTTGGTCTAGGATTGAGTGTGCTAACATACCCTGAGTCCGGAAAGGAGTACTTGGGGTTGTACGCACTGCCTGGCCAACACACCAACTTGCAACTTGTCATCCATTTTTTTTATTTTTTTTTATTTTGGTCTAGGATTGAGTGTGCTATATACCCTGAGTCCGGAAAGGAGTACTTGGGTTGCACGCACTGCCTGGCCACCACACCAACTTGCAACTTGTCGTCCATTTTTTTTTTCTTTTGGTCTAGGTTTGAGTGTGCTAACATACCCTGAGTCCGGAAAGGAGTAATTAGGGTTGTACGCACTGCCTGGCCACCACACCAACTTGCAACTTGTCATCCATTTTGTTTTTTTTCTTTTGGTCTAGGATTGAGAGTGCTATATACCCTAAGTCTGGAAAGGAGTACTGGGGTTGTACGCACTGCCTGGCCACCACACCAACTTGCAACTTGTCATCCATTTTTTTTTTCTTTTGGTCTAGGATTGAGTGTGCTATATACCCTAAGTCCAGAAAGGAGTACTTGGGGTTGTACGCACTGCCTGGCCACCACACCAACTTGCAACTTGTCATCCATTTTTTTTTTTTCTTTTGGTCTAGGTTTGAGTGTGCTAACATACCCTGAGTCCGGAAAGGAGTACTTGGGGTTGTACGCACTGCCTGGCCACCACACCAACTTGCAACTTGTCATCCATTTTTTTGTTTTTTTCTTTTGGTCTAGGATTGAGTGTGCTATATACCCTAAGTCCGGAAAGGAGTACTTGGGGTTGTACGCACTGCCTGGCCACCACACCAACTTGCAACTTGTCATCCATTTTTTTTTTTTCTTTTGGTCTAGGATTGAGAGTGCTATATACCCTAAGTCTGGAAAGGAGTACTGGGGTTGTACGCACTGCCTGGCCACCACACCAACTTGCAATTTGTCATCCATTTTTTTTTCTTTTGGTCTAGGATTGAGTGTGCTATATACCCTAAGTCCGGAAAGGAATACTTGGGGTTGTACGCACTGCCTGGCCACCACACCAACTTGCAACTTGTCATCCATTTTTTTTTTCTTTTGGTCTAGGATTGAGTGTGCTATATACCCTAAGTCCAGAAAGGAGTACTTGGGGTTGTACGCACTGCCTGGCCACCACACCAACTTGCAACTTGTCATCCATTTTTTTTTTTCTTTTGGTCTAGGTTTGAGTGTGCTAACATACCCTGAGTCCGGAAAGGAGTACTTGGGGTTGTACGCACTGCCTGGCCACCACACCAACTTGCAACTTGTCATCCATTTTTTTTTCTTTTGGTCTAGGATTGAGTGTGCTAACATACCCTGAGTCCGGAAAGGAGTACTTGGGTTGTACGCACTGCCTGGCCACCACACCAACTTGCAACTTGTCATCCATTTTTTTTTTCTTTTGGTCTAGATTTGAGTGTGCTAACATTCCCTGAGTCCAGAAAGGAGTACTTGGGGTTGTACGCACTGCCTGGCCATCACACCAACTTGCAACTTGTCATCCATTTTTTTTTCTTTTGGTCTAGGTTTGAGTGTGCTAACATTCCCTGAGTCCGGAAAGGAGTACTTGGGGTTGTACGCACTGCCTGGCCACCACACGAACTTGCAACTTGTCATCCATTTTTTTTTCTTTTGGTCTAGGATTGAGAGTGCTATATACCCTAAGTCTGGAAAGGAGTACTGGGGTTGTACGCACTGCCTGGCCAACACACCAACTTGCAACTTGTCATCCATTTTTTTTTTTTTTCTTTTGGTCTAGGATTGAGTGTGCTAACATTCCCTGAGTCCGGAAAGGAGTACTTGGGGTTGTACGCACTGCCTGGCCACCACACCAACTTGCAACTTGTCATCCATTTTTTTTTTTCTTTTGGTCTAGGATTGAGTGTGCTATATACCCTGAGTCCGGAAAGGAGTACTTGGGGTTGTACGCACTGCCTGGCCACCACACCAACTTGCAACTTGTCATCCATTTTTTTTTCTTTTGGTCTAGGTTTGAGTGTGCTAACATTCCCTGAGTCCGGAAAGGAGTACTTGGGGTTGTACGCACTGCCTGGCCACCACACCAACTTGCAACTTGTCATCAATTTTTTTTTTTCTTTTGGTCTAGGATTGAGTGTGCTAACATACCCTGAGTCCGGAAAGGAGTACTTGGGTTGAACGCACTGCCTGGCCACCACACCAACTTGCAACTTGTCATCCATTTTTTTTTTATTTTGGTCTAGGTTTGAGTGTGCTAACATACCCTGAGTCCGGAAAGGAGTACTTGGGGTTGTACGCACTGCCTGGCCACCACACCAACTTGCAACTTGTCATCCATTTTTTTTTTTTTCTTTTGGTCTAGGATTGAGTGTGCTATATACCCTAAGTCCGGAAAGGAGTACTTGGGTTGAACGCACTGCCTGGCCACCACACCAACTTGCAACTTGTCATCCATTTTTTTTTTCTTTTGGTCTAGGTTTGAGTGTGCTAACATTCCCTGAGTCCGGAAAGGAGTTCTTGGGGTTGTACGCACTGCCTGGCCACCACACCAACTTGTAACTTGTCATCCATTTTTTTTTCTTTTGGTCTAGGTTTGAGTGTGCTAACATACCCTGACTCCGGAAAGGAGTACTTGGAGTTGTACGCACTGCTTGGCCACCACACCAACTTGCAACTTGTCATCCATTTTTTTTTTTTTTTTTTCTTTTGGTCTAGGATTGAGTGTGCTAACATTCCCTGAGTCCGGAAAGGAGTACTTGGGGTTGTACGCACTGCCTGGCCACCACACCAACTTGCAACTTGTCATCCATTTTATTTTTTTTTATTTTGGTCTAGGTTTGAGTGTGCTAACATACCCTGAGTCCGGAAAGGAGTACTTGGGGTTGTACGCACTGCCTGGCCACCACACCAACTTGCAACTTGTCATCCATTTTTTTTTTCTTTTGGTCTAGGATTGAGAGTGCTATATACCCTAAGTCTGGAAAGGAGTACTTGGGTTGTACGCACTGCCTGGCCACCACACCAACTTGCAACTTGTCATCCATTTTTTTTTTTTTTCTTTTGGTCTAGGATTGAGTGTGCTATATACACTAAGTCCGGAAAGGAGTACTTGGGGTTGTACGCACTGCCTGGCCACCACACCAACTTGCAACTTGTCATCCATTTTTTTTCTTTTGGTCTAGGTTTGAGTGTGCTAACATACCCTGAGTCCGGAAAGGAGTACTTGGGGTTGTACGCACTGCCTGGCCACCACACCAACTTGCAACTTGTCATCCATTTTGTTTTTTTTCTTTTGGTCTAGGATTGAGAGTGCTATATACCCTAAGTCTGGAAAGGAGTACTGGGGTTGTACGCACTGCCTGGCCACCACACCAACTTGCAACTTGTCATCCATTTTTTTTTCTTTTGGTCTAGGATTGAGTGTGCTAACATTCCCTGAGTCCGGAAAGGAGTACTTGGGGTTGTACGCACTGCCTGGCCACCACACCAACTTGCAACTTGTCATCCATTTTATTTTTTTTTATTTTGGTCTAGGTTTGAGTGTGCTAACATTCCCTGAGTCCGGAAAGGAGTACTTGGGGTTGTACGCACTGCCTGGCCACCACACCAACTTGCAACTTGTCATCCATTTTTTTTTTCTTTTGGTCTAGGTTTGAGTGTGCTAACATACCCTGAGTCCGGAAAGGAGTACTTGGGGTTGTACGCACTGCCTGGCCACCACACCAACTTGCAACTTGTCATCCATTTTTTTTCTTTTGGTCTAGGTTTGAGTGTGCTAACATTCCCTGAGTCCGGAAAGGAGTACTTGGGGTTGTACGCACTGCCTGGCCACCACACCAACTTGCAACTTGTCATCCATTTTTTTTTTTTTCTTTTGGTCTAGGATTGAGTGTGCTAACATTCCCTGAGTCCGGAAAGGAGTACTTGGGGTTGTACGCACTGCCTGGCCACCACACCAACTTGCAACTTGTCATCCATTTTTTTTTCTTTTGGTCTAGGCTTCAGTGTGCTATATACCCTAAGTCTGGAAAGGAGTCATAGTTAGTAAGGTTGAATAAAGACACCAGTCCATCTAGTTCAACCTGAGTATCTACAATAGACCCTATCCCTGTACATTGCACACTCACATTGGTCCCTACCCTCAAGGCCCCCATTCATATACTAGGGCCAATTTTGGACAGAAGCCAATTAACCTACCTGCATGTCTTTGGATTGTGGGAGGAAACCGGAGTACCCGGAGGAAAACGCAGGCACAGGGAGAACATGCAAACTCTAGGCAGGTAGTGTCTTGTTTAGTATTTGAACCAGTGACCCTACTTACTGCTAGGTGAGAGTACTACCCACTACACCACTGGGCTGCCCCAGTGTGACAGAAAATATTGCAATGACCACCATTTTATTCTCTAGGGTGTTAGAAAAAAAAAAGTATAATGTTTGGGGGTCTAAGTAATTTTCTAGCAAAAAAAAACAAAAAACTGTTTTTAACTTGTAAACAATAAATCTCAGAAAGGGGCTCGGTCCTTAAGTGGTTGATGTGTTTTTCAAATGGGAAGCTGTGATTGGTGACAGTGATCAAAGCCCATCTGAACCATGTGATTAGCTGTGGCCAATCACAGCTGGCAACACAATTGTATACAATGGATGATGATAATAATAATAATATTAATAATAATAATAATAGATTTTATTTATAATGCATGAAAGGATTCTATACCAGTCCTTAAAAGGACTTTTGTGGACCTAATAGTAATAGCTAGTGATTAGACTGACTGTCCCTGCTCCACACAGCGTCCTGTCCCTACACTGACAAAAGACAGAATGTAAAATGGCCGCCAGATCAGGTCTATTTATAAGGTAGGGGGAATGTCCATGTGTTGAAATGTCTCAATTGGCTGTCCTGTACCCCATGATGGATGTGTCATGGGTCAAAGTTCTTCACAATGTAAACAAATATGTCTGCTGCGAACAGCGGCAGAAGTCCGCCGGTTTGGCGAATCGCGAACGAGCAAAGTTTGCCGCGATACGACCGCCAGGCCATCTATATATATATATATATATATATATATATATATATATATATAATAGATAGAGAGAGAGAACATTTATTGAGATAATATTAAAAACTAGTAGGTGCATATACAACTAAATATTTTTAAAATTATAAAACAATACAGTTGATATAGTCAGAATTGTTGGTCTAATTTTGTTTCGCCCGACGCGTTTCAGGATCTCAATAATAATCCCTTCATCAAGGTAATTTCTTTCAGGAGAAATCAAAATAAATACCAATCTATAATGCAGCATAATAAAACTTTGAGCATAGAAAACAATGGACAAAGAATGAGCATCGTAGGAGATGGAACAAGGATCACTCACCGATCAACTGGATACTGTACTTCAACACTGCCGCTATTTGAGTGTGTATAGAGGTATGATATACAAAAAGATAGAGAACTCATACATAGAGAGATGGATGATGAAGTAATGACCCCTCTGTGGTATCACAAACAACCAGATCTAAAGCTTTTTTTGGGTATGAGGTCTGGATCTGTGAAAGTCCTGGAGAGCGTGTTGAAGCTTAAAGGGGTCAAGAATAACAATCAGCTTACATGTGGCCCAAGCTGGCTGAAGTAGGACCTACCCGGTGCATCGGGATACCCAAGTATTCTGAAATGACAGACTCACCGGGGACAGAGGCTTTTGGAGAGAGCTACAAGCATTTAGGAAGATAGTCTTATGTAATACAAAGGAACATTATTAAGAAGGCTATGATGGTCTCTACCAGCTTGGGACTTGTGTATGTGAAAGGAATTCTGATTAATGAGATCTGGAAAGCCCTGGGTCTTTCACCCAATAGTTCACTGTGCTCAATAACACACCATTGTCTCCTAGAAAACTATTGGGGATGTGTTTCTACTTATGTGAATTGCAAGTTGGGAGTGAGGAGACGACAAGTCTACCCTGAAAGGTCAAATCTCTGGGTAAATGATTAGATAACTAGCTCATATGTTAATTAGGTTTCTGGTTACAGTTTGCATTGTCAGCCTGCTGTATATACTTGTGTGTCATCTCAAATAAATCAGTTCAGCAACCAAATGAGTATTGTCTTGTTTTCTGTCTGTTAGCGGTTGGAATAGCTGATATCTATATATTCAGAGTGGGAGGAAGTGGTATATGATGAAAGCACTCAAGCGGGGTGTGGGGCGTTTTGTTACAGATATGATACATGTGCATACATGTTTAGAAAATGTCTAAATAGCACAATTTCAAGAAATTTAAAGATTATCTTTGTGTATCCCCATCAATTAGTAAAAATTATCAATACACACTGGTGATGGTATATATATATATATATATATATATATATATATATATATATATATATATAGCTAATTACCTGCCATATTTGAGTTTACAAAAAAGAGAAGAGCTGGCCCAAATAAAAAAAAAAACAGGTACCAGGATGATGCCTGTAGCTGCAGGGATCATCCTGGTATAACCACTGCAACTCAAGGACATACAAGAACGTCCTTGGGTGGCAAGTGGTTAAAAGTCCGCCTTGGATTGTCTCAACTTTAGTGTTGCCAACCGTTAGTATTTTTACTGGCAGCCAGTAAAAAAAACAGGTACTTTTTCTCCTGCCAGTAAATGCCAGTAAGAGGAAAAGGGGTTGCCAGTAAAAAAATATGGCTGCAGCACTTGGCTCAGAACCGGGCATGCACAGCTCGGGTCTGGAGTTGGATAGGACCATCCAAGTGCCTGCTACAGTGTGTTTAGGTGGTACCGGTGGGGAAGGTGGGTCTGGCGGAGATGGTCAAGAAATAAACTCAGCGCTGGTTTGAGGAGAGACCCTGGAGGTGTACTCAGATCAAATAAATGTGATTAATAAAGTCTCTCAATAGGAGGAACAAAGTCCATAGCAACAGTCTATAAGATGAAGAGGGAGAGGAATCTATGTACCAGCACTAAGGGCAGCCAGTGTGAAGAGCTACACCAGCCTTTCTCAACCTTTTCAACACAGAGGAACCCTTGAAATAGTGCCCCGGTCTCGGGGAACCCCTGCTAAACATTGGAAATCTACAACTCATGATACATTAGTGTGATGGTCAGTGGGTAGAATGGTCCTCACACTTGTGGTCATTGGGAAGAATTACCTCCTTACACTTGTGGTCATTGGGAAGAATGGTCCTTACACTTGTGGTCATTGGGAAGAATAGTCCTCACACTTGTGGTCATTGGGAAGAATTACCTCCTTACAAATAGCTAAAAAGATGAATGGTGTCGGTTGGAACTTATGTGAGAGGCAGAAATTGCCGAATGCTGTAGAAACCCCCAGCAACCTTTGGAGGAACCCTAGGGTTTCACACAACCCTGGTTGAGAATCACTGGTCTAGAAGCAGCCTCTGCAATGAAACAAAGGAAAAGAAACACAGCGCCTCTAAGTGCAGTATTGGTAAACCATTTAATGATAAGTCAAAAGTGAAACTACTCACAAAGGGAGCAAAAAACACAAGCATGATAGTAATCCTGGAGCAAACTGTGTTTTTTCTCCTAAATATCCGTGTCTCTGAAGGCTGCGAATGCTGGAATCCACCTGCTTGAGCTGTCAGCTGCACTTCAGAGACACGGACATTTAGGAGAAAATGTGTTTATGCTCCTTTTGTGAGTAGTTTCACTTATGACTCCTCATTAGATGGCTTGCCAATACTGCCCTTAGAGGCGCTGCTTTTCTTTTCCTTTCTGGCGGAGACGGTGCCTGATGCATGTTGTGTGATGTCATGGTGCAAGGGAGCCGAGCGGAGTGGCCGGAGCCTTGTGTGCGGGTCTGTGGGACGGGAGCGAGGCAAGCCGGGAGCAGGACTGTCAGTGCTGTTTGGACTGGAGGGGACCGAGAGGACCACCTGGCACAGAGAGAGACTGTCATTGTGACCCAGGACGGGACGCGTCGGTGATCTGTGCTGCTGAACACTGCAGTCAGTGCCACCGTGAGGGTCCATTTCATGTGCGTGTGTGTCACCCATTCTAGAGTCCTGTCCCTGAGACACTTACTATTTTGAGATTAAAATAAAAAAAAAAAGCTTTTTGCCTATTTTTTTTTAGCAGAGACTCTAGAGAATAAAACGGCGATTGTTGCAATATTTTATGTCACACGTTATTTGCGCAGCTGCATTTTAAACGCAACTTTTTGGGAAAAGGGACACTTTCATGAATTAAAAAAAAACGAAACAGTAAAATTAGCCCAATTTTTTGCATAATGTGAAAGATAATGTTACGCCGAGTAAATAGATACCGAACATGTCACACTTTATAATTGCACGCACTCGTGGAATGATGACAAACTACGGTACCTAAAAATCTCAATAGGCGACGCTTTAAATTTTTTTTTTACGGTTACCAGGTTAGAGTTATGCCCCGTACACACGAGCGGACTTAAGTCCGACAGACTTCCAAAGGAGATCCGTCGGAGTTCTGCTGGAATTCCGACGGAGTTCTGACAGACTTTTCGGCCGAACGGACTTGGCCACACACAATCACACTAAACTCCGATGGATTCGAACGTGATGACGTACGACTGGACTCGAATAAGGAAGTTCATAGCCAGTAGCCAATAGCTGCCCTAGCGTCGGTTTTAGTCCGTCGGAGTAGCATACACACGAGCGGAGTTTTCGAAGGGGACCGGGTCCGGCGGAGTTCCGTCGGGAAAATTTGAAGCATGCTTCATTTCTAAAGTCCGTCAGACTTTGGCGAATCAAAAGTCCGTTGCAGCCCACACACGATCGGATAGTCTGACGGACTCGGTCCTTCGGTCTTTGGATGTTGAAAAGTCCGCTCGTGTGTACGGGGCATTACAGAGGAGGTCTAGTGCTAGAATTATTTCTCTCACTCTGATGATCGCGGCGATACCTCACATGTGTGATTTGAACACCGTTTACATATGCGGGCGTGACTTCCGTATGCATTTTCTTTGCTTCGCGAGCTCGCGGGGGCGGCGTGCGCTTTAAAAAAAATATATATTTTTTTTTATTTATTTTAAAATTAATAAACTAAATAAAAAAAATTTGATCACTATTATTGCTGTCACAAGGAATGAAAACATCCCTTGTGACAGTAATAGGTGGTGACAGGTACTCTTTATGGAGGGATCGGGGATCTCAAAGACCCCCCCACCCCTCCTTTACACTTCAAAGTATTCAGATTGCCATTTTCGGCGACTCTGAATACTGTATAAATTTTTTTAAATCCGGCGCCATTGGCAGCCGAGTAAACGGGAAGTGATGTCATGACGTCGCTTCCGTGTTTACAATTAGGAGACTGGAATGAAGCCTGCTGGTGCGGGCATCATCCCGGTATAACCCCCGGAAGCCGAGTACGCCCATCTGCGTACGCTCAGCGGGAAGGGGGTTAATATCTACCTTGAATCACATTGCTAATTGCATATTATGCTTATTTGTCGCCTAAATACTGAAATTCACACTTACAACTGTCATTTTGTAACTTTTGGAAATGCCAGTAAAGACTTGGCTGCGCCAGTGTTGGCATCAGTAAATTTCAATCTGATAGGTTGGCAACACCGACAGTGACGGATGAACGGACTGCAGAGGAATAAGATCCCTGAATGATTTACCACATCTGGTCAAAGGTAACCGAGGTTCATAGGACCTTCAGTGATCAGAAGAGTCAGCATTAGAGAGAAATAGAGAGACGGATTATTCTTACGGCATTTATCCAAAAGGAACCACCACCAACCGCGTTCACCAGATCCCTTCCAGGTCTGCCAACCCCACCCACGTGCCAACCAGCATTGGTAAAATTTGCAAAATTCTTTTTATTTTTTATACACCATCTTCAAAGTCTAGTTGTGTTAAGGTGACAATCCGGGGCTGAAGTGGTTAAAATAACAACGTGAAGCGCGGAGGATTTTACCCCCTTCCTGAACAAAATCACTTGTTTGCGATTCGGGCACTGCGCCGCTTTAACTGACAATTGCGCGGTCGTGCGACATTGTACCCAAACAAAAGTTGCATTCTTCCCCCCCCCCCCCCCCCCCACAAAGAGAGATTTATTTTGGTTGTATTTGATCACCTCTGCGGTTTTTATTTTTTACGCTAACAAAAAAAAAGCGTAAATTTTGAAAAAAAAAGCAATATTTTTGGCTATAATAAATATCCCCCAAAAATATGTATAAAAAACAAATTTATTTCTTAGTTTAGGCCTAAACTGAGAAATAAATTGGTTTTTTATATATATTTTTGGGGGATATTTATTATAGCAAAAAACATCGCTTTTATTTACGCTTTTTTTTTTTATAGTGTAAAAAATAAAATGAATATGTTGTCTACATATTTTTTGTAAAAAAAAACAAAAAAAAAACGCAATAAGCATATATTGATTGGTTTGCGCAAAAGCTATTCCATCTACAAAATAGGGAGTAGATTTTTTTTTGCATTTTTATAATAATTTCTTTTTTATTAGTAATGGCGGCGATCTGCAATTTTTATTGTGACTGCGACATCATGGCGGACACATCGGACACTCTTTTGGGACCATTGCCATTTATACAGAGATCAGTGCTATATAAATGCACTGATTACTGTGTAAATGACACTGGCAGTGAAGGGGTTAAACACTAGGGGGTGATGAAGAGGTTAAGTGTGTCTCTGTCATGTCGCTAGGCAGAACGAGGGAAATGCCTTGTTTACAAAAGGTATCGCCCTGTTCTGCCGCTCCGTGACACAATGGTAAGAGTGTTCCCTGGAAGTGTTTTCTAACTGTGCGTGGGGGGGGGGGGGGGTAGACTGACAGGAAGAACACAGAGATCTATGTTCTTGCCCCCAAGGAATAGAAGATCTCTGTGTACTTCCCTGTCAAAACGGGGATCTGCCTTGTTTACATTAGACAGACACCCCCCCCCCCCCGGTTCGGCCTCTCTGTGGAGTGATGGCGGGTAGACAGCAGACATCACGTCTGCCGGAAGCCGCAGCTTGGCTCATCCTCCCTGCAGCAGTCGCTCGCCCACAGTATCTATTGAACGAAATGACGTGCAGGTACGTTGTTTCGCACAATTGAGCCGCCCTGCCGCAGTATATAAGGAGGTAGGAGGTCTTTACTTCCTGCCCGCCGGCTGTCAAACGATGGCTGGGCGGCGCTGCTCTCGTTCTGGGTGGACGTCATATGACCGCACCCTGTTGCTAGGACACGGCACAACCCCGATCTGTGTAAAGAGCTGCGGCTCTTTAACCATGTGATCGGCTGTGTCCAATCACAGCCGGTTACATGTAAACACAGAGATGACGGTAATCGGTGCTCCTCGCCTCTCACTGACAGAGTGTGAGGAGAGGAGAGCCGATCAGCGGCATCTCCACGCAAGGGACATCTAGTGATGTAAGCAGGGCACTGATCATCAGTGCCCTGATTACAATTAAGTGCCACCAAAAATGTGTGCCCACCATTGCAAGCAATCAGTGCCGACCAGTACCCACAATTGTCATCAACCTGCGCCCACAAGTGCCAGCAATCAGTGGCCAGTAGGGATGAGCCGAACACCCCCCGGTTCGGTTCGCACCAGAACTTGCGAACGACCCCCCACGTTCGTTACGAACGTTAGAACCCCATTGAAGTCTATGGGACTCGAACGTTCGAAATGGAAAGTGCTAATTTTAACGGCTAATATGCAAGACACTGTCCTAAAAAGGGTTTGGGGACCTGCCTCCTGCCTCAGGGGACATGGGTCAATGCAAAATAAAGTTTTAAAAACGGCCGTTTTGGCGGGAGCACTGATTTTAATGACGATTAAAGTGAAAAAAAAAGTGAAATATTACTTTAAATATGGTGCCTGGGGGGTGTCTGTAGTATGCCTGTGAAGTGCCACGTGTTTCCCGTGTTTAGAACAGTCCCTGCACAAAATGACATTAAACGGAAATAACACCATTTAAAACTGCTTGCGGTTTTAATGTTATATCTGGTTCCTGCAATATGGTTGAAAATCATTGAGAAAAATGGCATGGGTAGCCCTCCCTGCCCATTACCAGCCTATTTGGGTCTTGTACGCATATTAAGGGGAACCCCGTACCCATATTAAAAAAAAGGAAATGCGTGTGGCCCCCAGGCCCTATATACTCAGAACAGCAGTATACAGGCGGTGCAAACAAGACAGGGACTGTGTAGGTTTGTTGTGTTAAGTTGAATCTGTTTGTAATTTTCAACCGGTACATTTTTAAAGTGTAGCTCCAGTCAAAAAAACTATTTTTAAGCTTTTTGGAAAACATAGGGAAGGGTTATCACCCCTGTATAATTTGTTTTGTCGTCCATCTTTTTTCATCTCACTTGCTGCTGTCTCCTTCCGTTTGCAAGTAGGAGATGTTTGTAAGTTGGATGTTTGAAAGTAGGGGCCTGCCCTATATTATAGCGGTATGTACTGGGTACAGAGCACGCAGACAGCACGCACTATCTCCTAACACTACTGACTGCAAGCTCTATTATTAACCACTTGACCACTGGGCACTTAAACACCCTTAATAACCAGACCAATTTTCAGCTTTCGGTGCCCTCACATTTTGAATGACAATTACTCAGTCATGCAACACTGGACCTAATAGGAAATGTTTGTCCTTTTTTTCACACAAATAGAGCTTTCTTTTGGTGGTATTTAATCACCTCTCAGTTTTTTATTTTTTGTGCTATAAAAGAAAAAAGACCGAAAATTCTGCGAAAAAATGAATTTTTCTTCGTTTCTGTTATAAAATTTAGCAGATTAGTAATTTTTTCTTCATAAATTTTGGCCAAAATTCATACTACTACATATCTTTGGTAAAAATAAGTACAAATTGGTGGATATTATTTGGTCTTTGTGAAAGTTATAGAGTCCACAAGCTATGGTGCCAATATCTGAAAATTGATCACACCTGAAGTACTGACGGCCTATTTCCTTTTTTTTTCCCACAAAATTGTCATATTATCAGGTTATTTCACACACACAGCATATGCATACCACAAATTACACCCCAAAACACATTCTGCTATTACTCCCGAGTACGGCGATACCACATGTGTGAGACTTTTACACAGCGTGGCCACATACAGAGGCCCAACATGCAGGGAGCGCCATCAGGCGTTCTGGAGCACCCAGGCCAATTCTGACATTTCTCTCCTACATGTAAAAATCATCATTTATTTGCTAGAAAATTACAGAGAACCCCAAAACATTATATATATAAGAGGGCCAGTATGGTGGCCCGTAATTATGGGAGGAGCCCGGAGGGTATATAACCAGACCTCCCACACCGTTCAGTGTCGATTCCAGTGCGCGGTAATACGTCACCAGGCCGACCGTTTGCTTCTTACTTCGTCTTAGTAAGCGCGTACATACACCATCGCTATCCCGTCTCCACTCGCAAAACCTTGCCGATCGTTACGCCTCGTCGTCACAGGTAGGACTATTCTCGTTATTCCTTACTCAAGTTGATATCAGTTCGCTAGCTTGTTTTCTTGGCTAAAGTTGTCTTAGGCTAGTATCTCTTTACGCTATCTTTCACGTACATTTTTCTTCTACCTGCCGTATTTCACCCGTACGTTCTCATTCTGTACTTGTTCACAGCTTCGTTAAAATCGTACGTTCTCATTCTGTACTCATTCACAGCTTTCGTAAAAATCGCACGTTTATTCTGTACTCGTTCACAGCTTTCGTTAAAATCGTACGTTCTCATTCTGTACTCGTTACCATGTTTTCTTTCGAAATCGCTCGGCCTGTAAATAAACCGAAACCAGTGCTACCCTTACACGGTTTCAAACATGCACCCCGCCTCAAGTTGGCCATCTACCCGCTCGTTCAGATCACAGACGCACTCCAGGCGGTCGTCAGGGGGGGAAATATAAATATATATATACACAATACCGCACCGGGTCTTATCACGTCATCGACAAACGGGCCAAATCTGTCACCAACCGTTCTTTCAGGGCTCACATCCAGCCCGGTTCTAATAGTCACGGCACAAGCTCTACGATGCTTTTCACCTTTCTCGAACCTAATTGCACGTTCATTCACAACTTCTACACCAAACCGCTCGTAGTTACGCACGGTCAACCCCACATAAATCATTTTCTTACCTTCTATCCTTCTAAACTTAACTGTCTTGCAACCACGGCAAGTCTTTCTGCATTTGGCTCACAAAACAGCCGAACGTCTCTAGTAGCAACACGGCTACTCATACGTTTTCTCTATCCCTGTTCCTCTTTTTAGGTCATTAAATTTGCCACTTGGTCCATCCTGCAAGAGGCTCAGACCACCCATTCCAGGTAAAAAAAAAAAAAAAAAAAAAAAGAAGGGGGGAGGGGGGTAGAATACAAGGTAACCTGGTTAGAGTTTTGCATTTCTTCACCAGGGGGTCGCCTATGGCCCCGAAACAGCTTGTAAACCCACCTTATTACTACTCCTGTATCACCCCGCTGTAGGTTTCACACAAATTCAGCCCTTGACCCAACAGAGTCACCAGCACCAGGGCTTCAAGGCAGGTGCATCGTTAGAAGGTATGAAAAAAAAAAAAAGAAAAAAAAAAAGTTCCTTTCTCTTACACACTTTCACAACATATTTTACCTCACACGCATAATTTTAAATTTTTGGGTCCGAGGCGTTAGCAACTGTCACATACTTCTACGCATTTCACTCTGTTTTCGGAGCACAAGCCTCCACTACGCAGACAAGGTCGCCTAAACCCCCATTCTTGCTGGCAGTGCAAGCAGTTAGCCGACCGAACACACGTCAATTTCTACAGACCGCAACATTCCTACTTAGCACACCAGACTTCCGTTACCTTCCCCGGTTCGCCCCGGGGATTCTGGTGCACTAGTCTGTGCCGAGCACAGTCGGACACCCGAGCTATCGGTTACCTAGCCAGTCACCTCCTGGCTCACCTCGGTGTCACGCATTCTTATGAGTTATAAATAAATTGTTTCACTCAAACAGCGCTCAAGCGCAAACCAACTGTCGCTATGGCTGTCACTCCCCCTGATTTTCCTACTTTATGCTTTCCTCGAAGTACCTTTCTGTCCCCTCCTGTATCCCCAACCTTTTCTTAAAACATATGCATTTCCCCTCTCGTTTAGCGGACACCATGTCGTTGGCCGGCAGCGACATCTCTTCCCCCGACCCGTCATCACCTGGGGCGGGTTCAACCAACGGTGACGGACAGCTCTACAGAGCCTGGACCATCCCGAAACTCACGGCAGAACTACGACGCAGGGATATCCCCTTCCCGGCTACAGCAAGAAAAGCCGAACTCTTCAAATTGCTATTCCCACCATCTACGCCAGCCCCATCAGATTCCCAGGCGTCCCTACACTCCATTGCATCAGCAGTTGCTCAGCTGCACTCCTTAGTGGCTTCACTGTCTTCAACAGTCTCCGATGTCCAGACCAGAGTAGTGTCTCTAGAAGAACGACAAGTGCTCCCCACATCACCCACCACTACCACCCCCATGCCAATACCGTTAGGTACGCCCCAGTACAGCTCCACCATCTTCCCGGCACATCTCGTCCCAGCTAACATTAGGAAGGACATTTTAGATGGCCGGGACGTCAATCTCGCGTCCCTCCTTATTTCGGTTCACGATGCAGCGGAGAACAAAGCCTATACATGGGGGGATGTCTCCGTCGTTCTAAAAGCGAAAGACCGTAGGCTCGCACGTAAGCTCACAGTCACTGAGTTCGTGCTCGCCTTTGGTATGGTTAGAGACATAATTTGCTCCCTCAACCCCAACAAAAGGGAAGAACTTGATCTGTATCTACACGCAGTGACGGATCTAGGTTATAGGTATGGAGGGAGCGCGTTCTACGACTACCACCGCTCCTTTTCGGCCAAAGCTGCTGCCAGGCTCAGTCAGTTTCAGTTGGCTACCGACTGGAGCGCAGTCGATACAGAACTATTCTGTCGCCATTTTGCGGGTCTACGCTCCCCACTGTGCACCAACTGCCAGTCGGCCACCCACACAACTAGCTGGTGTTCGGAAAACGAGGGCAGACGCCCCCCGTACTTTCCCCCCTTCTCAAACACAGCTCAGAGCGCAGGTACATCCACACAGCGCCCACAAGAGGACAAGTTAGGTCGACCCATTAAAACGCTAGGAGGAGCTCAAATTTGCAACAACTTCAATATCGGGGGTTGCCATTTCCCTCAATGCAGACTCCTCCACGTCTGCCTCACTTGCCACCAAGCTCACCCCAGAATCGCCTGCGGGATCAAAAAACCTAACCACACATGACTGAGCCGCATACACATCGGATGGCTGCACTTCTACCTCCTTTCACACCCATCACCCTCACTAGCAGCCTTCCTACTACAGGGTTTCACTGTAGGTTTCCACACGGGGTTTATCACTCTCCCAGACACCACCCACGAATGCAGAAATCTTCGGTCAGCAGCCACAGACGAAGAAGCGATCAACACCTTGCTACAAAATGAACTTGATCGGGGATACATGATCGGCCCCTTCTCACACCCACCTTTTTCTGTTTGGAGAGTCAGCCCTATCGGGCTCGTGAAAGGGAAATTCTCAAATAAACTTCGTTTAGTCTATGATTTGTCCGCGCCTCATTTTTCTCACGTACCTAGTTTAAATTCCCTTATACCCTCAGAGGAATTCGGTCTCAAATACTCCTCCGTAGACCTTGCCATCCAAACCATCCTCCGCTTAGGAGCTGGCGCCTGGCTGTCCAAAGCCGACATCGCGGACGCTTTTAAATTATTACCGATCCATCCATGCCTATGGCAATGGCACGGTGTCAAATGGAAGGACCAGTACTATTTCGCCACGAAATTGACCTTCGGCTCCAAAAGCAGTCCATGGCTCTTCGACACGTTCGCCCAGTGCCTGTCCTGGATCCTTTCACACCACGCGTCCTGTCAGAAAGTGATCCACTACTTGGACGACTTTCTGCTTATTGAGGAACCCGGGGAATCTCCAGTAGATCTTAATAGCCTTAGAGAAGTTTTTGCCAAACTCAATGTACCCATAGCGGAGAAGAAGGTGGAAGGCCCCGCACAACGCCTCACCTTCTTGGGTATCATCCTCGATACTCAAACCATGCAGGCCAGCTTACCTCTCGACAAACTAACCCGCATCAGGGAGGTCATCCATACCTTTACGATTACACAAGGGTGCACCAAGAGACAACTCCAGTCTTTGCTCGGGATGCTCAACTTCGCGGTAAGGATCATCCCCCAGGGTCGATCTTTTGTCTCCCGCCTCTTGGTATTTCTTTCCCAAGTACAAGACCCCGACCGTGTCTTCAGGCTAGATCAAGCAGCAACAGCCGATCTCAACATGTGGGACAATTTCTTAGCAAACTGGAACGGCATCTCAATGTTTATCCCATCAGTATCCTCCTCTTCACCCCAGATAGTCACTGATGCTGCAGCCTCCACAGGCTTTGCAGCGATCTTTGACCGTCACTGGTTCGCAGGCCCATGGCCGCCAGAGATTCTCGCAATCCCCGGCTTCAATCTATCATCCTCGCTATTCGAGCTATATCCTATAGTGGCTGCAGCACAAGCCTGGGGCAGTAGCTGGACAGGACAGACAGTTACGGTTGTCACAGACAATCAAGCCACAGCCAACATCATAAACAAAGGCCGTTCTAAGTCACTGGCCATAATGGCATTTCTTCGCAGGTTGGTACAATTGTCCCTTCAGCACCAGTTTAATCTTCTCTGCATCCACATCCCAGGCAAGTGTAATACCTTAGCTGATGCCCTGTCCCGCCTTAATTTCGAATCATTCTTTTCACAGGAACCTGGAGCCGACCCAACCATGACTACTATCCCACACTGGTCTCAGCTAACTCTTCATTGAATCCGTACCTATGCAATGCTACCAAGCTCATTAACCTTTCGTTATCCCACAACACGATCAAGGCCTATCGTGCTGCCTGGAAAATGTACAACAGATTCCTAGCAGCCTTTCCCGGGGCGAGCCCAGGCGATCTCCATCATATCCTCGCTTTCATTTCATACTGCCACACGCAGATGACTTTGGCTCACAACACTATCAGACTCTATCTGGCAGGCATCCAACATTTTATTTCTTTACAAGACCCCGCCAAACCGTCCTTATTCGCCGCTCATGCAGTCAAGACAATTCTGCGTGGTATTCTCAAACAGCAGCCGCCAGTCAGCAGCAAACGTCTTCCTGTGACCGGCACCATCTTTCGTGAGATATCACTCTTCCTCTCTCGTTCCCCTTTTGGCCCTTTTCCTAGCCTGGTCATTAAAGCAGCCATTTACCTAGCCTTCTATGGTTTTCTGCGCCCCAGCGAATT
Source organism: Lithobates pipiens (assembly GCF_037356315.1). Classification (NCBI taxonomy): domain Eukaryota; kingdom Metazoa; phylum Chordata; class Amphibia; order Anura; family Ranidae; genus Lithobates; species Lithobates pipiens. Next base: position 545,441,633 of record NW_027507718.1, read on the forward strand.
TACAGTCACCAGCTCTAGCGGTAAGAAGCTATGCAGACGGCACCTCACTCGCCACCAAACCTTCTTCACTTTACATTTAGAGGTATCTAAAACACAACAGGTGGGCCCAGGGACGGACATCAAGTTTTTTAAAACCTCCAATGCCTGGTGCCCCGTGGCCGTCTTGGACCAATTACTAGAGCACTTATCCGATCCATCACCCGACAGCCCGTTACTACCATTCCCGGTTAAACCACTTAGCTGTAATCAGTTTATCAGCCATGTCAAGATCCTCCTACGCAATATAGGCCTCGACCCAGCTCGTTATTCAGGACACTCTTTTCGTATCGGAGCAGCATCAGCAGCCTCACGCAACGGAGTTCCAGCACACGTAATCAGGAAGTTGGGAAGATGGAAATCCACTTGCTTCGCTCAGTACATTCCCGACCCACAGTCAGAAATGGCTCAAGCCTTCCGCGGCCTTGCTCTCTAAAACCTATTGTCTTACTATAATAAACTACTTTGTCCCTAAACCAAGTCTTTTGCGCCCTTCTCTTAGCATACCGCCCAGTAGCACAGGGCTCACTGCCCAGCTCAACTGGGTTTACCTTACTGCAGACCAGGGCACACTTCAGGTCTATTTTATGTTGTTCGTCATGTGGCGTGTTTATGTTTTCCTTCCATACCTTCAGGACGAAGGGTTTTGACCATAAATAAGAGGGCCAGTATGGTGGCCCGTAATTATGGGAGGAGCCCGGAGGGTATATAACCAGACCTCCCACACCGTTCAGTGTCGATTCCAGTGCGCGGTACCCTCCCACCCATTTCCCTTTCTCACAGCACTCAAGAAACAAGTTTCTCTACAGGAACAACCATTACTTTCTTCAGGTATGCGCCCTTCTCTTAGCATACCGCCCAGTAGCACAGGGCTCACTGCCCAGCTCAACTGGGTTTACCTTACTGCAGACCAGGGCACACTTCAGGTCTATTTTATGTTGTTCGTCATGTGGCGTGTTTATGTTTTCCTTCCATACCTTCAGGACGAAGGGTTTTGACCATAAATATTTTTTTTTAGCAAAGACCCTGGAGAATACAATGGTGGTCGTTGCAAATTTTTATCTCACACGGTATTTGCGCAGCAATTTTTCAAACGCGTTTTTTTGGGGGAAAAAACAGTTTTGTGCTTAAAAAACAAACAAAAAAAACAGTAAAGCTAGCCCAATGTTTGCATAAAGTGAAAGATGAAGTTATGCTGAGTAAATAGATATCAAACATGTCACTCTTCAAAATTGCACATGCCCGTGGAATGGCGCCAAACGTCGCTACTTAAAAAAATCCCCATAGGCGACGCTTAAAATTTTTTTTTACTGGTTACATGTTTTGAGTTGCAGAGGAGGTCTAGGACTAGAATTATTGCTCTCGCTCTAATATTCTCGGCGATACCTCACATGTGTGGTTTGAACACCGTTTTCATATGTGGGCGGGGCTTACGCTTACCAACTCACCAGTACGATCAAAGCCAGAATCTTTTTTTTATTTTTCGCTTCTGCATGCGAGCACATGGGGACATGGGCGCTTTAAAAAAGTTTTCTTTTTTTTTATTGTTCATTTTACTTTATTTATTTTAGTTTGACATTTTTTTCCCCAAAAATATATTTTTGATCACTTTTATTCCTATTGCAAGGAATGTAAACATCCCTTGTAATAGGAATATGGGGTGACAGGTCCTCTTTACAGTGAAATCTGGGGGTCAATATGACCCCACATCTCACCTCTAGGCTGGGAAGCCTGAAATAAAAAATAAAAAAAAGATTCTGGCTTTGATCGTACTGGTGAGTTGGTAGAAGCACCGGAGGGCGGTGAGGGGTGGGGGGCGTCTATGGCTGGGTATTTCAGGGTATCACCGAGTATGGCTGGGTATCTCTGAGTATGGCTGGGTATGGCAATTTATGGCAGGGTATTGCAGAGTATTGGCGGTGTCATGGAAGGGATGCCTAACACAGGCATCCAGCACAAAGTAAACAGATCAATGGGCTGCACTAAGGAATGAGGCTCGAAAGGTAAGTGAAAATATAAATATTTATTAAGGAAAAAGACACGCGTGCAAACCAACCACAGCAAACCATAAACAAGCGAGAACACAAATAATACACAGCAAACCCCAAAAACCCCTAAACTAACTAACTAACTAAATATATATATACATGGAAAGGGAACACATACATAACAAGGCAGGGATGAGAGACAAGGGGAACAGGAGGCCAGGTGGAGGAAGCGGAAGCAAGGGGAGCCAAGGCAGGAATCAGGGGAAGTCTCAGGTATAGGGAACAGAGTCCAGGACAGGAAGAAAATCAGGAACAGGTATCAGGAACAGGTATCAGGAACAGGTATCAGGAACAGGTATCAGGTCAGGCAGGGACAAGGCTTGCAGGAAGGGTTCTGAAGCAATGAGCCTCAGTGAAGGGCGGGCTTATATACTTCCAAGCCATACCACTACATGTGCAGCTGGATTATTAGAGTGCCTATTTGCTGGGAGACACCCGCTGGTGACCACCATAACTGCAACCTTTGATGGCAAAAGAAAGACACCAGCAGGCGATCCCAGCAACAACACTGTTCCTGACAGTCCCCCCCCCTAAGGAGTGGCCTCCGGACACTCCATTCTGCCCTTGACCTGACAGTGCATGTAAATGGGGAAAAGTCCAGAAAAGTCTCCCCTCTGATTGCTGACTTCTTTGCGCTCTCCGGCCAGAGTCTCTTAACCTACTGGGAGGCATGCCACCCAAGTCCGGCAAAGGAACATGTATCCCACCACCAGGGTCTGGAAGTTTAGATCTGGAAATAAAAACAGGCTGGGCAACTTGCTTCGGGTCATCGAGCTGGGCAGCAGGCTCCAGGTCATCAGGCTGGCCAGCAAGCATCGGGTCATCAGGCTGGGCAGCAAGCATCGGGTCATCAGGCTGGGCAGCAAGCATCGGGTCATCAGGCTGGGCAGCAAGCATCGGGTCATCAGGCTGGGCAGTAGGCTTGGCAGCAAGCACCGGGTCACCAGGCTGGGCAGCAAACACCGGGTCATCAGGCTGGGCAGTAGGCTTGGCAGAAAGCACCGGGTCACCAGGCTGGGCAGCAAACACTGGGTCATCAGCCTGGGCAGTAGGCTTGGCAGCGAGCTCTGGGTCATCAGGCTGGGCACTGAGCTCCGGGTCATCAGGCTGGGCAGCGAGCTCCGGGTCATCAGGCTGGGCAGCGAGCTCCGGGTCATCAGGCTGGGCAGCGAGCTCCGGGTCATCAGGCTGGGCAGCGAGCTCCGGGTCACCAGGCTGGGCAGCGAGCTCCGGGTCACCAGGCTGGGCAGCGAGCTCCGGGTCACCAGGCTGTGCAGCAAACACCGGGTCATCAGGCTGGGCAGTAGGCTTGGCAGAAAGCACCTGGTCACCAGGCTGGGCAGCAAACACTGGGTCATCAGCCTGGGCAGTAGGCTTGGCAGCGAGCTCCGGGTCGTCAGGCTGGGCAGCGAGCTCCGGGTCGTCAGGCTGGGCAGCGAGCTCCGGGTCGTCAGGCTGGGCAGCGAGCTCCGGGTCGTCAGGCTGGGCAGCGAGCTCCGGGTCGTCAGGCTGGGCAGCGAGCTCCGGGTCGTCAGGCTGGGCAGCGAGCTCCGGGTCGTCAGGCTGGAAGGCCAGGACATCAGACTGCAAGGCATCGGACTGGAAGGCCGGGACATCAGACTGCAAGGCATCGGACTGGAAGGCCGGGACATCAGACTGCAAGGCATCGGACTGGAAGGCCGGGACATCAGACTGCAAGGCATCGGACTGGAAGGCCGGGACATCAGACTGCAAGGCATCGGACTGGAAGGCCGGGACATCAGACTGCAAGGCATCGGACTGGAAGGCCGGGACATCAGACTGCAAGGCATCGGACTGGAAGGCCGGGACATCAGACTGCAAGGCATCGGACTGGAAGGCCGGGACATCAGACTGCAAGGCATCGGACTGGAAGGCCGGGACATCAGACTGCAAGGCATCGGACTGGAAGGCCGGGACATCAGACTGCAAGGCATCAGACTGGAAGGCCGGGACATCAGACTGCAAGGCATCAGACTGGAAGGCCAGGACATCAGACTGGAAGGCAGACTGGAAGGCATCAGACTGGAAGGCATCAGACTGGAAGGCCGGGACATCAGACTGCAAGGCATCAGACTGGAAGGCCGGGACATCAGACTGCAAGGCATCAGACTGGAAGGCCGGGACATCAGACTGCAAGGCATCAGACTGGAAGGCCGGGACATCAGACTGCAAGGCATCAGACTGGAAGGCCGGGACATCAGACTGCAAGGCATCAGACTGGAAGGCCGGGACATCAGACTGCAAGGCCGGGGCATCAGACTGCAAGGCCGGGGCATCAGACTGCAAGGCCGGGGCATCAGACTGGAAGGCGTCAGGCTGCAAGGCCGGGGCATCAGACTGGAAGGCGTCAGGCTGCAAGGCCGGGGCATCAGACTGGAAGGCGTCAGGCTGCAAGGCCGGAGCATCAGACTGGAAGGCGTCAGGCTGCAAGGCCGGGGCATCAGACTGGAAGGCGTCAGGCTGGAAGGCCGGGGCATCAGACTGGAAGGCGTCAGGCTGGAAGGCCGGGGCATCAGACTGGAAGGCGTCAGGCTGGAAGGCCGGGGCATCAGACTGGAAGGCGTCAGGCTGGAAGGCCGGGGCATCAGACTGCAAGGCATCAGACTGGAAGGCCGGGACATCAGACTGCAAGGCATCAGACTGGAAGGCCGGGACATCAGACTGGAAGGCAGACTGGAAGGCATCAGAGTGGAAGGCATCAGACTGGAAGGCATCAGACTGGAAGGCTGGGACATCAGACTGCAAGGCATCAGACTGGAAGGCCGGGACATCAGACTGCAAGGCATCAGACTGGAAGGCCGGGACATCAGACTGCAAGGCATCAGACTGGAAGGCCGGGACATCAGACTGCAAGGCATCAGACTGGAAGGCCGGGACATCAGACTGCAAGGCATCAGACTGGAAGGCCGGGACATCAGACTGCAAGGCATCAGACTGGAAGGCCGGGGACATCAGACTGCAAGGCATCAGACTGCAAGGCCGGGGCATCAGACTGCAAGGCCGGGGCATCAGACTGCAAGGCCGGGGCATCAGACTGGAAGGCGTCAGGCTGCAAGGCCGGGGCATCAGACTGGAAGGCGTCAGGCTGCAAGGCCGGGGCATCAGACTGGAAGGCGTCAGGCTGCAAGGCCGGGGCATCAGACTGGAAGGCGTCAGGCTGCAAGGTCGGGGCATCAGACTGGAAGGCGTCAGGCTGGAAGGCCGGGGCATCAGACTGGAAGGCGTCAGGCTGGAAGGCCGGGGCATCAGACTGGAAGGCGTCAGGCTGGAAGGCCGGGGCATCAGACTGGAAGGCGTCAGGCTGGAAGGCCGGGGCATCAGACTGGAAGGCGTCAGGCTGGAAGGCCGGGGCATCAGACTGGAAGGCGTCAGGCTGGAAGACCGGGGCATCAGACTGGAAGGCGTCAGGCTGGAAGACCGGGGCATCAGACTGGAAGGCGTCAGGCTGGAAGGCCGGGGCATCAGACTGGAAGGCGTCAGGCTGGAAGGCTGGGGCATCAGACTGGAAGGCGTCAGGCTGGAAGGCCGGGGCATCAGACTGGAAGGCGTCAGGCTGGAAGACCGGGGCATCAGACTGGAAGGCGTCAGGCTGGAAGACCGGGGCATCAGACTGGAAGGCGTCAGGCTGGAAGGCCGGGGCATCAGACTGGAAGGCGTCAGGCTGGAAGGCCGGGGCATCAGACTGGAAGGCGTCAGGCTGGAAGGCCGGGGCATCAGACTGGAAGGCGTCAGGCTGGAAGGCCGGGGCATCAGACTGGAAGGCGTCAGGCTGGAAGGCCGGGGCATCAGACTGGAAGGCGTCAGGCTGGAAGGCCGGGGCATCAGACTGGAAGGCGTCAGGCTGGAAGGCCGGGGCATCAGACTGGAAGGCGTCAGGCTGGAAGGCCGGGGCATCAGACTTGAAGGCGTTAGGCTGGAAGGCCGGGGCATCAGGCTGGAAGGCGTCAGGCTGGAAGGCCGGGGCATCAGGCTCGAAGGCGTCAGGCTGGAAGGCCGGGGCATCAGACTGGAAGGCGTCAGGCTGGAAGGCCGGGGCATCAGACTGGAAGGCGTCAGGCTGGAAGGCCGGGGCATCAGACTGGAAGGCGTCAGGCTGGAAGGCCGGGGCATCAGACTGGAAGGCGTCAGGCTGGAAGGCCGGGGCATCAGACTGGAAGGCGTCAGGCTGGAAGGCCGGGGCATCAGGCTGGAAGGCGTCAGGCTGGAAGGCCGGGGCATCAGGCTCGAAGGCGTCAGGCTGGAAGGCCGGGACAGCAGGCTCGAAGGCGTCAGGCTGGAAGGCCGGGACAGCAGGCTGGACAACAGGCAGAGACACTGGCACAACAGGCTGAACAGCAGGCATTGGAACATCAGGCGTGGAGGCAGAAGTGGGTGATGACAGAATGGTATGGGTTGGGAAAAACTTCCGTTTCTTTTTGGTTTTAGCAACTGAAGATTTGTATGTGGGTACAGGGCTGTAGGTAGTGGATGCAGCTGGTAAGAGTGAAGAGTGGAAGGATGGTAAAACAGAGGGAGCAGATCTTGAGGGGAGATTCAATGGAACTGATGAAGGCAGCTGAGAAGTAGCAGAGGGGTTAAAGGCTGGGTAGGTACAGCAGGAGGAAACAGGGTACTGGTACTTCATTGGTAGCAGGGTGTATTGGTCAGAAATTGTGGTTGTTGGGGGTAATAGAGAGGAAGATATTCCAGCAGGCTGGTATCTGGACACAGAAATGGGTGGTTGGGAGCTGACAGAAGCTGAGTACAACAAGCTTGACCAGGCCTGTAATAATGGTTGCACAAAATCTGGTTTGCACATGGTTTGTCTGACCAGAGACTGCACTGAATCAATACATGCTGCAAGCACCTGTTGAGGACAAGCTGAGTATTGTTCAAAGAAAAAGGCTGAGTCATCTTCCAACAGCCACACCAAAGACTCTACCTGAGCTGCAATAAAAGGGGGTGTATAGTCATCACCTCCACTAGGGACATCAGACAGGGCCAACTCTGTACAGATCCAAATCAATGGTTGCACATCCTCAAACAGAAAACTGCCCTGATCAACAAAAACATGGGCTATACGGATACATTCCAGCAGTTGCTCTCTAGTGTATTCACCTAATGTCTGACGACAAAAATCTCTGTCATCTGTTGCCAGAAGCGAAAGATACAGGATATCATCCAGATGCATTTTTCTTGGCAATAGCAAGTGTCCAGACCCTATTCCCAAGTGCAGCCGATCTGTTAGTATGGCTTCAGAATTCTGTCATGGAAGGGATGCCTAACACAGGCATCCAGCACAAAGTAAACAGATCAATGGGCTGCACTAAGGAATGAGGCTCGAAAGGTAAGTGAAAATATAAATATTTATTAAGGAAAAAGACACGCGTGCAAACCAACCACAGCAAACCATAAACAAGCGAGAACACAAATAATACACAGCAAACCCCAAAAACCCCTAAACTAACTAACTAACTAAATATATATATACATGGAAAGGGAACACATACATAACAAGGCAGGGATGAGAGACAAGGGGAACAGGAGGCCAGGTGGAGGAAGCGGAAGCAAGGGGAGCCAAGGCAGGAATCAGGGGAAGTCTCAGGTATAGGGAACAGAGTCCAGGACAGGAAGAAAATCAGGAACAGGTATCAGGAACAGGTATCAGGAACAGGTATCAGGAACAGGTATCAGGAACAGGTATCAGGAACAGGTATCAGGAACAGGTATCAGGTCAGGCAGGGACAAGGCTTGCAGGAAGGGTTCTGAAGCAATGAGCCTCAGTGAAGGGCGGGCTTATATACTTCCAAGCCATACCACTACATGTGCAGCTGGATTATTAGAGTGCCTATTTGCTGGGAGACACCCGCTGGTGACCACCATAACTGCAACCTTTGATGGCAAAAGAAAGACACCAGCAGGCGATCCCAGCAACAACACTGTTCCTGACAGGCGGGGTACTACAGAGTAATAGCAGGGTACTGCAGAGTATTGGGGGGGTACTACAGAGTAACTGCAGGGTACTGCAGAGTATTGGGGGGTACTCCAGAGTAATGGCAGGGTACTGCAGAGTATTGGGGGGTACTCCAGAGTAATTTCAGGGTACTGCAGAGTAATGGGGGTTACTGCAGAGTAATGGGGGGTACTGCAGAGTAATGGCAGGGTACTGCAGAGTAATGGCAGGGTACTGCACTGCAGAGTAATGGCGGGGTACTGCAGAGTAATGGCGGGGTACTGCAGAGTATTGGGGGGTACTGCAGAGTAATGGCAGGGTACTGCAGAGTAATGGGGGTTACTGCAGAGTAATGGGGGTTACTGCAGAGTAATGGCAGGGTACTGCACTGCAGAGTAATGGCGGGGTACTGCAGAGTAATGGCAGGGTACTGCAGAGTATGCACTGGTATTGCAGAGTATTGGCAGGGAATTGAGGGGTTAAATTCGGTGAGCAGCGATGTGGGCACTGCAGATGCAGCCCACATCGCTGCTGACACCGATCTCTTTCCCCTCCGCTGTACCGATCGGTACAGAGAGGGGAGGGAGGAACCGGCGTCATAACATGACGCCGGTTTGTTTAGCAGAATTCTGGGAGGCCGTTAATTAACGGCCTCTCAGAGTTAAACAACCGCCCTGAAGCCGTTAATCGGCAATGGGCAGTTGTTAAGTGGTTAAAGCTAGATCACTAGCTATATAGGTGAGGGGAATATAGTGGTGTATACTGCGGTCAGGGCACAGACAGCAACCACTACACAGCAGCAAGATAGGAAATCAGCCAAAAACGATTGGTGTGTACTGTGTTGAAGGTACACAGAACACCCACTGCTTCAGATGCCAACACACTACACGAGGCCGCCTCAAAGGCGGCCTTATATAGTGTGGGGCGTGCACTACACAGCCTGAGCTATGATTGGCCACAGGCAGGATGCCTGTGGCCAATCATGGCTCTCCTCGCTGCTGGCGCTGCGATTGGCCAAGCATGCGGGGTCACAGTGCATGCTTGGCCAATCATGAGCCAGCAATGCACTGTGCCATCGCAGTGCATTGTGGGCCACGCGAATTTTGACGCGAACGGCCCAAACGTTCGGAATTCGCCGAACGGCCGAACAGCCAATGTTCGAGTCGAACGTACGTTCGACTCGAACACGAAGCTCATCCCTACAGAGATAGGATGGGTGCAGGTCATCCGGGGGAGGTTCTATGGCAAAGGTCTTTTGCCTCTCCCGATACGAGGAGGGGACCCTCCTTGGTAGAGAACCTCACCAAGTTCTTGGTGGACCTGCCTCAGCTGGTCCTTCAGGAGTGGGGTCCACCTGGCCTCGGCTTAGGTTTCTAAACCTTTTTTTTCAGTCAAGGCACCCTTTAAAAATTTTGGAAAATCTCAAGGCACCTTTTACTTGCTTAAAGAGGAAGTAAACCCTGATGGGTTTACTTCCTCTTTGATTCCCTGCAAAGGTAAAGCATAATGGACTACTATGCATCGCATTGCATCGCATAGTAGCCCATTATGTGTCACTTACCTGACACAGGAGCCAGCGATGTCACCGCTGTCCCCTGTAGTCCGGCGCATCCATCTTCTCGGTGGGTCTCGCCGCTCCGCCGCTGTCATTTGGCGAAGCCGCGATGACTTCACTCCCGCGCATGCGCACGGGAGCCGCCATGCGCGGCATATAGTCGTTGACGGGTGCCACGCTCAGTGCGCCTGCGCACCGCTGTCTACAGCGCATGCGCCACAGACAGCGCTGCCTGTCTTTCGGCAAATATCTCCTAAGCCGTGTAGGTTTAGGAGATATTTCTTGGACCTACAGGTAAGCTTTAATCTAGGCTTACCTATAGGTCAAAGTGTGTTGTAAGGGTTTACAACCACTTTAAAGAGGAGTTGACTTTTACTATTAGGGCACTTCCCTGTCCAAGCATCTAGCAAATGTCCTCACCAGAGGCAATTTTTTAATTGGCTCTCTGGTGTTGGTGCCACCATCTTGGCCAAGGGAAACTGTCACAGCCGTTTTCCTACTGCGCGTATACAAAAATGTGAATGGGCCGGCTGTAGGGGGTTGAGGAGGGGGGGGGGCCAACTTCAGGCTCACTTTGACGCAGCAAACTCAGCTGGAAGTGGGAGCAGATACATGTTAAACCAGGTACCCACTCCCCCCCCCCCCCCAAAAAAGATGCCATATGTGTCAGGAGGCAGACAAGCGGAGCTTCCCCTTTTGGGTGGGGCTCCACTTTAAACAAACACTCTTACATGACAGGAGTCACTTTGGGTGGGGGGATTGTGGAACTCAGCTTACCTTGGAGAGCTCTGGAGACTCCATGTCCAGCTCCTCTGGCCCCTCTTATGTGTAAATCACCCTGTGTCCATTAGGGGCACAGGGTGACTGAAAACCCCACTATGATCTGTGCTATTTAGACACACTGTACAGCCACACTGGAATGTTGTACATATGTATATATTGTGTGTTGTCGCATGCCGTTGTAGACTCTTTGCTGGGATCGTTTGGGGTGTGTCTGTATTCCAATGTTCTATTGTGTCTGTCTGCCTTGGATATTATGGGATGTGTATGTAGATTAGCTTTGAGATTGGTGGTGGGGGGCGAATTCCTCCAACAGCTCTTCCTGCTGATAAGAAATTTGAATACACCTGACCTGAGTGTCTATTGTGATTGGACAGTTTACCCCGCCCTGAATCCAAGGGTGTGGGGGAGTGTCTCTGAGTTGTATATCTGTGGTAACATGTGCTTGAATAAAGAGTTTGATGTTGTTGTTCACCCTACACTGAGTTATGGCTGGCGACTGGGTGGGCTAAAGGGTCTCGGATAGTGCTGGTTCTGGACAAAAGGAAGCATTTATTGGTTCGTCACACATGCTCTTCCCTCTTTGTAATGTTTCACATAATTAACCCTGTCTGTACTGTGTTCACACTTTTTCATTATCAGCTGTAGGTGTCGAACCCTCCTAGTTAGGTAGCAAATTTATGACTTTTTGGCTCCTTTGTAGTCAGTGGAGCAGTTGTTGATTGCTTTTCTCTGTCCTGGGTCTCACAGGCTGAGGGTTTGATTGTCCTCCCCTGCCTTCCAGAGGCCTCTGGAACACAGAGGGTTGTGCAAGGCAAATGGGCAGCCAGAGGTGTGCCCAGAAGGTGGCTGGAGAGGCATATAAATGGTCTGAAATTTAAAACATGAGCTCTCTTTTCCCCTTCTGGAGAGAATTCCTCCATCTGGGTGGTGGGTGGCTACCTCCATCTGTAGTAGTTCTCCTGGTCCCAGCTAATATTTATTGAGGTCCTAGCTGTGACATAGCTGGGGGGTGCTATTCCTAAAGAACTGCTTTTGACGCTAGTCAAGGCAACCCTCATCCAAGGACCCCTTCTGGAGTGCTCACTGAAGAGTGCCCGGTGGAGGTTAGAGAAAGTCTGGCTGTCCTGTGGCATTGTGAGCAGTAGCACTGAAGTGTGCCTGGTGGATAGGCATTGCCACCTCATCCCTTTAAACCTGGACACATATGAATTACACGGGTTCTGAGGCTAATTTAATGCAGGTAAGGCACCAAGTGAGTTTAATTACCACCTTAATCAGCCTCAGAACCCGTGTAATTAATATATCTTCAGTTTTAAAGGTGTAGTGCACTACTCCCTTGGGAGCTGCAAAGTTGTTCGTTTTCCCACTGGCCATCCCAGACACCTGAAGCTACCCTTACCTCTGACACTTCAGGTTCCATTCTTGTAATAACACAAACTCATGGTTTTATAAGCAAATAGCAGATTAAGTTTACTGAAGAATATATATATCATAGACTTAAAGGTTTCACTGAAACAAGTATTAGCCCTTGTACACACAGTCGGAGATTTCGACGGAATGTGTCCGATCGGACCGTTTTGTCGGATATTCCGACTGTGTGTGGTCTCCATCGGACTGTTTCCGTCAGGGTATCCGACAGACCAAATTTTCCAACTTGTTGGTAAAATTTTCAGACAAAATGCTCCGATCGGACATACCCCGATCATGTGTAGAGAATTCCGATCGGACAAAGTGCCACGCATGCTCAGATCAAATTCCTACACCAAAGCTATTGGCTACTAGCCTGAACATAGTTCCGTCGTAATGAAATAACATCATCACGTTCTGCACAATCGGATTTCCCGACAACTTCGTCTGACCGTGTGTATACAACAGTTTCGGACAAAATCCGTCGGACAAAATCCGACGGATTTGGTTGTCGGAATCTCCGACCGTGTATACAAGGGCTAACAGGGATTACAACAACTGCACTGCTTCACCAACATAGTGCAACAGTACAGTGAATACTCACAACAGTATGTACATATAAGTTTGTCTTGAATGAGCCCTGAGAATGTGTCTCCAATTGGGACTAGTGCTCAGAGGGACTACACCTTACTCTGAGCACCTTCCTACTTCCAGCACACTCTGGTTAATACAAAAAAAAATGCAAAGCGATAAATATAGTACAGCACAATTACTAGGGAGCTCCCCCTACTTTGATAGGATGCAAGGCCTTGTGATGAAAGATGCAATCTATTATTCTTCTTTCTTCTGCTAGCTATTTGTGTTGTAAACAATTGTAATCCGACAGTAAATTGAACAAGGGTTTACGTGAAGTGGATGTTAGAACAAATCCTGTGGTGTGGTACACCTGCAATTGCTTTGGATAACAGTGTCAAAATACAGTGAAGAGTAGGCTTGAGGCCTGCTTAAACTCAGTCTGTCTATTAGGTTCTCTTCCATGGGACTACAGGTACCAGCAACACTGTGTTAAAATACTATGGTGTATGAAAGTTTGTTTAGGAAACTGTGGGCAGTAGCCCTCTCACCAAACTGGGTCTGAAGAATGGAACAGCTCCACTCCGATGCACTCAGTCTTGCTTCTAGCCAGCCGGCTCCGTCACAACGCTCCACTCCGCAAGATGAACCGGGTCCCTCTGATGGCTCCGACAGGTGTCTCTGGATCCTTTCCGATCCGGTCACTCAGTCTCTCCAGCGATCAGATGACAGGCAAAGTCCTGAATTCTTCCGCTCCGTAGTGACTGTAGGCCCCGCTCACTGGAGACCACTGATGTAAGTAACTGAGTTAAAGTAAACGGCGTTACATAACGCCGTTACTTTAGAGGGTAACAAGTAATATAACTGATTACTCTTACCCTCATGGTAACGCCGTTCCCATTACTTGGGCGGCGTTACCGCAATTACATCTATTGCTACTAGATGGCAGTAGTGTAATTCCGGCAGTGTGACGTCAGCGCGTTACCCAGGGGACTTGTCATCTCACAACACGAGCGTGGAGTGAATGGCGGAGTGAATGGCGGCCAGGGGCAGGCTGGGCAGGGTGGCAATTCCTCCCCCAGGCCGTCCCAACTTATATGCAAAACGGCCGGCGGTCGCACACTGACTATTTTTTTTTTTTATTTCTTGGAGAAAGTCGGGCCAGGGGCTGTGGCATTCTGGGATATGTAGTCCTTGCAACCTCCCTGTGATTGGCCGAACAGGGTCATGTGCGGGCAGCCGACATGGGCACCTGCGATTGGCCCGGTGAAGCTGGTCACGCGTGCAGCGGTCTGTGGGTGATCGCAACCACTTGCTGCAGGAGTCCCTCCTCTCCGCCTGGCGCTCTTTGTTTCTTCTGAGATCTCTCTCTCTCTCTCATCAGTCACTTCCTCTGTTAGTGCCTACCCTCTCTGTCAGTGTACCCCCTCTCCATCAGTGCCACCTCTCTCTGTCAGTGTACCCCCTCTCCATCAGTGTCGCCCCTCTCTGTCAGTGTACCCCCTCTCTATCAGTACCACCCCTCTCTGTCAGCCCCCTCTCTATCAGCCCCCCTTCTCTATCAGTGCCGCTCCTCTCTATATAGTGCTGCCCCTCTCTATCAGTGCCACCCCTCTCTATCAGCACCCTCTCTATCAGTGCCACCCCTCTTTGTCAGCCCCCCTCTCTATCAGTGCCGCCCTTCTTCTCTATCAGTGTCGCCCCTCTCTATATAGTACTGCCCCTCTCCATCAGTCCCCTCTCTATCAGTGCCACCCCTCTCTGTCAGCCCACCCCTGTCAGCCCACCTCTCTGTCAGTGCCGCCCCTCTCTATCAACCACCCCTCTCTGTCAGTGCCGCCCCTCTCTAACAGCCACCCCCTCTGTCAGTGCCCCCCCTTCTCTGCCAGGTTGCCCCTCTATCAGCCCACCCCTCTCTATCAGCCCACCCCTCTCTATCAGCCCCCCCTCTCTGTCAGCCGCCCCTCTCTGTCAGCCACCCCTCTCTTTGTCAGTGCCCCCCCTCTTTGTCAGTGATCGCCCCTCTCTTTGTCAGTGCCCCCCCTTTGTCAGTCCACCCCTCTCCTGTCAGTGCTCCCCCTCTCTGTCAGTCACCCCTTTCTGTCAGTCCACCCCTCTCTGTCAGTCCACCCCTCTCTGTCCGCCTCTCTGTCAGCCACAGCAGAGTGCACCATGTCAGCCAGCCACCCACTGACCCACAGCAGGGAGCCAGGCCAGCCTCCCGCAGCAGTGTGCCAGGCAGCCACCCATGGTGACCCACCCACAGCAGGGCCAAGGTGCCAGCCAGTCACCCACGGTGACCCACCCACACCAGGAAACCAGCCAGCCACACCAGGAGCCAGCCACGGTGACCCACCCACAGCAGCGTGCCAGCCAGCCACCCACAGGAGCCAACCAGCCACTGTGATAATCCACAGCAGGATGCCAGCCAGCCACCCATGGTGACCCACCCACACCAGGCAGCCAGCCAGCCACAGCAGGGTGCTGACCAGCCACCCACAGGAGCCAGCCGGCCACCCACAGGAACCAGCCACAAATGTTGCAGGAGTCAGCCACCAACAGGAGCCAGCCAGCCACAGAGGACGCGGGAGCCAGCCACAGAAGATGCAGGAGCCAGCCAGCCACAGAGGACGCGGGAGCCAGCCAGCCACAGAGGACGCGGGAGCCAGCCAGCCACAGAGGACGCGGGAGCCAGCCAGCCACAGAGGACGCGGGAGCCAGCCAGCCACAGAGGACGCGGGAGTCAGCCAGCCACAGAGGACGCGGGAGCCAGCCAGCCACAGAGGACGCGGGAGTCAGCCAGCCACAGAGGACGCGGGAGTCAGCCAGCCACAGAGGACGCGGGAGCCAGCCAGCCACAGAGGACGTGGGAGCCAGCCAGCCACAGAGGACGCGGGAGTCAGCCAGCCACAGAGGACGCGGGAGCCAGCCAGCCACAGAGAACGTGGGAGCCAGCCAGCCACAGAGGACGTGGGAGCCAGCCAGCCACAGAGGACGCGGGAGTCAGCCAGCCACAGAGGACGCGGGAGTCAGCCAGCCACAGCGGACGCGGGAGTCAGCCAGTCACAGAGGACGCGGGAGTCAGCCAGCCACAGAGGACGCGGGAATCAGCCAGCCACAGAGGACGCGGGAGCCAGCCAGCCACAGAGGACGTGGGAGCCAGCCAGCCACAGAGGACGCGGGAGCCAGCCAGCCACAGAGGACGCGGGAGCCAGCCAGCCACAGAGGACGCGGGAGTCAGCCAGCCACAGAGGACGCGGGAGCCAGCCAGCCACAGAGGACGCGGGAGCCAGCCAGCCACAGAGGACACGGGAGCCAGCCAGCCACAGAGGACACGGGAGCCAGCCAGCCACAGAGGACACGGGAGCCAGCCAGCCACAGAGGACATGGGAGCCAGCCAGCCACAGAGGACATGGGAGCCAGGCAGCCACAGAGGACGTGGGAGCCAGGCAGCCACAGAGGACGTGGGAGCCAGCCAGCCACAGAGGACGTGGGAGCCAGCCAGCCACAGAGGATGCGAGAGCCAGCCAGCCACAGAGGATGCGAGAGCCAGCCACAGCTGCATTACCCATAGTTAAGGTAAGAGGAGCACTACACAGTGCCAATTTTATTTTTACTTTGTGAGATTTTGGGGCAGGGGTGAGAGTCAAGGCACAAGGAGGGGGTCCCATGAGGACCAGAGTGAATGAAGGTGTTCACTGTAAACGCTGTTAGAAATAGCCCCCCCCCCCCCCCCCCCCGGGTCCCATTAAACTCCTTTGAAGTCTCCAATGGGTCCTGGAGGGGGCCTTTCTCTAACAGAGACTTTCTAATGGACACTGTTAGAGAGAGACCCCCCTCCAGATCCCATTAGACTCTGTTGAAGTCTCTAATGGGGCCTGGAAAGGACACTTTCTAACAGCAGGGAGCCAGGCAAGCCACCTGCAGCATGGTGCACTGTGCCAGCCAGCTACACACCCACTGACCCACAGCAGGGAGCCTGCTGGCCACTAGCCATGGCCTGTGCGTTCCGCTGGCCTGTGGGTCCTGCTGGCCATGGTCAGCTCCCAGCAGGATCAACAGTGTTGAGGGCTATTTTTAGGCTACTAGGTGGGCACTGGTCTGGGGCAGGGTGAATAGGGTGTATGGGGGGGGATAGATGGTATGTGGGGTTCAGCTGCGGGTGTCAGGGACTTTCACCTCAGCGATGGCAGCTGCCTGTGCCAGCTCAGCGGGTCCCTGAGCTGATGGGAACTGGTGAGGCTGCGCTGATGGGCACTGGTGATGGTGGGCCGATTCGGTGGTTCAGTGGGCCACTTGACTGGACTTTCTCTCCAGGCCTAAGCCTGCCAGCCCTCCCCTTTGGGCCCCACAACAATGAGAGGGCCCAGGGCAGCTGCCCCTTTTGCCCTGCCTTAAAAACGGCCCTGGTCTGGGGCGTTACCTCCTGCTATTTGAAATATAATAGACTGAGAAAAGGGGGGGGGGGGGAGAATTTTTCTCTCTAACCCCGATTATTCCCCAAATGTGTATATAACCTTTACAGGGCCGTCTTTAATACTGATTGGACCATGAGCAAAAATTTTCTTGGGGCCCCCCCATGCAATTTTGCTCTCCACCTGCTCTGAGACATACAATAAATAGCAGCTAGACTCAAAATCAGTTTACTGTATCAGATCAGGCAGCTATTGTGATTGGTTACCAGCATTTACAGCATATCATTACTGCTTACTGACTGGTTGCTAGAGGTTACAGCACACATTACGGCTCACTGATTAGTTGCTTGAGGTTACAGCAAATGATTTCTGCTTGTTAATTAGTTACTAGAGATTACTGTAAAGTAATACTGCTCACTGGTTGGTTGCTGGAGGTTTACAGCACATCATCTCTTCACTGCAGGGGAGCATGATACACATATGAATGCCACCTTTATTTACATATCAATGCTGCCGGATGCATCTATTTACTTAGTAATGCTGCCACTATTTAGATATGAATGTCGGTTATTTACATGTAAACACAGGGTCTGCAGGTGAGTTATCTGTACACAACAATAGGGCAGAGCTGGGCAGCATTAGTACCAGCACTTCACACTGAGATATTGGGACTAAAACTTCAAGGGACAAGGGAATTTCCACTGGGATAGTTGGCAAGTATGAGGCAGCTGCTTTGGGCCCCACAACAATGACAGGGCCCAGGGCAGCTGCCCCTTTTGCCCTGCCTTAAAGACGGCCCTGAACCTTTAACAGATAGCATACTACGTGAAAAGAAGGGCTAGGTTCACACTCTGTCTCCTATATTCTTTAAAGCGGGAGTAAACCCGCAGATGTTTTTTTTTTTTTTTTTTTCTACCTGCAAAGGAAAAGGCATAATGAGCTAGTATGCACCGCATACTAGCTCATTATGAAATACTTACCTTAGAACGAGGCCCCGACATCTGGTCCGATCCACGCCGAGGGAGCTGACATGCTCCCTCTGCGTTTCTTCCGGGTATCGTGGCTCCCGCGCTGTGAGTGGCCGGAGCCGCGATATCGTCACTTCCGCGCATGCGTGCGGGAGATTTCTTCCCGGCAGCGTCCGTAGTCTGCTGGGCTTTCAGCCGGGAATCCCCTGTGCACATGCGCCGCTGCATTCAGCGGCGCATTGCGAGGGGAATATCTCCTAAACCGTACAGGTATAGGAGATATTTTTTTTTACCTACAGGTAAGCCTTATTATAGGCTTTCCTGTAGGTAAAAGTCCCAAAAAAAAGGCTATACAACCACTTTAAAGCCACAACTGGAAAACATACACCAGGGTATCCCCTCACCCAAAATTAGGTATATTAAACTAAATATCCAGCACCACGTGTGAGAGTTTCCCCCGTATTAGTACCCACCATATGCTCTAAAAGGGGTTACAAGTAAGCATCCTCTAGTATGTTCATGCTACTACATCAAGCTATATCAAACCTGTGAGAATTTGCCAAGGTGAGTGAGAGAAAACAGCGATAATAATAATAAATATACAGTGCCTTGTGAAAGTATTCGGCCCCCTTGAACTTTTCAACCTTTTGCCACATTTCAGGCTTCAAACATAAAGATATAAAATTTTTATTTTTTGTGAAGAATCACCAACAAGTGGGACCCAATTGTGAAGTGGAACGAAATCTATTGGATTTTTGAAACTTTTTTAACTAATAAAAAAATGAAAAGTGGGGCGTGCAAAATGATTCGGCCCCCTTGCGTTAATACTTTGTAGAGCCACCTTTTGCTGCGATTACAGCTGCAAGTCGCTTGGGGTATGTCTCTATCAGTTTTGCACATCGAGAGACTGAAATTCTTGCCCATTCTTCCTTGCAAAACAGCTGGAGCTCAGTGAGGTTGGATGGAGAGCGTTTGTGAACAGCAGTTTTCAGCTCTTTCCACAGATTCTCGATTGGATTCAGGTCTGGACTTTGACTTGGCCATTCTAACACCTGGATACGTTTATTTGTGAACCATTCCTTTGTAGATTTTGCTGTATGTTTGGGATCATTGTCTTGTTAGAAGATAAATCTCTGTCCCAGTTTCAGGTCTTTTGCAGACTCCAACAGGTTTTCATCCAGAATGGTCCTGTATTGGGCTGCATCCATCTCCCCCTCAATTTTAACCCTCTTCCCTGTCCCTGCTGAAGAAAAGCAGGCCCAAACCATGATGCTGCCACCACCATGTGTGACAGTGGGGATGGTGTGTTGAGGGTGATGAGCTGTGTTGCTTTTACGCCAAACATATCGTTTTGCATTGTGGGAAAAAAGTTGGATTTTGGTTTCATGTGACCAGAGCACCTTCTTCCACATGTTTGGTGTGTCTCCCAGGTGGCTTGTGGCAAACTTTAGACGAGACTTTTTATGGATATCTTTGAGAAATGGCTTTCTTCTTGCCACTCTTCCATAAAGGCCAGATTTGTGCAGTGTACGACTGATTGTTGTCCTATTGACAGACTCTCCCACCTCAGCTGTAGTTCTCTGCAGTTCATCCAGAGTGATCATGGGCCTCTTGGCTGCATCTCTGATCAGTCTTCTCCTTGTCTGAGCTGAAAGTTTAGAGGGACGGCCAGGTCTTGGTAGATTTGCAGTGGTCTGATACTCCTTCCATTTCAAAATGATCGCTTGCACCGTGCTCCTTGGGATGTTTAAAGCTTGGGAAATCTTTTTGTATCCAAATCCGGCTTTAAACTTCTCCACAACAGTATTACGGACCTGCCTGGTGTGTTCCTTGGTCTTCATGATGCTCTCTTTCAACAGAACCCTGAGACTATCACAGAGCAGGTGCATTTATACAGAGACTTGATTACACACAGGTGGATTCTATTTATCTCCATCAGTCATTTAGGACAACATTGGATCATTCAGAGATCCTCGCTGAACTTCTGGAGTGAGTTTGCTGCACTGAAAGTAAAGGGGCCGAATAATTTTGCACGCACCACTTTTCAGTTTTTTATTTGCTAAAAAAGTTTAAAATATCCAATAGATTTCGTTCCACTTCACAGTTGTGTCCCACTTGTTGGTGATTCTTCACAAAAAATTTAAATTTTATATCTTTATGTTTGAAGCCTGAAATGTGGCAAAAGTTTGAAAAGTTCAAGATGGCCGAATACTTTCGCAAGGCACTGTATATACAAAAGTGTGTGAGCTAAGATATAAATATGAATATTTTAAATATATTTTATATATATATATATATATATATATATATATATATATATATATATATATATATATATACGTGGAGAAAACAATATGTAGTTCCTCTTTCAACCACAAAATGTGTAAAAGGACCCCAGAACACCATCCAAATATAATCAAGAGTCAATATAAGTCCATAGATAATACATAGCTATATATCACGTATGTCCATAAAGTGGCCAGTGCTAAAAAATCCCAAAAAAGTCCAAAAAATGTGCAAAATATTAAAAAATATACATGTGCAAAAACCTGTGAGAAATGTGCAAAAAAACAAAAAAAAAACAAACAGTCTTATATATGCCACATAAGCTGCAGATATATCAATAGTGTGCTCAGTCACTATATATCAACTTCTCAGGAACCATGAGGTAAGTCAAATTCAAGTATAGGTGTCTTTTGTGCTTGGTCAGGATGATCCGGTGACTTTCGTGCTCCCCCACTCAGGTCCCCACTCACCAGATCCCTGCACCCCAAAGGGGTCAAGTGCCTCCAATCCTTCTATATCGAGTTGTCTCCATTCCCCTCGACCTCCTCCTCTCACGGTTCTGCTTTATATATCCTCAGGGCAATCCCCTTTATATTTATGGCTTCCAATGCTTTATGATGAGTCCTCAGAGAAAGCAAAAAAGCAGCTCCCATGGTGCAGTATTTTCAATCACCAAAAATTAATTTATTGAAAAGCACAAATTTATCCAAA
The DNA here is from genome assembly GCF_037356315.1 of Lithobates pipiens. Lineage (NCBI taxonomy): Eukaryota > Metazoa > Chordata > Amphibia > Anura > Ranidae > Lithobates > Lithobates pipiens. Next base: position 545,462,368 of record NW_027507718.1, read on the forward strand.
AAAATATTAAAAGCAAAAATTACAAAAAATGAATTAAAAATACAAATGAAAATTAAAACTAATTTTTTTTTTTTTTTTATATAATATTAAAAAATAATAATAAAAATCTTATGGCCAGCAGAGACAGTCACACTTAATGACAGCCAGTAAAAAAAAAAAAAAAACATTATCTACCGGTGATCGAGTCTGCGGGACCAGCGACCGGACTCACGGTGGTCCCGACCGACATGCAAGCGCGCCGCCGGTCTCGGCGCGCACACGATGGCCAGGGCGGCATATAAAAATGGACGTACCTGTACGCCAATATGCCTGCCCATGCCATTCTGCTGATGTACATCGGCGTGTTGCCGGTCGGGAACTTGTTAAGGAGAACAACATACCCATACGTTGTTTTGCCCAGCCGCGCCATTCTGCCGACGTATATCGGCATGAGCCGGATGGCAAGCGGTTAAAACAAACAAAGTATTATATATTTTCTGAAAGCAGAGATCCTAAAGAATAAAATAATGATAGTCCCAATTGTTTTACTTCACACGATAATCGTGCAACAGTTCATCAAGCACAGAATTTCAGTAAAAAAAAATACACGAAAGTTCATTTTAGGACACACAAAAGCAATATGTTTCCCAATTTTTGGTAATCTAAAAGAGGTTGCAGCAAATAGATACCCAACATGTCAAACTTTAAAATTGTATGTGTCCAAAAAATAGCAACAAACTTTAGTACCCTAAATTTTCCATGGGGGGAACATTGAAAGCTCCCTACAGGTCATCAGTTTAGCGTAGGGAATAATTGCATGTAACACGTGTAATCCCTACATATAGGGATATACAGGGATACGGGAAAAGGTATTGAAATAAACACACTCATACAGGCTGAACTGGATGGACTGCTGTCTTTATTCAACCTTACCGACTACGTTACTAGGTAAAATCAACATTTTTGTGCATAGGCGCCCCAACACTTGTTTTTGTTTGTGTGTATGGAGGAGTGGGCAGGGGGATTTAGGTGCTTGGGTATGCCTTCTTTTTTTTTTTTACTAAAACTTTATTTTTCACCACATAAGGAACAAATCTTTTTTTTTCGTGATTTTTTGGATGACAGGTTCTTTTTAATGAGACATTAGGGGTCTAGAAAACGGTGTCACATGGTATATGTCACATGGGTTGGTCACATGGTGACCCCGCCCCCTTACGATGTCATAGTCCCCATGTGACATCAACCCATGTGACCAACCCATGTGACATATACCATGTGACACCGCCCCATTGTCACTATATAAGTGGCCGCACAGCGCGGCTCTGGCATTCCGGGAGAAGAGGCCGGCGGCGGGGAGGAAGAAAGCCGGACTCCTCCGCTAGCAAAAGAGCTACAAGAAGATAGCGGAGGAGTCCGGCGAGAAGCCCCCTGAAGACGGAAGACCCCCGGAGCCGTGCAATAAAATATTTTATCTCGTGTGTTGTGTTTTTTTTTTGGGTACTTTTATTTTACAGGTGAATGGGTAGGGGTACATTGTACCCCATACTCATTCACATAGGGTGGGGGGCCGGTATCCGGGGGCCCCCTTATTAAAGGGGGCTCCCGGATTCCGATAAGCCCCCCGCCCGCAGACCCCGACAACCAACGGCCAGGGTTGTCGGGAAGAGGCCCTTGTCCTCATCAACATGGGGACAAGGTGCTTTGGGGTGGGGGGCCACGCGGCCCCATGTTGAGGGCACGCGGCCTGGTACGGCTCAGGAGGGGGGGGCGTGCTCGCTCGCCCCCCTTTCCTGGCAGGCCGGGTAGCGTGCTCGGACAAGGGTCTGTTGTGGACTTTGGGGGTACCCCCACGCCGATTTTTTTTCGGCGTTGGGGTTCCCCTTTAAGTCCATACCAGGTGGCGGGGCCCGCAAAGTCTCCTTCGCGGGCCCCGCCTACCTGGAGACGCGCTCGAAATGAGCGGACTTTTCTCCGGGCGGGAACAGTTCGCTCATTTCGAAAGTACAGCGGACTGGCACACACACGGGCGGACAGTCCGCTCAAACCAAGTTTCAGCGGACAGTTTTACGGAAATTCCGTAAGACTTTGTTCGTCAGACAGTCCGCTGAAACTGTCCGCTGAAGCCCACACACGAGCGGACTGTCCGCTGAAACACTGTTCAGGTGACAAAGTTGGGCGAACAGTCCGCCCGTGTGTACGCGGCCTAAGTGATGTTTAAAATGTCAGGTTCTTAGCAGGCAGAGGAGATTTTAGCAAACGGATGTACACTGGTCTCCCTCCCCTCTACCTGGTGACACCGGCCATGCTGTGTGTGGAAGCAATTTGGTGGCTGTTGGTTTGCCATATTTACACACAATGCATAAAACCCCCCACTGCTGCTGACCTATGGCATAGGTCGATGGCAGTGAAGGGGTTCAAATAGTACTGAACACCCTTTTTTTTTTATTACCATGTTTATTACAGTTCATTAGACTTTCCACAATATAAAGTATATTATATATATATATATATATATATATATATATATATATATATATATATATATATATATTACATACACTGTCCAGAAGGGGGCAGCACAGTAAGGAGGGGGGATCAGGGGATTGACATCTCTTTCTATTGATGCATGTGGGTGCTATCTGGGAGCATGCACGCAAAGGTGGCTCCAGGGGACCCTATAGGTGCCACCTGGGAACACGCATATAAAGATGGCTGTCATCTGGGAACATACATTTAATGGTGACTCCACAGGACCCTATAGGTGCCATCTGGGAACATGCATGTAAAGGTGTCTCCATGGGACCCTATATGTGCCATCTGGGAACATTCAGGTAAATGTGGCTCCATGGGACCATATAGGTGCTATCTGGGAACATGCATGTAATGGTGGCTCCACAGGACCCTGTAGGTGCCATTTGGGAACACACATGTAATGGTGACTCCATGGGACCCTATAGGTGCCATCCGGGAACATTCAGGTAAAGGTGGCTGCATGGGACCCTATAGGTGTCATCTGGGTACACGCATGCAAAGGTGGCTCCACGGGCCCCTATAGGTCTCATCTGGAAAAACACAGGTAAAGGTGGCTCCACAAGACCCTATAGGTGCCATCTGGGAACACACATGCAAAGGTGGCTCCACAGGACCCTATAGGTTCCATCTGGGAACATTCAGGTAAAGGTGGCTACACAGGACCCTATAGGTGCCATGTGGGAACACACATGTAAAGGTGGCTCCACGGGACCTTATAGATCTAATCTGGAAACATGCATGTAAAGGTGGCTTCACAGGATCCTATAGGGGCCATCTGGGAACACACATGTAAAGGTGGCTTCACAGGACCCTATAGGTGCCACCTGGGAACCTGCATGTAAAGGTGGCTCCACGGGCCCCTATAGGTGCCATCTGGGAACACACAGGTAAAGGTGGCTCCACAGGACCCTATAGGTTCCATCTAGGAACATTCAGGTAAAGGTGGCTACACGGGACCCTATGGGTGCCATCTGGAAACACACATGTAAAGGTGGCTCCATGGGACCTTATAGATGTCATCTGGGAACATGCATGTAAAGGTGGCTTCACATGATCCTATAGGGGGCCATCTGGGAACACACATGTAAAGGTGGCTTCACAGGACCCTATAGGTGCAATCTGGGAACCTGCATGTAAAGGTGGCTTCACTGGCCCCTATAGGTGCCACCTGGGAAAACACAGGTAAATGTGGCTCCACAGGACCCTATAGGTGCCATCTGGGAACACACAGGTAAAGGTGGCTCCACAGGACCCTATAGGTGCCATCTGGGAACATCTGGCAACATCCAGGTAATGGCGGCTACACAGGACCCTATAGGTGTCATCTGGGAACACACATGTA
>NW_027507718.1:545471220-545558720 GCF_037356315.1 Lithobates pipiens
TCTAGTTTGTCAGTTGCCTTTTGGAAATCTTGTCATGTGTTCAAGCACGACAGCAGATTTTTCGGGGCGTTCTATTGGGGCAATGTTTTTAGGCATTTGAGGGTTCTTTGGCTTCCATGTGCTGATTATTGTGCCCTCCACTATGCATATCATGTTACCGATCATTTCTTTTGCATGATCGGTATCCATTTTCTCATACACATTTCGGACAATCCATTTCTTACGGCCTCGGGAATACTCCAAATTTTTCCTCTCGATTAGAATCTCTGCACCACTTTCATCTTTTTTTTTTGTCAAAGCAGGTTTACGTACCACATTACGATTGTGGCTTAATGCCGCCAATTTAGTTTGAGCATCCATAGAATCATAACGATAATGTATTCGTTTAGGTCGATATTTTAGAATCATACTGTGGTACGTTTCAATAACACCGGTTTGACAAAAAAAAGTTAGATGCTTCATGTCCTTTTCTAACTTGGGATCCAAAACAATTGAAGATAACGCATGAAATGCAGGTGTTTGATGGACTAACCAGGGAACCTTTGGTGCATCAACATCAATCTCATCGTGCAAACATTTGTGCTCGATATCGCCAACCATCCATACATGTTCATTTACTACATGATGTAGTAAAGATTGCCAAAGTTCTTTAAAACGTTCCTCGTTTCCTTTGGAAGCTCTACTACACCAATAGAAATGGTTTGTTATGGATCTGATCCACGGCATAATGGCACTATGAATTTTTTTTTTTGGAAATTTGGACCAATTTTCTTTTTAAATTTTTAACATAGTGCCAAATGTCAAATTGATGATTAATATTTTCATATTTTGCAGTGGTTAACAATTTGCGTATGCCGGTGTGTCTATCGGTTCCCACAAATTGAACATCGAATTTGCTTTCAATTAGTCTGTCTAAAACTTTTGTAAATCCAAATTTTTCCATGGCGACTGATGAGGTTGTTTGTGACACCTGCACCAACTCAAAATCTACAATTTTTTGGGAGAAAAGGTCCATGAATGTATAAGTGGAAAATTTGGCAGAAAACCCAGGGCTATCGCATTGGCCGTCTCCTACAAGATACAATGTTTTTTTTTTTTTTAATTCTTCAGAAACATAGCCCTTGTTTTTTTGCCAACTATAGTCAATAGCGTGAAAAATGTATCGATTTTGCGCTCGATTGTAAGAAGTTTCTCCAAATATCTCGATGCCGCAAAGTTCAAACATTTCTCTCACTTTGGTATAGCTTCCTCCACTCACACAAATGGCGCCTGAAAGTAAAATATTTCCTGCGGGATAATTCTTAATTTTTGGCTGGCTTTCCCACAGCTTTTTGCGGTGGTCAGCAGAGCATGTGGAAAAGACACAAACCAACGTGCCAATTAGTTGTTTTTCATTTTTTTTTATTTTTGAAATACAGTCTGGATCTGGACATCGCATTTGAAACAGCAATTGATCCAGACTGCTTTCAAAAACAATAAAAAAAAAATTGTTTACGAGGTTAAGGGGTTATTGTAGAGTGTCATCTATTTGTGTGTCTTCAACACTTTCACAAAGACTTAAATTATCTTTCAAAGGAGTTTCACAATCAGACAATCGGAAAATTGGGTCGTCGTAGTATGCAAATTTTCTTTTGGGACGGATTTCAGGACTATCGACCTCAGATTCTAAGGGTGAACTCATTACTGGTGTGGGTTGGACGTTCGGTGTCCAAAGTCCAGTTGCAGTATGTGTGAGGAGGTGTCATTAAACCAGCCCCAGAACTGCAATACGGGTGATCCAAGGAGATTGATCTTGCACTAGCCATTTTACAATACCTTTCCTGTGATTCCGGGACAGTATCCTCCAAATTTGTTGTTTGGGTTTCTGCATCTTTCATTTGCACTTTGACACATTTACATGAACATGTAGTATTTACAATTTCAGATGTTGAGGTTCCTGGCATCGCGTATTTTGATCTACGAATTTTATTAAGTCTTGTGCTCCATTTAGTATCGGAGCTGGTGATCATTGAGATTTTCGGAAAAATAGTTGGTATTGCATCTTCTTTCAATTGTCTTTTTTGCCCTTGGCCAATGAAAGAATCAGCTTGGAAGTGCGCAGAACACATCCTGTACACGTTCCCACGCACATCACTTTGGATTAGTGGAACGTATTGTTCTATCATCTCAGGCTCCATACCGGCGTTTTGAAGCCAGATTTTAAGAAGTGTCGCATCCTTCGGGAAAATATAATATTTTCTTATTGGAGGATTTGACTGAGCATCACTGTCGTGGCTGCAACAAAGTGCAAAGCAGCTCGGCATTTCTATTCAATAAAGAAGAGTAAAATTAGTCAAACAAATATATTAAAAATTATATATATATATATATATATATATATATATATATATATATATATATAATTTTTTTTTGACATTAGATATTAAAAATACAAATAAAAAAAAGACACTTGTTTTATTTAATTAAATAATTTATTTAAGAGTATATTCAAAAAAAATTTTTTTAACATGAAATAAAATTACTACATAAAAAAAAAATAAAAAATTAACTCCATTTAGAATAGAATATTTAATATAATTTTACATTGCGGATTACACAAGAGAAGAGAGAGCGGGAGCGAGCATGGATAGAGAGAGCGAGGATGGAGAGAGCGAGGGAGCGCGAGGATGGATAGAGAGAGCGCGAGGATGGAGAGAGAGAGCGCGAGGATGGAGAGAGAGAGAGAGAGAGAGAGAGGGAGCGAGGATGGAGAGAGAGAGGATGGAGAGAGAGAGAGAGGATGGAGAGAGAGAGGATGGAGAGAGAGAGAGAGGATGGAGAGAGAGAGAGAGGATGGAGAGAGAGAGAGAGGATGGAGAGAGAGAGAGAGGATGGAGAGAGGATGGAGAGAGATGGAGAGAGAGAGAGCGAGGATGGAGAGAGAGAGAGAGGATGGAGAGAGAGAGAGAGAGAGAGAGGATGGAGAGAGAGAGAGGATGGAGAGAGAGAGAGAGAGAGAGAGATGGAGAGACAGAGAGAGAGAGAGAGAGACAATGGATCGAGAGAGAGAGGGAGCGAGGATGGATAGAGAGAGAGGGACAGAGGATGGATAGAGAGAGAGGGACAGAGGATGGATAGAGAGAGAGGGACAGAGGATGGATAGAGAGAGAGGGACAGAGGATGGATAGAGAGAGAGGGACAGAGGATGGATAGAGAGAGAGGGACAGAGGATGGATAGATAGCGAGCAGAAAATAGAAGAAAGAAGATGAAAACACAAAAAAAAAAAAAAATCACATAAAAGGGAAAAGAATACATTTTTATTATGGATTAGAAAGTATCAAATCCAATTGTCTGAGGGGAAAGAGAGAGAGATAGGTGGTTTGATAGCAGTAGAGTCAAAATGCGGGATAATGGTGATATAAAATAGATGTAGAGATATAGATATAAAGAAGATGGAGACATAGACAAAGGAGAAAGAACAAAAAAGGTAAAAGAAGCCGTGATTGAGACAATACACAAAATTATACATTGATTTAAAAAAAAAAAAGTTTAAAATTATGGATTTTAATAAAATCCAATTGTCGGAGATGGAAAACAGAGAGCAAAGGCGAGAGAGAGAGCGAAGGCGAGAGAGAGAGCGAAGAGAGAGCGAAGGCGAGAGAGAGAGCGAAGAGAGAGCGAAGGCGAGAGAGAGAGCGAAGAGAGCGAGAGAGCGAAGAGAGAGCGAAGGACAGGGGATAGAGAGAGCGAGGGACAGAGGATAGAGAGTTAGCGAGGGACAGAGGATAGAGAGTTAGCGAGGGACAGAGGATAGAGAGAGCGAGGGACAGCGGAAGCGAGGGACAGCGAAAGCGAGGGAGCAAAGGATATAGAGAGCGAAGGACAGAGGATAGAGAGAATGAAGGACAGCGGAAGCAAGGGACAGCGGAAGCGAGGGAGCAAAGGATCGAGAGAGTAAAGGATTGAGAGAGCAAAGGACAGAGAGCGAAGGACAGAGGATAGAGAGAGCGAGGGACAGCGGAAGCGAGGGACAGCGGAAGCGAGGGACAGCGGAAGCGAGGGAGCAAAGGATCGAGAGAGCAAAGGACAGAGAGAGCAAAGGACAGAGAAAGCAAAGGACAGAGAGAGTGAAGGACAGAGGATAGAGAGAGCGAGGGACAGCGGAAGCGAGGGACAGCGGAAGCGAGGGACAGCGGAAGCGAGGGAGCAAAGGATATAGAGAGCGAAGGACAGAGGATAGAGAGAACGAAGGACAGCGGAAGCAAGGGACAGCGGAAGCGAGGTAGCAAAGGATAGAGAGAGCAAAGGATAGAGAGAGCGAAGGATAGAGAGAGCGAAGGATAGAGAGAGCGAAGGACAGCGGAAGCGAGGGACAGCGGAAGCGAGGGACAGCGGAAGCGAGGGACAGCGGAAGCGAGGGAGCAAAGGATATAGAGAGCAAAGGACAGAGGATAGAGAGAGCGAAGGACAGAGGATAGAGAGAGCGAGGGACAGAGGATAGAGAGTTAGCGAGGGACAGAGGATAGAGAGTTGGCGAGGGACAGAGGATAGAGAGTTAGCGAGGGACAGCGGAAGCGAGGGACAGCGAAAGCGAGGGAGCAAAGGATATAGAGAGCGAAGGACAGAGGATAGAGAGAATGAAGGACAGCAGAAGCAAGGGACAGCGGAAGCGAGGGAGCAAAGGATCGAGAGAGCAAAGGATCGAGAGAGCAAAGGACAGAGAGCGAAGGACAGAGGATAGAGAGAGCGAGGGACAGCGGAAGCGAGGGACAGCGGAAGCAAGGGAGCAAAGGATCGAGAGAGCAAAGGACAGAGAGAGCAAAGGACAGAGAGAGCAAAGGACAGAGGATAGAGAGAGCGAGGGACAGCGGAAGCGAGGGACAGCGGAAGCGAGGGAGCAAAGGATATAGAGAGCGAAGGACAGAGGATAGAGAGAACGAAGGACAGCGGAAGCAAGGGACAGCGGAAGCGAGGGAGCAAAGGATAGAGAGAGCAAAGGATAGAGAGAGCGAAGGATAGAGAGAGCGAAGGACAGCGGAAGCGAGGGACAGCGGAAGCGAGGGAGCAAAGGATATAGAGAGCAAAGGACAGAGGATAGAGAGAGCGAAGGACAGAGGATAGAGAGAGCGAGGGACAGAGGATAGAGAGAGCGAGGGACAGAGGATAGAGAGTTAGCGAGGGACAGAGGATAGAGAGTTAGCGAGGGACAGAGGATAGAGAGTTAGCGAGGGACAGAGGATAGAGAGTTAGCGAGGGACAGCGGAAGCGAGGGACAGCGGAAGCGAGGGAGCAAAGGATATAGAGAGCGAAGGATAGAGGATAGAGAGAATGAAGGAAAGCGGAAGCAAGGGACAGCGGAAGCAAGGGACAGCGGAAGCAAGCAAGGATCGAGAGAGCAAAGGACAGAGAGAGCAAAGGACAGAGAGAGCGAAGGACAGAGAGAGCGAAGGACAGAGAGAGCGAAGAACAGAGGATAGAGAGAGCGAGGGACAGCGGAAGCGAGGGAGCAAAGGATATAGAGAGCGAAGGACAGAGGATAGAGAGAACGAAGGACAGCGGAAGCAAGGGACAGCGGAAGCGAGGGAGCAAAGGATAGAGAGAGCCAGGGATAGAGAGAGCGAAGGATAGAGAGAGCGAAGGACAGCGGAAGCGAGGGACAGCGGAAGCGAGGGACAGCGGAAGCGAGGGACAGCGGAAGCGAGGGAGCAAAGGATATAGAGAGCAAAGGACAGAGGATAGAGAGAGCGAAGGACAGAGGATAGAGAGTTAGCGAGGGACAGAGGATAGAGAGAGCGAGGGACAGAGGATAGAGAGTTAGCGAGGGACAGAGGATAGAGAGTTAGCGAGGCACAGAGGATAGAGAGTTAGCGAGGGACAGAGAATAGAGAGAGCGAGGGACAGCGGAAGCGAGGGACAGCGGAAGCGAGGGACAGCGGAAGCGAGGGACAGCGGAAGCGAGGGAGCAAAGGATATAGAGAGCGAAGGACAGAGGATAGAGAGAACGAAGGACAGCGGAAGCAAGGGACAGCGGAAGCGAGGGAGCAAAGGATAGAGAGAGCAAAGGATAGAGAGAGCGAAGGATAGAGAGAGCGAAGGATAGAGAGAGCGAAGGACAGCGGAAGCGAGGGACAGCGGAAGCAAGGGACAGCGGAAGCAAGGGAGCAAAGGATCGAGAGAGCAAAGGACAGAGAGAGCAAAGGACAGAGAGAGCAAAGGACAGAGAGAGCGAAGGACAGAGAGACAGAGCGAAGGACAGAGGATAGAGAGAGCGAGGGACAGCGGAAGCGAGGGACAGCGGAAGCGAGGGAGCAAAGGATATAGAGAGCGAAGGACAGAGGATAGAGAGAACGAAGGACAGCGGAAGCAAGAGACATCGGAAGCGAGGGAGCAAAGGATAGAGAGAGCAAAGGATAGAGAGAGCGAAGGATAGAGAGAGCGAAGGATAGAGAGAGCGAAGGACAGCGGAAGCGAGGGACAGCGGAAGCGAGGGACAGCGGAAGCGAGGGAGCAAAGGATATAGAGAGCAAAGGACAGAGGATAGAGAGAGCGAAGGACAGAGGATAGAGAGAGCGAGGGACAGAGGATAGAGAGTTAGCGAGGGACAGAGGATAGAGAGTTAGCGAGGGACAGAGGATAGAGAGTTAGCGAGGGACAGAGGATAGAGAGTTAGCGAGGGACAGCGGAAGCGAGGGACAGCGAAAGCGAGGGAGCAAAGGATAGAGAGAGCGAAGGACAGAGGATAGAGAGAATGAAGGACAGCGGAAGCAAGGGACAGCGGAAGCGAGGGAGCAAAGGATCGAGAGAGCAAAGGATCGAGAGAGCAAAGGACAGAGAGCGAAGGACAGAGGATAGAGAGAGCGAGGGACAGCGGAAGCGAGGGACAGCGGAAGCGAGGGACAGCGGAAGCAAGGGAGCAAAGGATCGAGAGAGCAAAGGACAGAGAGAGCAAAGGACAGAGAGAGCAAAGGACAGAGAGAGCGAAGGACAGAGAGAGCGAAGGACAGAGGATAGAGAGAGCGAGGGACAGCAGAAGCGAGGGACAGCGGAAGCGAGGGACAGCGGAAGCGAGGGAGCAAAGGATATAGAGAGCGAAGGATAGAGAGAGCGAAGGATAGAGAGAGCGAAGGATAGAGAGAGCGAAGGATAGAGAGAGCGAAGGATAGAGAGAGCGAAGGACAGCGGAAGCGAGGGACAGCGGAAGCGAGGGACAGCGGAAGCGAGGGAGCAAAGGATATAGAGAGCAAAGGACAGAGGATAGAGAGAGCGAAGGACAGAGGATAGAGAGAGCGAGGGACAGAGGATAGAGAGTTAGCGAGGGACAGAGGATAGAGAGTTAGCGAGGGACAGAGGATAGAGAGTTAGCGAGGGACAGAGGATAGAGAGTTAGCGAGGGACAGCGGAAGCGAGGGACAGCGAAAGCGAGGGAGCAAAGGATAGAGAGAGCGAAGGACAGAGGATAGAGAGAATGAAGGACAGCGGAAGCAAGGGACAGCGGAAGCGAGGGAGCAAAGGATCGAGAGAGCAAAGGATCGAGAGAGCAAAGGACAGAGAGCGAAGGACAGAGGATAGAGAGAGCGAGGGACAGCGGAAGCGAGGGACAGCGGAAGCGAGGGACAGCGGAAGCAAGGGAGCAAAGGATCGAGAGAGCAAAGGACAGAGAGAGCAAAGGACAGAGAGAGCAAAGGACAGAGAGAGCGAAGGACAGAGAGAGCGAAGGACAGAGGATAGAGAGAGCGAGGGACAGCAGAAGCGAGGGACAGCGGAAGCGAGGGACAGCGGAAGCGAGGGAGCAAAGGATATAGAGAGCGAAGGATAGAGAGAGCGAAGGATAGAGAGAGCGAAGGATAGAGAGAGCGAAGGATAGAGAGAGCGAAGGATAGAGAGAGCGAAGGACAGCGGAAGCGAGGGACAGCGGAAGCGAGGGAGCAAAGGATATAGAGAGCAAAGGACAGAGGATAGAGAGAGCGAAGGACAGAGGATAGAGAGAGCGAGGGACAGAGGATAGAGAGTTAGCGAGGGACAGAGGATAGAGAGTTAGCGAGGGACAGCGGAAGCGAGGGACAGCGAAAGCGAGGGAGCAAAGGATATAGAGAGCGAAGGACAGAGGATAGAGAGAATGAAGGACAGCGGAAGCAAGGGACAGCGGAAGCGAGGGAGCAAAGGATCGAGAGAGCAAAGGATCGAGAGAGCAAAGGATCGAGAGAGCAAAGGACAGAGAGTGAAGGACAGAGGATAGAGAGAGCGAGGGACAGCGGAAGCGAGGGACAGCGGAAGCAAGGGAGCAAAGGATCGAGAGAGCAAAGGACAGAGAGAGCAAAGGACAGAGAGAGCAAAGGACAGAGAGAGCGAAGGACAGAGAGAGCGAAGGACAGAGGATAGAGAGAGCGAGGGACAGCGGAAGCGAGGGACAGCGGAAGCGAGGGAGCAAAGGATATAGAGAGCGAAGGACAGAGGATAGAGAGAACGAAGGACAGCGGAAGCAAGGGACAGCGGAAGCGAGGGAGCAAAGGATAGAGAGAGCAAAGGATAGAGAGAGCGAAGGATAGAGAGAGCGAAGGATAGAGAGAGCGAAGGACAGCGGAAGCGAGGGACAGCGGAAGCGAGGGACAGCGGAAGCGAGGGACAGCGGAAGCGAGGGAGCAAAGGATATAGAGAGCAAAGGACAGAGGATAGAGAGAGCGAAGGACAGAGGATAGAGAGAGCGAGGGATAGAGGATAGAGAGTTAGCGAGGGACAGCGGAAGCGAGGGACAGCGGAAGCGAGGGACAGCGGAAGCGAGGGAGCAAAGGATCGAGAGAGCAAAGGACAGAGAGAGCAAAGGACAGAGAGAGCAAAGGACAGAGAGAGCGAAGGACAGAGAGAGCGAAGGACAGAGAGAGCGAAGGACAGAGGATAGAGAGAGCGAGGGACAGCGGAAGCAAGGGACAGCGGAAGCGAGGGAGCAAAGGATAGAGAGAGCAAAGGATAGAGAGAGCGAAGGATAGAGAGAGCGAAGGATAGAGAGAGCGAAGGACAGCGGAAGCGAGGGACAGCGGAAGCGAGGGACAGCGGAAGCGAGGGACAGCGGAAGCGAGGGAGCAAATGATATAGAGAGCGAAGGACAGAGGATAGAGAGAACGAAGGACAGCGGAAGCAAGGGACAGCGGAAGCGAGGGAGCAAAGGATAGAGAGAGCAAAGGATAGAGAGAGCGAAGGATAGAGAGAGCGAAGGATAGAGAGAGCGAAGAACAGCGGAAGCGAGGGACAGCGAAAGCGAGGGACAGCGGAAGCGAGGGAGCAAAGGATATAGAGAGCAAAGGACAGAGGATAGAGAGAGCGAGGGACAGAGGATAGAGAGTTAGCGAGGGACAGAGGATAGAGAGAACGAAGGACAGCGGAAGCAAGGGACAGCGGAAGCGAGGGAGCAAAGGATAGAGAGAGCAAAGGATAGAGAGAGCGAAGGATAGAGAGAGCGAAGGATAGAGAGAGCGAAGAACAGCGGAAGCGAGGGACAGCGAAAGCGAGGGACAGCGGAAGCGAGGGAGCAAAGGATAGAGAGAGCGAAGGACAGAGGATAGAGAGAGCGAGGGACAGAGGATAGAGAGTTAGCGAGGGACAGAGGATAGAGAGTTAGCGAGGGACAGCGGAAGCGAGGGACAGCGAAAGCGAGGGAGCAAAGGATATAGAGAGCGAAGGACAGAGGATAGAGAGAATGAAGGACAGCGGAAGCAAGGGACAGCGGAAGCGAGGGAGCAAAGGATCGAGAGAGCAAAGGATCGAGAGAGCAAAGGACAGAGAGCGAAGGACAGAGGATAGAGAGAGCGAGGGACAGCGGAAGCGAGGGACAGCGGAAGCGAGGGACAGCGGAAGCAAGGGAGCAAAGGATCGAGAGAGCAAAGGACAGAGAGAGCAAAGGACAGAGAGAGCAAAGGACAGAGAGAGCGAAGGACAGAGAGAGCGAAGGACAGAGGATAGAGAGAGCGAGGGACAGCGGAAGCGAGGGACAGCGGAAGCGAGGGACAGCGGAAGCGAGGGAGCAAAGGATATAGAGAGCGAAGGACAGAGGATAGAGAGAACGAAGAACAGCGGAAGCAAGGGACAGCGGAAGCGAGGGAGCAAAGGATAGAGAGAGCAAAGGATAGAGAGAGCGAAGGATAGAGAGAGCGAAGGATAGAGAGAGCGAAGGACAGCGGAAGCGAGGGACAGCGGAAGCGAGGGACAGCGGAAGCGAGGGAGCAAAGGATATAGAGAGCAAAGGACAGAGGATAGAGAGAGCGAAGGGCAGAGGATAGAGAGTTAGCGAGGGACAGCGGAAGCGAGGGACAGCGGAAGCGAGGGAGCAAAGGATCGAGAGAGCAAAGGACAGAGAGAGCAAAGGACAGAGAGAGCGAAGGACAGAGAGAGCGAAGGACAGAGAGAGCGAAGGACAGAGAGAGCGAAGGACAGAGGATAGAGAGAGCGAGGGACAGCGGAAACGAGGGACAGCGGAAGCGAGGGAGCAAAGGATATAGAGAGCGAAGGACAGAGGATAGAGAGAATGAAGGACAGCGGAAGCAAGGGACAGCGGAAGCAAGGGAGCAAAGGATCAAGAGAGCAAAGGACAGAGAGAGCAAAGGACAGAGAGAGCGAAGGACAGAGGATAGAGAGAGCGAGGGACAGAGGATAGAGAGAGAGAGGGACAGAGGATAGAGAGTTAGCGAGGGACAGAGGATAAAGAGTTAGCGAGGGACAGAGGATAGAGAGTTAGCGAGGGACAGCGGAAGTGAGGGACAGCGGAAGCGAGGGAGCAAAGGATATAGAGAGCGAAGGACAGAGGATAGAGAGAATGAAGGACAGCGGAAGCGAGGGACAGCGGAAGCAAGGGAGCAAAGGATCGAGAGAGCAAAGGACAGAGAGAGCAAAGAACAGAGAGAGCAAAGGACAGAGAGAGCGAAGGACAGAGAGAGCGAAGGACAGAGGATAGAGAGAGCGAGGGACAGCGGAAGCGAGGGACAGCGGAAGCGAGGGAGCAAAGGATATAGAGAGCGAAGGACAGAGGATAGAGAGAACGAAGGACAGCGGAAGCAAGGGACAGCGGAAGCGAGGGAGCAAAGGATAGAGAGAGCAAAGGATAGAGAGAGCGAAGGATAGAGAGAGCGAAGGATAGAGAGAGCGAAGGACAGCGGAAGCGAGGGACAGCGGAAGCGAGGGACAGCGGAAGCGAGGGAGCAAAGGATATAGAGAGCAAAGGACAGAGGATAGAGAGAGCGAAGGGCAGAGGATAGAGAGTTAGCGAGGGACAGCGGAAGCGAGGGACAGCGGAAGCGAGGGAGCAAAGGATATAGAGAGCGAAGGACAGAGGATAGAGAGAATGAAGGACAGCGGAAGCAAGGGACAGCGGAAGCAAGGGAGCAAAGGATCGAGAGAGCAAAGGACAGAGAGAGCAAAGGACAGAGAGAGCAAAGGACAGAGAGAGCGAAGGACAGAGAGAGCGAAGGACAGAGAGAGCGAAGGACAGAGGATAGAGAGAGTGAGGGACAGCGGAAGCGAGGGACAGCGGAAGCGAGAGAGCAAAGGATATAGAGAGCGAAGGACAGAGGATAGAGAGAACGAAGGACAGCGGAAGCAAGGGACAGCGGAAGCGAGGGAGCAAAGGATAGAGAGAGCGAAGGATAGAGAGAGCGAAGGATAGAGAGAGCGAAGGATAGAGAGAGCGAAGGACAGCGGAAGCGAGGGACAGCGGAAGCGAGGGACAGCGGAAGCGAGGGACAGCGGAAGCGAGGGAGCAAAGGATATAGAGAGCAAAGGACAGAGGATAGAGAGAGCGAAGGACAGAGGATAGAGAGAGCGAGGGACAGAGGATAGAGAATTAGCGAGGGACAGAGGATAGAGAGTTAGCGAGGGACAGAGGATAGAGAGTTAGCGAGGGACAGCGGAAGCGAGGGACAGCGGAAGCGAGGGAGCAAAGGATCGAGAGAGCAAAGGACAGAGAGAGCAAAGGACAGAGGATAGAGAGAGCGAGGGACAGAGGATAGAGAGAGAGAGGGAAAGAGGATAGAGAGTTAGCGAGGGACAGAGGATAGAGAGTTAGCGAGGGACAGAGGATAGAGAGTTAGCGAGGGACAGCGGAAGCGAGGGACAGCGGAAGCGAGGGATAGCGGAAGCGAGGGACAGCGGAAGCGAGGGAGCAAAGGATATAGAGAGCGAAGGACAGAGGATAGAGAGAATGAAGGACAGCGGAAGCAAGGGACAGCGGAAGCAAGGGAGCAAAGGATCGAGAGAGCAAAGGACAGAGAGAGCAAAGGACAGAGAGAGCGAAGGACAGAGAGAGCGAAGGACAGAGAGAGCGAAGGACAGAGAGAGCGAAGGACAGAGGATAGAGAGAGCGAGGGACAGCGGAAGCAAGGGACAGCGGAAGCGAGGGACAGCGGAAGCGAGGGAGCAAAGGATATAGAGAGCGAAGGACAGAGGATAGAGTGAATGAAGGACAGCGGAAGCAAGGGACAGCGGAAGCAAGGGACAGCGGAAGCAAGGGAGCAAAGGATCGAGAGAGCAAAGGACAGAGAGAGCAAAGGACAGAGAGAGCGAAGGACAGAGGATAGAGAGAGCGAGGGACAGAGGATAGAGAGAGAGAGGGACAGAGGATAGAGAGTTAGCGAGGGACAGAGGATAGAGAGTTAGCGAGGGACAGCGGAAGCGAGGGACAGCGGAAGCGAGGGAGCAAAGGATATAGAGAGCGAAGGACAGAGGATAGAGAGAATGAAGGACAGCGGAAGCAAGGGACAGCGGAAGCAAGGGAGCAAAGGATCGAGAGAGCAAAGGACAGAGAGAGCAAAGGACAGAGAGAGCAAAGGACAAAGAGAGCGAAGGACAGAGAGAGCGAAGGACAGAGAGAGCGAAGGACAGAGGATAGAGAGAGCGAGGGACAGCGGAAGCAAGGGACAGCGGAAGCGAGGGACAGCGGAAGCGAGGGACAGCGGAAGCGAGGGAGCAAAGGATATAGAGAGCGAAGGACAGAGGATAGAGAGAACGAAGGACAGCGGAAGCAAGGGACAGCGGAAGCGAGGGAGCAAAGGATAGAGAGAGCAAAGGATAGAGAGAGCGAAGGATAGAGAGAGCGAAGGACAGCGGAAGCGAGGGACAGCGGAAGCGAGGGACAGCGGAAGCGAGGGAGCAAAGGATATAGAGAGCAAAGGACAGAGGATAGAGAGAGCGAGGGATAGAGGATAGAGAGAGCGAGGGACAGAGGATAGAGAGTTAGCGAGGGACAGAGGATAGAGAGTTAGCGAGGGACAGAGGATAGAGAGTTAGCGAGGGACAGAGGATAGAGAGTTAGCGAGGGACAGAGGATAGAGAGTTAGCGAGGGACAGCGGAAGCAAGGGACAGCGGAAGCAAGGGACAGCGGAAGCAAGGGAGCAAAGGATCGAGAGAGCAAAGGACAGAGAGAGCAAAGGACAGAGAGAGCAAAGGACAGAGAGAGTGAAGGACAGAGAGAGCGAAGGACAGAGAGAGCGAAGGACAGAGGATAGAGAGAGCGAGGGACAGCGGAAGCGAGGGAGCAAAGGATATAGAGAGCGAAGGACAGAGGATAGAGAGAACGAAGGACAGCGGAAGCAAGGGACAGCGGAAGCGAGGGAGCAAAGGATAGAGAGAGCGAAGGATAGAGAGAGCGAAGGATAGAGAGAGCGAAGGATAGAGAGAGCGAAGGACAGCGGAAGCGAGGGACAGCGGAAGCGAGGGACAGCGGAAGCGAGGGAGCAAAGGATATAGAGAGCGAAGGACAGAGGATAGAGAGAACGAAGGACAGCGGAAGCAAGGGACAGCGGAAGCGAGGGAGCAAAGGATAGAGAGAGCAAAGGATAGAGAGAGCGAAGGATAGAGAGAGCGAAGGCCAGCGGAAGCGAGGGACAGCGGAAGCAAGGGACAGCGGAAGCGAGGGAGCAAAGGATCGAGAGAGTAAAGGATCGAGAGAGCAAAGGACAGAGAGCGAAGGACAGAGGATAGAGAGAGCGAGGGACAGCGGAAGCGAGGGACAGCGGAAGCGAGGGACAGCGGAAGCGAGGGAGCAAAGGATCGAGAGAGCAAAGGACAGAGAGAGCAAAGGACAGAGAGAGCAAAGGACAGAGAGAGTGAAGGACAGAGGATAGAGAGAGCGAGGGACAGCGGAAGCGAGGGACAGCGGAAGCGAGGGACAGCGGAAGCGAGGGAGCAAAGGATATAGAGAGCGAAGGACAGAGGATAGAGAGAACGAAGGACAGCGGAAGCAAGGGACAGCGGAAGCGAGGTAGCAAAGGATAGAGAGAGCAAAGGATAGAGAGAGCGAAGGATAGAGAGAGCGAAGGATAGAGAGAGCGAAGGACAGCGGAAGCGAGGGACAGCGGAAGCGAGGGACAGCGGAAGCGAGGGACAGCGGAAGCGAGGGAGCAAAGGATATAGAGAGCAAAGGACAGAGGATAGAGAGAGCGAAGGACAGAGGATAGAGAGAGCGAGGGACAGAGGATAGAGAGTTAGCGAGGGACAGAGGATAGAGAGTTAGCGAGGGACAGAGGATAGAGAGTTGGCGAGGGACAGAGGATAGAGAGTTAGCGAGGGACAGCGGAAGCGAGGGACAGCGAAAGCGAGGGAGCAAAGGATATAGAGAGCGAAGGACAGAGGATAGAGAGAATGAAGGACAGCAGAAGCAAGGGACAGCGGAAGCGAGGGAGCAAAGGATCGAGAGAGCAAAGGATCGAGAGAGCAAAGGACAGAGAGCGAAGGACAGAGGATAGAGAGAGCGAGGGACAGCGGAAGCGAGGGACAGCGGAAGCAAGGGAGCAAAGGATCGAGAGAGCAAAGGACAGAGAGAGCAAAGGACAGAGAGAGCAAAGGACAGAGGATAGAGAGAGCGAGGGACAGCGGAAGCGAGGGACAGCGGAAGCGAGGAAGCAAAGGATATAGAGAGCGAAGGACAGAGGATAGAGAGAACGAAGGACAGCGGAAGCAAGGGACAGCGGAAGCGAGGGAGCAAAGGATAGAGAGAGCAAAGGATAGAGAGAGCGAAGGATAGAGAGAGCGAAGGACAGCGGAAGCGAGGGAGCAAAGGATATAGAGAGCAAAGGACAGAGGATAGAGAGAGCGAAGGACAGAGGATAGAGAGAGCGAGGGACAGAGGATAGAGAGAGCGAGGGACAGAGGATAGAGAGTTAGCGAGGGACAGAGGATAGAGAGTTAGCGAGGGACAGAGGATAGAGAGTTAGCGAGGGACAGCGGAAGCGAGGGACAGCGGAAGCGAGGGAGCAAAGGATATAGAGAGCGAAGGATAGAGGATAGAGAGAATGAAGGAAAGCGGAAGCAAGGGACAGCGGAAGCAAGGGACAGCGGAAGCAAGGGAGCAAAGGATCGAGAGAGCAAAGGACAGAGAGAGCAAAGGACAGAGAGAGCGAAGGACAGAGAGAGCGAAGGACAGAGAGAGCGAAGAACAGAGGATAGAGAGAGCGAGGGACAGCGGAAGCGAGGGAGCAAAGGATATAGAGAGCGAAGGACAGAGGATAGAGAGAACGAAGGACAGCGGAAGCAAGGGACAGCGGAAGCGAGGGAGCAAAGGATAGAGAGAGCCAGGGATAGAGAGAGCGAAGGATAGAGAGAGCGAAGGACAGCGGAAGCGAGGGACAGCGGAAGCGAGGGACAGCGGAAGCGAGGGACAGCGGAAGCGAGGGAGCAAAGGATATAGAGAGCAAAGGACAGAGGATAGAGAGAGCGAAGGACAGAGGATAGAGAGTTAGCGAGGGACAGAGGATAGAGAGAGCGAGGGACAGAGGATAGAGAGTTAGCGAGGGACAGAGGATAGAGAGTTAGCGAGGCACAGAGGATAGAGAGTTAGCGAGGGACAGAGAATAGAGAGAGCGAGGGACAGCGGAAGCGAGGGACAGCGGAAGCGAGGGACAGCGGAAGCGAGGGAGCAAAGGATATAGAGAGCGAAGGACAGAGGATAGAGAGAACGAAGGACAGCGGAAGCAAGGGACAGCGGAAGCGAGGGAGCAAAGGATAGAGAGAGCAAAGGATAGAGAGAGCGAAGGATAGAGAGAGCGAAGGATAGAGAGAGCGAAGGACAGCGGAAGCGAGGGACAGCGGAAGCAAGGGACAGCGGAAGCAAGGGAGCAAAGGACAGAGAGAGCAAAGGACAGAGAGAGCAAAGGACAGAGAGAGCAAAGGACAGAGAGAGCGAAGGACAGAGAGACAGAGCGAAGGACAGAGGATAGAGAGAGCGAGGGACAGCGGAAGCGAGGGACAGCGGAAGCGAGGGAGCAAAGGATATAGAGAGCGAAGGACAGAGGATAGAGAGAACGAAGGACAGCGGAAGCAAGAGACATCGGAAGCGAGGGAGCAAAGGATAGAGAGAGCAAAGGATAGAGAGAGCGAAGGATAGAGAGAGCGAAGGATAGAGAGAGCGAAGGACAGCGGAAGCGAGGGACAGCGGAAGCGAGGGACAGCGGAAGCGAGGGAGCAAAGGATATAGAGAGCAAAGGACAGAGGATAGAGAGAGCGAAGGACAGAGGATAGAGAGAGCGAGGGACAGAGGATAGAGAGTTAGCGAGGGACAGAGGATAGAGAGTTAGCGAGGGACAGAGGATAGAGAGTTAGCGAGGGACAGAGGATAGAGAGTTAGCGAGGGACAGCGGAAGCGAGGGACAGCGAAAGCGAGGGAGCAAAGGATAGAGAGAGCGAAGGACAGAGGATAGAGAGAATGAAGGACAGCGGAAGCAAGGGACAGCGGAAGCGAGGGAGCAAAGGATCGAGAGAGCAAAGGATCGAGAGAGCAAAGGACAGAGAGCGAAGGACAGAGGATAGAGAGAGCGAGGGACAGCGGAAGCGAGGGACAGCGGAAGCGAGGGACAGCGGAAGCAAGGGAGCAAAGGATCGAGAGAGCAAAGGACAGAGAGAGCAAAGGACAGAGAGAGCAAAGGACAGAGAGAGCGAAGGACAGAGAGAGCGAAGGACAGAGGATAGAGAGAGCGAGGGACAGCAGAAGCGAGGGACAGCGGAAGCGAGGGACAGCGGAAGCGAGGGAGCAAAGGATATAGAGAGCGAAGGATAGAGAGAGCGAAGGATAGAGAGAGCGAAGGATAGAGAGAGCGAAGGATAGAGAGAGCGAAGGATAGAGAGAGCGAAGGACAGCGGAAGCGAGGGACAGCGGAAGCGAGGGACAGCGGAAGCGAGGGAGCAAAGGATATAGAGAGCAAAGGACAGAGGATAGAGAGAGCGAAGGACAGAGGATAGAGAGAGCGAGGGACAGAGGATAGAGAGTTAGCGAGGGACAGAGGATAGAGAGTTAGCGAGGGACAGCGGAAGCGAGGGACAGCGAAAGCGAGGGAGCAAAGGATATAGAGAGCGAAGGACAGAGGATAGAGAGAATGAAGGACAGCGGAAGCAAGGGACAGCGGAAGCGAGGGAGCAAAGGATCGAGAGAGCAAAGGATCGAGAGAGCAAAGGATCGAGAGAGCAAAGGACAGAGAGTGAAGGACAGAGGATAGAGAGAGCGAGGGACAGCAGAAGCGAGGGACAGCGGAAGCAAGGGAGCAAAGGATCGAGAGAGCAAAGGACAGAGAGAGCAAAGGACAGAGAGAGCAAAGGACAGAGAGAGCGAAGGACAGAGAGAGCGAAGGACAGAGGATAGAGAGAGCGAGGGACAGCGGAAGCGAGGGACAGCGGAAGCGAGGGAGCAAAGGATATAGAGAGCGAAGGACAGAGGATAGAGAGAACGAAGGACAGCGGAAGCAAGGGACAGCGGAAGCGAGGGAGCAAAGGATAGAGAGAGCAAAGGATAGAGAGAGCGAAGGATAGAGAGAGCGAAGGATAGAGAGAGCGAAGGACAGCGGAAGCGAGGGACAGCGGAAGCGAGGGACAGCGGAAGCGAGGGACAGCGGAAGCGAGGGAGCAAAGGATATAGAGAGCAAAGGACAGAGGATAGAGAGAGCGAAGGACAGAGGATAGAGAGAGCGAGGGATAGAGGATAGAGAGTTAGCGAGGGACAGCGGAAGCGAGGGACAGCGGAAGCGAGGGACAGCGGAAGCGAGGGAGCAAAGGATCGAGAGAGCAAAGGACAGAGAGAGCAAAGGACAGAGAGAGCAAAGGACAGAGAGAGCGAAGGACAGAGAGAGCGAAGGACAGAGAGAGCGAAGGACAGAGGATAGAGAGAGCGAGGGACAGCGGAAGCAAGGGACAGCGGAAGCGAGGGAGCAAAGGATAGAGAGAGCAAAGGATAGAGAGAGCGAAGGATAGAGAGAGCGAAGGATAGAGAGAGCGAAGGACAGCGGAAGCGAGGGACAGCGGAAGCGAGGGACAGCGGAAGCGAGGGAGCAAAGGATATAGAGAGCGAAGGACAGAGGATAGAGAGAACGAAGGACAGCGGAAGCAAGGGACAGCGGAAGCGAGGGAGCAAAGGATAGAGAGAGCAAAGGATAGAGAGAGCGAAGGATAGAGAGAGCGAAGGATAGAGAGAGCGAAGAACAGCGGAAGCGAGGGACAGCGAAAGCGAGGGACAGCGGAAGCGAGGGAGCAAAGGATATAGAGAGCAAAGGACAGAGGATAGAGAGAGCGAGGGACAGAGGATAGAGAGTTAGCGAGGGACAGAGGATAGAGAGAACGAAGGACAGCGGAAGCAAGGGACAGCGGAAGCGAGGGAGCAAAGGATAGAGAGAGCAAAGGATAGAGAGAGCGAAGGATAGAGAGAGCGAAGGATAGAGAGAGCGAAGAACAGCGGAAGCGAGGGACAGCGAAAGCGAGGGACAGCGGAAGCGAGGGAGCAAAGGATAGAGAGAGCGAAGGACAGAGGATAGAGAGAGCGAGGGACAGAGGATAGAGAGTTAGCGAGGGACAGAGGATAGAGAGTTAGCGAGGGACAGCGGAAGCGAGGGACAGCGAAAGCGAGGGAGCAAAGGATATAGAGAGCGAAGGACAGAGGATAGAGAGAATGAAGGACAGCGGAAGCAAGGGACAGCGGAAGCGAGGGAGCAAAGGATCGAGAGAGCAAAGGATCGAGAGAGCAAAGGACAGAGAGCGAAGGACAGAGGATAGAGAGAGCGAGGGACAGCGGAAGCGAGGGACAGCGGAAGCGAGGGACAGCGGAAGCAAGGGAGCAAAGGATCGAGAGAGCAAAGGACAGAGAGAGCAAAGGACAGAGAGAGCAAAGGACAGAGAGAGCGAAGGACAGAGAGAGCGAAGGACAGAGGATAGAGAGAGCGAGGGACAGCGGAAGCGAGGGACAGCGGAAGCGAGGGAGCAAAGGATATAGAGAGCGAAGGACAGAGGATAGAGAGAACGAAGAACAGCGGAAGCAAGGGACAGCGGAAGCGAGGGAGCAAAGGATAGAGAGAGCAAAGGATAGAGAGAGCGAAGGATAGAGAGAGCGAAGGATAGAGAGAGCGAAGGACAGCGGAAGCGAGGGACAGCGGAAGCGAGGGACAGCGGAAGCGAGGGAGCAAAGGATATAGAGAGCAAAGGACAGAGGATAGAGAGAGCGAAGGGCAGAGGATAGAGAGTTAGCGAGGGACAGCGGAAGCGAGGGACAGCGGAAGCGAGGGAGCAAAGGATCGAGAGAGCAAAGGACAGAGAGAGCAAAGGACAGAGGATAGAGAGAGCGAGGGACAGTGGAAACGAGGGACAGCGGAAGCGAGGGAGCAAAGGATATAGAGAGCGAAGGACAGAGGATAGAGAGAATGAAGGACAGCGGAAGCAAGGGACAGCGGAAGCAAGGGACAGCGGAAGCAAGGGAGCAAAGGATCAAGAGAGCAAAGGACAGAGAGAGCAAAGGACAGAGAGAGCGAAGGACAGAGGATAGAGAGAGCGAGGGACAGAGGATAGAGAGAGAGAGGGACAGAGGATAGAGAGTTAGCGAGGGACAGAGGATAAAGAGTTAGCGAGGGACAGAGGATAGAGAGTTAGCGAGGGACAGCGGAAGTGAGGGACAGCGGAAGCGAGGGAGCAAAGGATATAGAGAGCGAAGGACAGAGGATAGAGAGAATGAAGGACAGCGGAAGCGAGGGACAGCGGAAGCAAGGGAGCAAAGGATCGAGAGAGCAAAGGACAGAGAGAGCAAAGAACAGAGAGAGCAAAGGACAGAGAGAGCGAAGGACAGAGAGAGCGAAGGACAGAGAGAGCGAAGGACAGAGGATAGAGAGAGCGAGGGACAGCGGAAGCGAGGGACAGCGGAAGCGAGGGAGCAAAGGATATAGAGAGCGAAGGACAGAGGATAGAGAGAACGAAGGACAGCGGAAGCAAGGGACAGCGGAAGCGAGGGAGCAAAGGATAGAGAGAGCAAAGGATAGAGAGAGCGAAGGATAGAGAGAGCGAAGGATAGAGAGAGCGAAGGACAGCGGAAGCGAGGGACAGCGGAAGCGAGGGACAGCGGAAGCGAGGGAGCAAAGGATATAGAGAGCAAAGGACAGAGGATAGAGAGAGCGAAGGGCAGAGGATAGAGAGTTAGCGAGGGACAGCGGAAGCGAGGGACAGCGGAAGCGAGGGAGCAAAGGATATAGAGAGCGAAGGACAGAGGATAGAGAGAATGAAGGACAGCGGAAGCAAGGGACAGCGGAAGCAAGGGAGCAAAGGATCGAGAGAGCAAAGGACAGAGAGAGCAAAGGACAGAGAGAGCAAAGGACAGAGAGAGCGAAGGACAGAGAGAGCGAAGGACAGAGAGAGCGAAGGACAGAGGATAGAGAGAGCGAGGGACAGCGGAAGCGAGGGACAGCGGAAGCGAGAGAGCAAAGGATATAGAGAGCGAAGGACAGAGGATAGAGAGAACGAAGGACAGCGGAAGCAAGGGACAGCGGAAGCGAGGGAGCAAAGGATAGAGAGAGCAAAGGATAGAGAGAGCGAAGGATAGAGAGAGCGAAGGATAGAGAGAGCGAAGGACAGCGGAAGCGAGGGACAGCGGAAGCGAGGGACAGCGGAAGCGAGGGAGCAAAGGATATAGAGAGCAAAGGACAGAGGATAGAGAGAGCGAAGGACAGAGGATAGAGAGAGCGAGGGACAGAGGATAGAGAGTTAGCGAGGGACAGAGGATAGAGAGTTAGCGAGGGACAGAGGATAGAGAGTTAGCGAGGGACAGAGGATAGAGAGTTAGCGAGGGACAGCGGAAGCGAGGGACAGCGAAAGCGAGGGAGCAAAGGATATAGAGAGCGAAGGACAGAGGATAGAGAGAATGAAGGACAGCGGAAGCAAGGGACAGCGGAAGCGAGGGAGCAAAGGATCGAGAGAGCAAAGGATCGAGAGAGCAAAGGACAGAGAGCGAAGGACAGAGGATAGAGAGAGCGAGGGACAGCGGAAGCGAGGGACAGCGGAAGCGAGGGACAGCGGAAGCAAGGGAGCAAAGGATCGAGAGAGCAAAGGACAGAGAGAGCAAAGGACAGAGAGAGCAAAGGACAGAGAGAGCGAAGGACAGAGAGAGCGAAGGACAGAGGATAGAGAGAGCGAGGGACAGCAGAAGCGAGGGACAGCGGAAGCGAGGGACAGCGGAAGCGAGGGAGCAAAGGATATAGAGAGCGAAGGATAGAGAGAGCGAAGGATAGAGAGAGCGAAGGATAGAGAGAGCGAAGGATAGAGAGAGCGAAGGATAGAGAGAGCGAAGGACAGCGGAAGCGAGGGACAGCGGAAGCGAGGGACAGCGGAAGCGAGGGAGCAAAGGATATAGAGAGCAAAGGACAGAGGATAGAGAGAGCGAAGGACAGAGGATAGAGAGAGCGAGGGACAGAGGATAGAGAGTTAGCGAGGGACAGAGGATAGAGAGTTAGCGAGGGACAGCGGAAGCGAGGGACAGCGAAAGCGAGGGAGCAAAGGATATAGAGAGCGAAGGACAGAGGATAGAGAGAATGAAGGACAGCGGAAGCAAGGGACAGCGGAAGCGAGGGAGCAAAGGATCGAGAGAGCAAAGGATCGAGAGAGCAAAGGATCGAGAGAGCAAAGGACAGAGAGTGAAGGACAGAGGATAGAGAGAGCGAGGGACAGCAGAAGCGAGGGACAGCGGAAGCAAGGGAGCAAAGGATCGAGAGAGCAAAGGACAGAGAGAGCAAAGGACAGAGAGAGCAAAGGACAGAGAGAGCGAAGGACAGAGAGAGCGAAGGACAGAGGATAGAGAGAGCGAGGGACAGCGGAAGCGAGGGACAGCGGAAGCGAGGGAGCAAAGGATATAGAGAGCGAAGGACAGAGGATAGAGAGAACGAAGGACAGCGGAAGCAAGGGACAGCGGAAGCGAGGGAGCAAAGGATAGAGAGAGCAAAGGATAGAGAGAGCGAAGGATAGAGAGAGCGAAGGATAGAGAGAGCGAAGGACAGCGGAAGCGAGGGACAGCGGAAGCGAGGGACAGCGGAAGCGAGGGACAGCGGAAGCGAGGGAGCAAAGGATATAGAGAGCAAAGGACAGAGGATAGAGAGAGCGAAGGACAGAGGATAGAGAGAGCGAGGGATAGAGGATAGAGAGTTAGCGAGGGACAGCGGAAGCGAGGGACAGCGGAAGCGAGGGACAGCGGAAGCGAGGGAGCAAAGGATCGAGAGAGCAAAGGACAGAGAGAGCAAAGGACAGAGAGAGCGAAGGACAGAGAGAGCGAAGGACAGAGAGAGCGAAGGACAGAGAGAGCGAAGGACAGAGGATAGAGAGAGCGAGGGACAGCGGAAGCAAGGGACAGCGGAAGCGAGGGAGCAAAGGATAGAGAGAGCAAAGGATAGAGAGAGCGAAGGATAGAGAGAGCGAAGGATAGAGAGAGCGAAGGACAGCGGAAGCGAGGGACAGCGGAAGCGAGGGAGCAAAGGATATAGAGAGCGAAGGACAGAGGATAGAGAGAACGAAGGACAGCGGAAGCAAGGGACAGCGGAAGCGAGGGAGCAAAGGATAGAGAGAGCAAAGGATAGAGAGAGCGAAGGATAGAGAGAGTGAAGGATAGAGAGAGCGAAGAACAGCGGAAGCGAGGGACAGCGAAAGCGAGGGACAGCGGAAGCGAGGGAGCAAAGGATATAGAGAGCAAAGGACAGAGGATAGAGAGAGCGAGGGACAGAGGATAGAGAGTTAGCGAGGGACAGAGGATAGAGAGAACGAAGGACAGCGGAAGCAAGGGACAGCGGAAGCGAGGGAGCAAAGGATAGAGAGAGCAAAGGATAGAGAGAGCGAAGGATAGAGAGAGCGAAGGATAGAGAGAGCGAAGAACAGCGGAAGCGAGGGACAGCGAAAGCGAGGGACAGCGGAAGCGAGGGAGCAAAGGATAGAGAGAGCGAAGGACAGAGGATAGAGAGAGCGAGGGACAGAGGATAGAGAGTTAGCGAGGGACAGAGGATAGAGAGTTAGCGAGGGACAGCGGAAGCGAGGGACAGCGAAAGCGAGGGAGCAAAGGATATAGAGAGCGAAGGACAGAGGATAGAGAGAATGAAGGACAGCGGAAGCAAGGGACAGCGGAAGCGAGGGAGCAAAGGATCGAGAGAGCAAAGGATCGAGAGAGCAAAGGACAGAGAGCGAAGGACAGAGGATAGAGAGAGCGAGGGACAGCGGAAGCGAGGGACAGCGGAAGCGAGGGACAGCGGAAGCAAGGGAGCAAAGGATCGAGAGAGCAAAGGACAGAGAGAGCAAAGGACAGAGAGAGCAAAGGACAGAGAGAGCGAAGGACAGAGAGAGCGAAGGACAGAGGATAGAGAGAGCGAGGGACAGCGGAAGCGAGGGACAGCGGAAGCGAGGGAGCAAAGGATATAGAGAGCGAAGGACAGAGGATAGAGAGAACGAAGAACAGCGGAAGCAAGGGACAGCGGAAGCGAGGGAGCAAAGGATAGAGAGAGCAAAGGATAGAGAGAGCGAAGGATAGAGAGAGCGAAGGATAGAGAGAGCGAAGGACAGCGGAAGCGAGGGACAGCGGAAGCGAGGGACAGCGGAAGCGAGGGAGCAAAGGATATAGAGAGCAAAGGACAGAGGATAGAGAGAGCGAAGGGCAGAGGATAGAGAGTTAGCGAGGGACAGCGGAAGCGAGGGACAGCGGAAGCGAGGGAGCAAAGGATCGAGAGAGCAAAGGACAGAGAGAGCAAAGGACAGAGAGAGCGAAGGACAGAGAGAGCGAAGGACAGAGAGAGCGAAGGACAGAGAGAGCGAAGGACAGAGGATAGAGAGAGCGAGGGACAGTGGAAACGAGGGACAGCGGAAGCGAGGGAGCAAAGGATATAGAGAGCGAAGGACAGAGGATAGAGAGAATGAAGGACAGCGGAAGCAAGGGACAGCGGAAGCAAGGGACAGCGGAAGCAAGGGAGCAAAGGATCAAGAGAGCAAAGGACAGAGAGAGCAAAGGACAGAGAGAGCGAAGGACAGAGGATAGAGAGAGCGAGGGACAGAGGATAGAGAGAGAGAGGGACAGAGGATAGAGAGTTAGCGAGGGACAGAGGATAAAGAGTTAGCGAGGGACAGAGGATAGAGAGTTAGCGAGGGACAGCGGAAGTGAGGGACAGCGGAAGCGAGGGAGCAAAGGATATAGAGAGCGAAGGACAGAGGATAGAGAGAATGAAGGACAGCGGAAGCGAGGGACAGCGGAAGCAAGGGAGCAAAGGATCGAGAGAGCAAAGGACAGAGAGAGCAAAGAACAGAGAGAGCAAAGGACAGAGAGAGCGAAGGACAGAGAGAGCGAAGGACAGAGAGAGCGAAGGACAGAGGATAGAGAGAGCGAGGGACAGCGGAAGCGAGGGACAGCGGAAGCGAGGGAGCAAAGGATATAGAGAGCGAAGGACAGAGGATAGAGAGAACGAAGGACAGCGGAAGCAAGGGACAGCGGAAGCGAGGGAGCAAAGGATAGAGAGAGCAAAGGATAGAGAGAGCGAAGGATAGAGAGAGCGAAGGATAGAGAGAGCGAAGGACAGCGGAAGCGAGGGACAGCGGAAGCGAGGGACAGCGGAAGCGAGGGAGCAAAGGATATAGAGAGCAAAGGACAGAGGATAGAGAGAGCGAAGGGCAGAGGATAGAGAGTTAGCGAGGGACAGCGGAAGCGAGGGACAGCGGAAGCGAGGGAGCAAAGGATATAGAGAGCGAAGGACAGAGGATAGAGAGAATGAAGGACAGCGGAAGCAAGGGACAGCGGAAGCAAGGGAGCAAAGGATCGAGAGAGCAAAGGACAGAGAGAGCAAAGGACAGAGAGAGCAAAGGACAGAGAGAGCGAAGGACAGAGAGAGCGAAGGACAGAGAGAGCGAAGGACAGAGGATAGAGAGAGCGAGGGACAGCGGAAGCGAGGGACAGCGGAAGCGAGAGAGCAAAGGATATAGAGAGCGAAGGACAGAGGATAGAGAGAACGAAGGACAGCGGAAGCAAGGGACAGCGGAAGCGAGGGAGCAAAGGATAGAGAGAGCGAAGGATAGAGAGAGCGAAGGACAGCGGAAGCGAGGGACAGCGGAAGCGAGGGACAGCGGAAGCGAGGGAGCAAAGGATATAGAGAGCAAAGGACAGAGGATAGAGAGAGCGAAGGACAGAGGATAGAGAGAGCGAGGGACAGAGGATAGAGAATTAGCGAGGGACAGAGGATAGAGAGTTAGCGAGGGACAGAGGATAGAGAGTTAGCGAGGGACAGCGGAAGCGAGGGACAGCGGAAGCGAGGGAGCAAAGGATCGAGAGAGCAAAGGACAGAGAGAGCAAAGGACAGAGGATAGAGAGAGCGAGGGACAGAGGATAGAGAGAGAGAGGGAAAGAGGATAGAGAGTTAGCGAGGGACAGAGGATAGAGAGTTAGCGAGGGACAGAGGATAGAGAGTTAGCGAGGGACAGCGGAAGCGAGGGACAGCGGAAGTGAGGGATAGCGGAAGCGAGGGACAGCGGAAGCGAGGGAGCAAAGGATATAGAGAGCGAAGGACAGAGGATAGAGAGAATGAAGGACAGCGGAAGCAAGGGACAGCGGAAGCAAGGGAGCAAAGGATCGAGAGAGCAAAGGACAGAGAGAGCAAAGGACAGAGAGAGCAAAGGACAAAGAGAGCGAAGGACAGAGAGAGCGAAGGACAGAGAGAGCGAAGGACAGAGGATAGAGAGAGCGAGGGACAGCGGAAGCAAGGGACAGCGGAAGCGAGGGACAGCGGAAGCGAGGGAGCAAAGGATATAGAGAGCGAAGGACAGAGGATAGAGTGAATGAAGGACAGCGGAAGCAAGGGACAGCGGAAGCAAGGGACAGCGGAAGCAAGCGAGCAAAGGATCGAGAGAGCAAAGGACAGAGAGAGCAAAGGACAGAGAGAGCGAAGGACAGAGGATAGAGAGAGCGAGGGACAGAGGATAGAGAGAGAGAGGGACAGAGGATAGAGAGTTAGCGAGGGACAGAGGATAGAGAGTTAGCGAGGGACAGCGGAAGCGAGGGACAGCGGAAGCGAGGGAGCAAAGGATATAGAGAGCGAAGGACAGAGGATAGAGAGAATGAAGGACAGCGGAAGCAAGGGACAGCGGAAGCAAGGGAGCAAAGGATCGAGAGAGCAAAGGACAGAGAGAGCAAAGGACAGAGAGAGCAAAGGACAAAGAGAGCGAAGGACAGAGAGAGCGAAGGACAGAGAGAGCGAAGGACAGAGAGAGCGAAGGACAGAGGATAGAGAGAGCGAGGGACAGCGGAAGCAAGGGACAGCGGAAGCGAGGGACAGCGGAAGCGAGGGACAGCGGAAGCGAGGGAGCAAAGGATATAGAGAGCGAAGGACAGAGGATAGAGAGAACGAAGGACAGCGGAAGCAAGGGACAGCGGAAGCGAGGGAGCAAAGGATAGAGAGAGCAAAGGATAGAGAGAGCGAAGGATAGAGAGAGCGAAGGACAGCGGAAGCGAGGGACAGCGGAAGCGAGGGACAGCGGAAGCGAGGGAGCAAAGGATATAGAGAGCAAAGGACAGAGGATAGAGAGAGCGAGGGATAGAGGATAGAGAGAGCGAGGGACAGAGGATAGAGAGTTAGCGAGGGACAGAGGATAGAGAGTTAGCGAGGGACAGAGGATAGAGAGTTAGCGAGGGACAGAGGATAGAGAGTTAGCGAGGGACAGAGGATAGAGAGTTAGCGAGGGACAGAGGATAGAGAGTTAGCGAGGGACAGCGGAAGCAAGGGACAGCGGAAGCAAGGGACAGCGGAAGCAAGGGAGCAAAGGATCGAGAGAGCAAAGGACAGAGAGAGCAAAGGACAGAGAGAGCAAAGGACAGAGAGAGTGAAGGACAGAGAGAGCGAAGGACAGAGAGAGCGAAGGACAGAGGATAGAGAGAGCGAGGGACAGCGGAAGCGAGGGAGCAAAGGATATAGAGAGCGAAGGACAGAGGATAGAGAGAACGAAGGACAGCGGAAGCAAGGGACAGCGGAAGCGAGGGAGCAAAGGATAGAGAGAGCGAAGGATAGAGAGAGCGAAGGATAGAGAGAGCGAAGGATAGAGAGAGCGAAGGACAGCGGAAGCGAGGGACAGCGGAAGCGAGGGAGCAAAGGATATAGAGAGCGAAGGACAGAGGATAGAGAGAACGAAGGACAGCGGAAGCAAGGGACAGCGGAAGCGAGGGAGCAAAGGATAGAGAGAGCAAAGGATAGAGAGAGCGAAGGATAGAGAGAGCGAAGGCCAGCGGAAGCGAGGGACAGCGGAAGCGAGGGACAGCGGAAGCGAGGGAGCAAAGGATATAGAGAGCAAAGCACAGAGGATAGAGAGAGCGAGGGATAGAGGATAGAGAGAGCGAGGGATAGAGGATAGAGAGTTAGCGAGGGACAGAGGATAGAGAGTTAGCGAGGGACAGAGGATAGAGAGTTAGCGAGGGACAGAGGATAGAGAGTTAGCGAGGGACAGCGGAAGCGAGGGACAGCGGAAGCGAGGGAGCAAAGGATATAGAGAGCGAAGGACAGAGAGAGCAAAGGACAGAGAGAGCAAAGGACAAAGAGAGCGAAGGACAGAGAGAGCGAAGGACAGAGGATAGAGAGAGCGAGGGACAGCGGAAGCAAGGGACAGCGGAAGCGAGGGACAGCGGAAGCGAGGGACAGCGGAAGCGAGGGAGCAAAGGATATAGAGAGCTAAGGACAGAGGATAGAGAGAACGAAGGACAGCGGAAGCAAGGGACAGCGAAAGCGAGGGAGCAAAGGATAGAGAGAGCAAAGGATAGAGAGAGCGAAGGATAGAGAGAGCGAAGGACAGCGGAAGCGAGGGACAGCGGAAGCGAGGGACAGCGGAAGCGAGGGACAGCGGAAGCGAGGGAGCAAAGGATATAGAGAGCAAAGGACAGAGGATAGAGAGAGCGAAGGACAGAGGATAGAGAGAGCGAGGGATAGAGGATAGAGAGTTAGCGAGGGACAGAGGATAGAGAGTTAGCGAGGGACAGCGGAAGCGAGGGACAGCGGAAGCGAGGGACAGCGGAAGCGAGGGAGCAAAGGATATAGAGAGCGAAGGACAGAGGATAGAGAGAATGAAGGACAGCGGAAGCAAGGGACAGCGGAAGCAAGGGACAGCGGAAGCAAGGGAGCAACGGATCGAGAGAGCAAAGGACAGAGAGAGCAAAGGACAGAGAGAGCGAAGGACAGAGAGAGCGAAGGACAGAGAGAGCGAAGGACAGAGGATAGAGAGAGCGAGGGACAGCGGAAGCGAGGGACAGCGGAAGCGAGGGAGCAAAGGATATAGAGAGCGAAGGACAGAGGATAGAGAGAACGAAGGACAGCGGAAGCAAGGGACAGCGGAAGCGAGGGAGCAAAGGATAGAGAGAGCGAAGGATAGAGAGAGCGAAGGACAGCGGAAGCGAGGGACAGCGGAAGCGAGGGAGCAAAGGATATAGAGAGCAAAGGACAGAGGATAGAGAGAGCGAGGGATAGAGGATAGAGAGTTAGCGAGGGACAGAGGATAGAGAGTTAGCGAGGGAAAGAGGATAGAGAGAGCGAGGGACAGCGGAAGCGAGGGACAGCGGAAGCGAGGGACAGCGGAAGCGAGGGAGCAAAGGATATAGAGAGCGAAGGACAGAGGATAGAGAGAACGAAGTACAGCGGAAGCAAGGGACAGCGGAAGCGAGGGAGCAAAGGATATAGAGAGCGAAGGACAGAGGATAGAGAGAGCGAGGGACAGCGGAAGCGAGGGACAGCGGAAGCGAGGGACAGCGGAAGCAAGGGAGCAAAGGATCGAGAGAGCAAAGGACAGAGAGAGCAAAGGACAGAGAGAGCAAAGGACAGAGAGAGCAAAGGACAGAGAGAGCGAAGGACAGAGGATAGAGAGAGCGAGGGACAGCGGAAGCGAGGGACAGCGGAAGCGAGGGACAGCGGAAGCGAGGGAGCAAAGGATATAGAGAGCGAAGGACAGAGGATAGAGAGAACGAAGGACAGCGGAAGCAAGGGACAGCGGAAGCGAGGGAGCAAAGGATAGAGAGAGCAAAGGATAGAGAGAGCGAAGGATAGAGAGAGCGAAGGATAGAGGATAGAGTGAATGAAGGAAAGCGGAAGCAAGGGACAGCGGAAGCAAGGGACAGCGGAAGCAAGGGACAGCGGAAGCAAGGGAGCAAAGGATCGCGAGAGCAAAGGACAGAGAGAGCAAAGGACAGAGAGAGCAAAGGACAGAGAGAGCGAAGGACAGAGAGAGCGAAGGACAGAGGATAGAGAGAGCGAAGGACAGCGGAAGCGAGGGACAGCGGAAGCGAGGGAGCAAAGGATATAGAGAGCAAAGGACAGAGGATAGAGAGAGCGAAGGACAGAGGATAGAGAGAGCGAGGGACAGAGGATAGAGAGTTAGCGAGGGACAGAGGATAGAGAGTTAGCGAGGGACAGCGGAAGCGAGGGACAGCGAAAGCGAGGGAGCAAAGGATATAGAGAGCGAAGGACAGAGGATAGAGAGAATGAAGGACAGCGGAAGCAAGGGACAGCGGAAGCGAGGGAGCAAAGGATCGAGAGAGCAAAGGATCGAGAGAGCAAAGGATCGAGAGAGCAAAGGACAGAGGATAGAGAGAGCGAGGGACAGCGGAAGCGAGGGACAGCGGAAGCAAGGGAGCAAAGGATCGAGAGAGCAAAGGACAGAGAGAGCAAAGGACAGAGAGAGCAAAGGACAGAGAGAGCGAAGGACAGAGAGAGCGAAGGACAGAGGATAGAGAGAGCGAGGGACAGCGGAAGCGAGGGAGCAAAGGATATAGAGAGCGAAGGACAGAGGATAGAGAGAGCGAGGGACAGCGGAAGCGAGGGACAGCAGAAGCGAGGGACAGCGGAAGCAAGGGAGCAAAGGATCGAGAGAGCAAAGGACAGAGAGAGCAAAGGACAGAGAGAGCAAAGGACAGAGAGAGCGAAGGACAGAGAGAGCGAAGGACAGAGGATAGAGAGAGCGAGGGACAGCGGAAGCGAGGGAGCAAAGGATATAGAGAGCGAAGGACAGAGGATAGAGAGAACGAAGGACAGCGGAAGCAAGGGACAGCGGAAGCGAGGGAGCAAAGGATAGAGAGAGCAAAGGATAGAGAGAGCGAAGGATAGAGAGAGCGAAGGACAGCGGAAGCGAGGGACAGCGGAAGCGAGGGACAGCGGAAGCAAGGGAGAAAAGGATCGAGAGAGCAAAGGACAGAGAGAGCAAAGGACAGAGAGAGCGAAGGACAGAGAGAGCGAAGGACAGAGAGAGCGAAGGACTGAGGATAGAGAGAGCGAGGGACAGCGGAAGCAAGGGACAGCGGAAGCGAGGGAGCAAAGGATATAGAGAGCGAAGGACAGAGGATAGAGAGAACGAAGGACAGCGGAAGCAAGGGACAGCGGAAGCGAGGGAGCAAAGGATAGAGAGAGCGAAGGATAGAGAGAGCGAAGGATAGAGAGAGCGAAGGACAGCGGAAGCGAGGGACAGCGGAAGCAAGGGACAGCGGAAGCGAGGGACAGCGGAAGCGAGGGAGCAAAGGATATAGAGAGCAAAGGACAGAGGATAGAGAGTTAGCGAGGGATAGAGGATAGAGAGAGCGAGGGACAGAGGATAGAGAGTTAGCGAGGCACAGAGGATAGAGAGTTAGCGAGGGACAGAGGATAGAGAGAGCGAGGGACAGCGGAAGCGAGGGACAGCGGAAGCGAGGGACAGCGGAAGCGAGGGAGCAAAGGATATAGAGAGCGAAGGACAGAGGATAGAGAGAACGAAGGACAGCGGAAGCAAGGGACAGCGGATGCGGGGGAGCAAAGGATAGAGAGAGCGAAGGATAGAGAGAGCGAAGGACAGCGGAAGCAAGGGACAGCGGAAGCAAGGGACAGCGGAAGCAAGGGAGCAAAGGATCGAGAGAGCAAAGGACAGAGAGAGCAAAGGACAGAGAGAGCAAAGGACAGAGAGAGCGAAGGACAGAGAGAGCGAAGGACAGAGGATAGAGAGAGTGAGGGACAGCGGAAGCGAGGGACAGCGAAAGCGAGGGAGCAAAGGATATAGAGAGCGAAGGACAGAGGATAGAGAGAATGAAGGACAGCGGAAGCAAGGGACAGCGGAAGCGAGGGAGCAAAGGATCGAGAGAGCAAAGGATCGAGAGAGCAAAGGACAGAGAGCGAAGGACAGAGGATAGAGAGAGCGAGGGACAGCGGAAGCGAGGGACAGCGGAAGCGAGGGACAGCGGAAGCGAGGGAGCAAAGGATCGAGAGAGCAAAGGACAGAGAGAGCAAAGGACAGAGAGAGCGAAGGACAGAGAGAGCGAAGGACAGAGGATAGAGAGAGCGAGGGACAGCGGAAGCGAGGGACAGCGGAAGCGAGGGAGCAAATGATATAGAGAGCGAAGGACAGAGGATAGAGAGAACGAAGGACAGCGGAAGCAAGGGACAGCGGAAGCGAGGGAGCAAAGGATAGAGAGAGCAAAGGATAGAGAGAGCGAAGGATAGAGAGAGCGAAGGACAGCGGAAGCGAGGGACAGCGGAAGCGAGGGACAGCGGAAGCGAGGGAGCAAAGGATATAGAGAGCAAAGGACAGAGGATAGAGAGAGCGAAGGACAGAGGATAGAGAGTTAGCGAGGGACAGAGGATAGAGAGTTAGCGAGGGATAGAGGATAGAGAGTTAGCGAGGGACAGAGGATAGAGAGTTAGCGAGGGACAGAGGATAGAGAGTTAGCGAGGGACAGCGGAAGCGAGGGACAGCGGAAGCGAGGGAAAGCGGAAGCGAGGGAGCAAAGGATATAGAGAGCGAAGGACAGAGGATAGAGTGAATGAAGGAAAGCGGAAGCAAGGGACAGCGGAAGCGAGGGAGCAAAGGATCGAGAGAGCAAAGGATAGAGAGAGTGAAGGATAGAGAGAGCGAAGGATAGAGAGAGCGAAGAACAGCGGAAGCGAGGGACAGCGAAAGCGAGGGACAGCGGAAGCGAGGGAGCAAAGGATATAGAGAGCAAAGGACAGAGGATAGAGAGAGCGAAGGACAGAGGATAGAGAGAGCGAGGGACAGAGGATAGAGAGTTAGCGAGGGACAGAGGATAGAGAGTTAGCGAGGGACAGCGGAAGCGAGGGACAGCGAAAGCGAGGGAGCAAAGGATATAGAGAGCGAAGGACAGAGGATAGAGAGAATGAAGGACAGCGGAAGCAAGGGACAGCGGAAGCGAGGGAGCAAAGGATCGAGAGAGCAAAGGACAGAGAGCGAAGGACAGAGGATAGAGAGAGCGAGGGACAGCGGAAGCGAGGGACAGCGGAAGCAAGGGAGCAAAGGATCGAGAGAGCAAAGGACAGAGAGAGCAAAGGACAGAGAGAGCAAAGGACAGAGAGAGCGAAGGACAGAGAGAGCGAAGGACAGAGGATAGAGAGAGCGAGGGACAGCGGAAGCGAGGGAGCAAAGGATATAGAGAGCGAAGGACAGAGGATAGAGAGAACGAAGGACAGCGGAAGCAAGGGACAGCGGAAGCGAGGGAGCAAAGGATAGAGAGAGCAAAGGATAGAGAGAGCGAAGGATAGAGAGAGCGAAGGACAGCGGAAGCGAGGGACAGCGGAAGCGAGGGACAGCGGAAGCAAGGGAGAAAAGGATCGAGAGAGCAAAGGACAGAGAGAGCAAAGGACAGAGAGAGCGAAGGACAGAGAGAGCGAAGGACAGAGAGAGCGAAGGACTGAGGATAGAGAGAGCGAGGGACAGCGGAAGCAAGGGACAGCGGAAGCGAGGGAGCAAAGGATATAGAGAGCGAAGGACAGAGGATAGAGAGAACGAAGGACAGCGGAAGCAAGGGACAGCGGAAGCGAGGGAGCAAAGGATAGAGAGAGCGAAGGATAGAGAGAGCGAAGGATAGAGAGAGCGAAGGACAGCGGAAGCGAGGGACAGCGGAAGCAAGGGACAGCGGAAGCGAGGGACAGCGGAAGCGAGGGAGCAAAGGATATAGAGAGCAAAGGACAGAGGATAGAGAGTTAGCGAGGGATAGAGGATAGAGAGTTAGCGAGGGACAGAGGATAGAGAGTTAGCGAGGCACAGAGGATAGAGAGTTAGCGAGGGACAGAGGATAGAGAGTTAGCGAGGGACAGAGGATAGAGAGTTAGCGAGGCACAGAGGATAGAGAGTTAGCGAGGGACAGAGGATAGAGAGAGCGAGGGACAGCGGAAGCGAGGGACAGCGGAAGCGAGGGACAGCGGAAGCGAGGGAGCAAAGGATATAGAGAGCGAAGGACAGAGGATAGAGAGAACGAAGGACAGCGGAAGCAAGGGACAGCGGAAGCGAGGGAGCAAAGGATAGAGAGAGCGAAGGATAGAGAGAGCGAAGGATAGAGAGAGCGAAGGACAGCGGAAGCAAGGGACAGCGGAAGCAAGGGACAGTGGAAGCAAGGGAGCAAAGGATCGAGAGAGCAAAGGACAGAGAGAGCAAAGGACAGAGAGAGCGAAGGACAGAGAGAGCGAAGGACAGAGGATAGAGAGAGTGAGGGACAGCGGAAGCGAGGGACAGCGGAAGCGAGGGAGCAAAGGATATAGAGAGCGAAGGACAGAGGATAGAGAGAATGAAGGACAGCGGAAGCAAGGGACAGCGGAAGCAAGGGACAGCGGAAGCAAGGGAGCAAAGGATCGAGAGAGCAAAGGACAGAGAGAGCAAAGGACAGAGAGAGCAAAGGACAGAGAGAGCGAAGGACAGAGAGAGCGAAGGACAGAGGATAGAGAGAGTGAGGGACAGCGGAAGCAAGGGACAGCGGAAGAGAGGGAGCAAAGGATATAGAGAGCGAAGGACAGAGGATAGAGAGAACGAAGAACAGCGGAAGCAAGGGACAGCGGAAGCGAGGGAGCAAAGGATAGAGAGAGCGAAGGATAGAGAGAGCGAAGGATAGAGAGAGTGAAGGATAGAGAGAGCGAAGGACAGCGGAAGCGAGGGACAGCGGAAGCGAGGGAGCAAAGGATATAGAGAGCGAAGGACAGAGGATAGAGAGAACGAAGGACAGCGGAAGCAAGGGACAGCGGAAGCGAGGGAGCAAAGGATAGAGAGAGCAAAGGATAGAGAGAGCGAAGGATAGAGAGAGCTAAGGACAGCGGAAGCGAGGGACAGCGGAAGCGAGGGACAGCGGAAGCGAGGGAGCAAAGGATAGAGAGAGCGAAGGATAGAGAGAGCGAAGGATAGAGAGAGCGAAGGACAGCGGAAGCGAGGGACAGCGGAAGCAAGGGACAGCGGAAGCGAGGGACAGCGGAAGCGAGGGAGCAAAGGATATAGAGAGCAAAGGACAGAGGATAGAGAGTTAGCGAGGGATAGAGGATAGAGAGAGCGAGGGACAGAGGATAGAGAGTTAGCGAGGGACAGAGGATAGAGAGTTAGCGAGGCACAGAGGATAGAGAGTTAGCGAGGGACAGAGGATAGAGAGAGCGAGGGACAGCGGAAGCGAGGGACAGCGGAAGCGAGGGACAGCGGAAGCGAGGGAGCAAAGGATATAGAGAGCGAAGGACAGAGGATAGAGAGAACGAAGGACAGCGGAAGCAAGGGACAGCGGAAGCGAGGGAGCAAAGGATAGAGAGAGCGAAGGATAGAGAGAGCGAAGGATAGAGAGAGCGAAGGACAGCGGAAGCAAGGGACAGCGGAAGCAAGGGACAGTGGAAGCAAGGGAGCAAAGGATCGAGAGAGCAAAGGACAGAGAGAGCAAAGGACAGAGAGAGCGAAGGACAGAGAGAGCGAAGGACAGAGGATAGAGAGAGTGAGGGACAGCGGAAGCGAGGGACAGCGGAAGCGAGGGAGCAAAGGATATAGAGAGCGAAGGACAGAGGATAGAGAGAACGAAGAACAGCGGAAGCAAGGGACAGCGGAAGCGAGGGAGCAAAGGATAGAGAGAGCGAAGGATAGAGAGAGCGAAGGATAGAGAGAGTGAAGGATAGAGAGAGCGAAGGACAGCGGAAGCGAGGGACAGCGGAAGCGAGGGAGCAAAGGATATAGAGAGCGAAGGACAGAGGATAGAGAGAACGAAGGACAGCGGAAGCAAGGGACAGCGGAAGCGAGGGAGCAAAGGATAGAGAGAGCAAAGGATAGAGAGAGCGAAGGATAGAGAGAGCTAAGGACAGCGGAAGCGAGGGACAGCGGAAGCGAGGGACAGCGGAAGCGAGGGAGCAAAGGATATAGAGAGCAAAGGACAGAGGATAGAGAGAGCGAAGGACAGAGGATAGAGAGTTAGCGAGGGACAGAGGATAGAGAGTTAGCGAGGGACAGAGGATAGAGAGTTAGCGAGGGACAGAGGATAGAGAGTTAGCGAGGGACAGCGGAAGCGAGGGACAGCGGAAGCGAGGGAGCAAAGGATATAGAGAGCGAAGGACAGAGGATAGAGAGAATGAAGGACAGCGGAAGCAAGGGACAGCGGAAGCAAGGGAGCAAAGGATCGAGAGAGCAAAGGACAGAGAGAGCAAAGGACAGAGAGAGCAAAGGACAAAGAGAGCGAAGGACAGAGAGAGCGAAGGACAGAGAGAGCGAAGGACAGAGGATAGAGAGAGCGAGGGACAGCGGAAGCAAGGGACAGCGGAAGCGAGGGACAGCGGAAGCGAGGGAGCAAAGGATATAGAGAGCGAAGGACAGAGGATAGAGAGAACGAAGGATAGCGGAAGCAAGGGACAGCGGAAGCGAGGGAGCAAAGGATAGAGAGAGCAAAGGATAGAGAGAGCGAAGGATAGAGAGAGCGAAGGGCAGCGGAAGCGAGGGACAGCGGAAGCGAGGGACAGCGGAAGCGAGGGACAGCGGAAGCGAGGGAGCAAAGGATATAGAGAGCAAAGGACAGAGGATAGAGAGAGCGAAGGACAGAGGATAGAGAGAGCGAGGGATAGAGGATAGAGAGAGCGAGGGACAGAGGATAGAGAGTTAGCGAGGGACAGAGGATAGAGAGTTAGCGAGGGACAGAGGATAGAGAGTTAGCGAGGGACAGAGGATAGAGAGTTAGCGAGGGACAGCGGAAGCGAGGGACAGCGGAAGCGAGGGACAGCGGAAGCGAGGGAGCAAAGGATATAGAGAGCGAAGGACAGAGGATAGAGAGAATGAAGGACAGCGGAAGCAAGGGACAGCGGAAGCAAGGGAGCAAAGGATCGAGAGAGCAAAGGACAGAGAGAGCAAAGGACAGAGAGAGCGAAGGACAGAGAGAGCGAAGGACAGAGAGAGCGAAGGACAGAGGATAGAGAGAGCGAGGGACAGCGGAAGCGAGGGACAGCGGAAGCGAGGGAGCAAAGGATATAGAGAGCGAAGGACAGAGGATAGAGAGAACGAAGGACAGCGGAAGCAAGGGACAGCGGAAGCGAGGGAGCAAAGGATAGAGAGAGCGAAGGATAGAGAGAGCGAAGGATAGAGAGAGCAAAGGACAGAGAGAGCGAAGGACAGCGGAAGCGAGGGACAGCAGAAGCGAGGGACAGCGGAAGCGAGGGAGCAAAGGATATAGAGAGCAAAGGACAGAGGATAGAGAGAGCGAGGGATAGAGGATAGAGAGAGCGAGGGACAGAGGATAGAGAGTTAGCGAGGGACAGAGGATAGAGAGTTAGCGAGGGACAGAGGATAGAGAGTTAGCGAGGGACAGAGGATAGAGAGTTAGCGAGGGACAGCGGAAGCGAGGGACAGCGGAAGCGAGGGACAGCGGAAGCGAGGGAGCAAAGGATATAGAGAGCGAAGGACAGAGGATAGAGAGAATGAAGGACAGCGGAAGCAAGGGACAGCGGAAGCAAGGGAGCAAAGGATCGAGAGAGCAAAGGACAGAGAGAGCAAAGGACAGAGAGAGCGAAGGACAGAGAGAGCGAAGGACAGAGAGAGCGAAGGACAGAGGATAGAGAGAGCGAGGGACAGCGGAAGCGAGGGACAGCGGAAGCGAGGGAGCAAAGGATATAGAGAGCGAAGGACAGAGGATAGAGAGAACGAAGGACAGCGGAAGCAAGGGACAGCGGAAGCGAGGGAGCAAAGGATAGAGAGAGCGAAGGATAGAGAGAGCGAAGGATAGAGAGAGCAAAGGACAGAGAGAGCAAAGGACAGCGGAAGCGAGGGACAGCAGAAGCGAGGGACAGCGGAAGCGAGGGAGCAAAGGATATAGAGAGCAAAGGACAGAGGATAGAGAGAGCGAGGGATAGAGGATAGAGAGAGCGAGGGATAGAGGATAGAGAGTTAGCGAGGGACAGAGGATAGAGAGAACGAAGGACAGCGGAAGCAAGGGACAGCGGAAGCGAGGGACAGCGGAAGCGAGGGACAGCGGAAGCGAGGCAGCAAAGGATAGAGAGAGCGAAGGAGATTCAGAAAAAAGTAGGAGGCAAGAAAAGTCTCACATCT
Organism: Lithobates pipiens; assembly: GCF_037356315.1. Taxonomy (NCBI): domain Eukaryota; kingdom Metazoa; phylum Chordata; class Amphibia; order Anura; family Ranidae; genus Lithobates; species Lithobates pipiens. The sequence continues at coordinate 545,508,753 of NW_027507718.1, forward strand.
AAAAATCACACACATAAAAAAAAAAAAAAAAAGAAATACAAAAAAATAAAGTTACACAAATTAAATACAATATTTAATTTTTGGCATGGCTTTGAATAATCAATTCCACTTGTCTTTTGAATCTATGGGATAAAAAATAAAAATTATTAAAAATAAAAGCAAAGCAAACAACAAAAACAGTACAAGAACATAAACGTGTTTATAGTGCGTTAACCACTTGCCTACTGGGCACTTAAACACCCCTCCTGCCCAGACCAATTTTGAGCTTTCGTTGCTCTCACACTTTGAACGACAATTACTCAGTCATGTAACACCGAATCGAACTTTTCTTATTTAGATTGTTTCACACAAGTAGAACTGTCTTTTGCTCTTGTATGATCACCTGTGTTTTTTTTTTTTTCTATTTCATTTGTGCTATAAATGAACAAAGTCGCGCTGTCCCATTGATTTCGATGGGTATGAGCGGTTAATACACCGCTCCTTCATCGCTCAGAAGATGCGGCTAGCAGGACTTTTTTCAGCATCCTGCTAGCGCAACGCTCCAGTGTGAAAGCCCTCCAGCTTTCAGGCTGGGTTCGCACTGCTGCGGATACAAGAACTGGATGTGATTCGCACCGCCTTGCAGTGCAAATCACATCCGATCGATGTGCAATGCGAGTTCAGCCATACAGATAGTATGGCTGAATTCGCATCGCACCCGCCCCAAACTCGCACGGGACCCTTTTTTTGGTCCGCAGCAGAATCGGATCGCATGGGTGTTCACACCATGCGATCCGAGTTTGCAGATCGCACTGCGATATGCGAACTGATCTGGGGGTGTCATTAATGTTTCACTGACACTCCCAGCAGTTCGCATAGGGCAGTGTGAACTGCTGCCGGGAGGTATGCAATGCGGGAACCCGCCGCGGATTCGCGGCGTTCCCGCATCGCTGCAATGTGAACCCATCACACTGTAGTGAAAGAGGCCAGTTTTTTCAGGCACTACACAGGTGCTATTTTTACCGCTGTAACGCATGAAAACCGCCACAGTGTGAAAGGGGTCTTAGCGTCCGCTCTGCAGCCATCTTTTGGCTATAAAGCGGGCGCAAAGTGGTTTACAGACACATACACACATTTTTTTAATGCATTAAATAACTTACTTGAATCCGATGTAGATTAAACAGCTAAGAAATCGGTCACAGAATTTTCTATGCAGTAGTTCGTTAACTGAAAGGAAAAAAATATAAAATAAAAATACATTAGTAAAGTTTAATAATTATGTTAAAAAAAAAAAGGATTAAAAAAAAAAAAAAAAATTATAAAAATGGCTTTTTAATAATTTTTGTAGTTAGCAAAATATTTTAAAAATAAAATTTTTTAAAGTATTAATGCAACAAATAAAAGTATAAACGCAGCCAAAAAAATATATAAAAAAAAAAAAGTTTGAACTTACCTTATAATTGAAGGTTTTGATTGACAATGAGAAAGATCTTCAATCTACAATTGCGCGGTCGTGCTACACTGTACCCAAATGAAATTGTTATCATTTTGTTCGCACAAATAGAGCTTTATTTTGGTGTTATTTATTCACGACTCCGTTTTTTTTTTTTGCGATATAAGCGCAAAAATAGCGGAAATTTGGAAAAAAAACAATATTTTCTTTTTTCTATTTGAAAAGAAATCCAATAAAATCAAATTTTGTCATAAATTTAAGCCAAAATGTATTCTGCTACATGTTTTTGGTAAAAAAAATTCCGTTAAGTGTATAATAATTGGTTTGTGTGATCACGGACATATGTACGCAAATGATCATGTACATATGTGTGCAGGTGATCACGTACATATGTGTGCAGATAATCATTGGGACATGTGATTTTAGTGGGACATATGTGGGGGACATGTTTTTATTATTAGGGACATGTGTTTTTATTATTTGGGGACATGTATGTTTTGGGGACATGTGTGTTTTGGGGACATATGTGGGGACTGTGTTTGTACTGTGTGGTGTGTTGTGTGTTTACACTACACTGATGATCAGTGAGTAAAAAGCTGTAAAAAGCAGCCCATACTCACTGATCATCAGCCGGCTGCAGCGATCTGCTCTCCTCTCCTCAGCGATGACTTCCGTGTGAGGAGAGGAGAGCCAATTGCCTAGCAACCGGCTGTTTGTTTAGATCACATGACGGCCGTGATTGGACACGGCCGTCATGTGATCAGGAGGGCCAATCACAGAGCCCTCCTGCCGATCTGAGATGTGCCGTGTCCGGGTGACACGAGCACATCGGGATCGCGCCGCTGCGCGAGCGCGCGCGCGATCCCGCTACTCCTGAAGGACGTTCCTGAACGGCCTATCAGGAGTAGATGGCTCCCACCCGGCCGTATATATGCATTGGCCGGGTGGGAAGTGGTTAAAATGTTTATTGTCCCCCGTGACTGAGCTCTGATTAAACTCCAACAAAAAGCAGCAACATAAACAAAGGCTTGACAATTGACAAATGCCAATGTCGTGTTTGTCTGACATGAGATAAGGCTGAAATAAACAATGAGAGCTTAAATATACCGATAACAAAACAGACAGTGTATCAAACAGCTTTCCTTTTTTGAAAACCCCATCTAGTCGAAGAAAAAGTTGGGCATGTCAAAAACGACGGTGCATCAAAATTTTTTAACAGGTGTCTGGCAATGGCAAAAGTCGCTGACCATTGGGTACTGAAGCTCCTAACAGAGGAGAAACAAAACAAGACGAGACTACCTTAGTGCTAACATGGACTCATTTATTAGAACCAAAATGCCAAGTATTTATAATACAATAGAAGACTAAAACCTAACCTAATTAGCATGAGCTAATTATCTAAATCAACACTTAGACTAGTTGACTGAGGGATAAGACTTTTCGGCTCCTAGCTCGCTAACAATTCAATAAACATTACCATAAACATCAACACAGGGTTAATTAGCACAAACAGCAATGTGTGAATATTTAATAGACTGGACTCATTTACACAACAGACAGGTGGCTGGAGTTCATGACATTAGCATCTAACAGTTTGTGTCCCAACAGCATGAGGCAACACACATTAGATATACAGCATTGACTCTGATTAGCACAGATTATAGTGGGGTTCTCATTCACCCTGTGCCCCTTAAAATCCAGGGCCAATAATCCATCAGCAAGAGGCTCGCATTCAGTCCTCTCAAAAAGCCTCGGGTCCCAGCTAGGTCTGTCATATTTTCCTTCCGCAAGAAATTTATATTTGTATATTCCTCCTAAGAAGTCAAATGTATGCTATCACATTTGTGAACCTTTTATTTAAATAGGCGAGTTTGGTGTCTACATGGTATCTTCCCCTACACTAATATGACCACATTATATGAAGGCAACTTCATTACCATAGGAGTTATGGAAAATGGATTATAGTTGTGAGCTTGAGATGTATCAAAGATTATCTTTAGTTCAAACACCATACCCATGGATTGTGCTGTTTTAGACCGTTTATGACAGGACCATTTACAACAGGATCTCATTAGGAGTCTTTGGAAGAAACGTCATTAATCTCTAGTACCAAGACCTTCTACATTGCTGAGTGCTTTCTGCACCATTCAGGAAGAAGCCCTTTTATCGGTGAATACAAGCCTTCATTTGGTTGGCTAAGGTAGAGATGTGGAAGAATGATGTCACCTCAAGCCTTGTATTCATTGATAAAAGTATAAGCCTTCTGCTGAATGGTGGAGAGGCATTCAGCCCAACTCTCTTTTAATTACAGTAGTAGAGGAGAAGTTGCCCGTACTACTGCTGGAACATAGAACCACTTTCTGTATGTAGCCAAAGCTACTACATTATATTGGAGCACACACACACACACACACCAGCCACATCATTTGGTAATGGAAATAGTTTGTTTGGGCCAGCTTGGCCCGAATGAACTTTTTAAAGTGAAATTAAACCTAGAATTCTACTGAAGGTTCCGTTTGGGCTTTAAACACAGAAGGCAAGCATCTGATTGGATTCCAGTGTTTATAGACCTTTGCCTCGTGTTAGGTAATGAGAAAAAAGAGAGACATTTGGCTTCTATCACATATTAATCGAAATCTTGACTGGATACAGTTGCAACTTGCATAGTTGGTGAGATTGAAAAAAAAATAAAACTCATGGAACAGTGATGTGTTCCAGGACATGTTTGGGAAAGGGTACAGCGCCTGGAACCTTGCACAAAATATTACATTGTTTATTGACAAGAGGAGGGGGGGGGGGTCTGATTCTTTTGAAATGAGGCGTTTCCAGGCATGCAACCCAACATGATGAATATACAGTCTGCGTTTTTGCACAGCCAAGATGTCAGTTAAGCCACTTTCCCACCAGGCTTACGCTGCTCCGCTCTGTTTGACAATGGGGGAATGTTAATTATATTCACATGTGTTCCTCTTGTCCAGCATAGGGGAACATGGAGGAAGAGTACAACGACTGGCACTTATAACGAAATACTTGGCCCGAGATAGATCGCCATATTTTCTTGTCTCCCGGCTTGAGAAGTATTTTGTTTTGTTACTCTAAACCTTCTTTGGCAAATGCTAAATTTTCACAAAAAGATAGAAGCGCTGTGACATCTGGTAAAACTGTTATTAGAAATCTGTAAAAAAAAAATGTTGAGAATTTGGATGACAAGAGTGGAAGATACAATGTACAGATGCTGATATATACTTAACAAATGATAGATAACTTGACCCTGTGTACGTAGACGGGAGAAGAAGACATTCCACACATAAAGACTTCTTGTGAATCTGATGTTTTATCACACACCACTGGTGGGTGTTTGTCACCAGCTCACCTCCAGAAATCCCCTTGTTCATCTGGCCCTTTGGCCCATCTTCCTGATATTGGGTATGTATCTTCACCACTAATATGCCCTTATGAGAGGCTGTAGTGGTCAACACACCTCACGTGTTCTTGATGATGTTGGGTGGCATGTCCAATTGGCAGGGAATTTTGATGACAGAGTGGAAGATTCATTGTTTCAGATTTAACACACCATAGATAAGTTGACCCTGTGTACATATGCAGGAGAAGAAGACATTCCACCCATAAAAGCTTCATGTTGTGATCTTCAAAAATCAGATGCTTTCTCACAAATTACTGGTGGGTGTTGGTCACCAGTGTGACGGAACCAATCCCACACTCCGATTGAGTGCTTCCGTCAGTATACCGCTTCCTAAGTCTGAATATAGATAACAGATATTCCATCCGCTCACAAGCACAAAACAAGACAACACTTGCTTAGCTGCTCAACATGGACTGATTTATTAGAACCAAAATGGCAAGTATTTATAATACAGTAGAAGACTAAAACCTAACCTAATTAGCATGAGCTAATTAGCTAAATCAACACTCAGACTAGTTGACTGAGGGATACGACTTTTCGGCTCTTAGCTCACTAACAATTCAATAAACATTACCATAAACCTCAACACAGGGTTAATTAGCCCAAACAACAATGTGTGGAATACTATTACTATACTAATACTATACAAGCCAGACTAGACTCATTTACATTATACAAGCCAACAGACAGGTGGCTGGAGTTCATGACATTAGCATCTGACAGTGTGTGTCCCAACAGCATGAGGCAATGCACATTATATATACAGCATTGAATCTGACAAGCACAGATTATAGTTGGGTTCTCATTCACCCTGTGCCCCTTAAAATTCAGGGCCCATAATCAGTCTGCAAGAGGCTCGCATTCAGTCCTCTCAAAAAGCCTGTGTCCCAGCTAGGTCTGTCACACCAGCTCACCTCCAGTGGTTGCCTCGGTCATTCTTCCTGATGTTAAGTACGCATTCACCACCACTTGATATTGTTGGGCGGCTTGTAAAATTTGCAGTCAATCCACAGAGAGATTTCTTCAGGTTTTTGTAGAACAGATTTTACAATGAGATGATTAGAGTATTCAAAACAGAAACTTTTTGTTACAGCTTTGTCAAAAATTTTCTTTGGATACACTTTAAAGTTGTTGTAAACCTCAAGCTTGTACTTGTACCTATAGGTAAGCCTATAATAAGGCTTACCTATAGGTACTGTAAATATCTCCTAAACATGCACCGTTTAGGCGATATTTACTATAATATATATATATATACAGCCGATTTACATCACTGGTGCATGTACTCTAAAGGCACGGCATGTCCATTCCTTCAGAATCCTGTGCTGTAAACGACCATTCCCCCACGCATGCGTGGGAGTGATGTGATCATGGCTCCAACCAGTCACGCAGCTGGAGTCCGCAAAACCGGATGGAAGGTGGGTGAAGATGGAAGCGGCCTCCAGCGATGAGATCGCATCACTGTAATTAGAGGCATAATTAGAACCTTCAGGACCCCGATGCAAACCTTCAGGGCTCCAGTGCCCCCCCCCCCCCACTCTGAGCCTGAGGCCCTTTCCACTGATCCCAGGGCCCTTCACTCCCCTGACATGTTGACAACCCCAGATTACTTTTTTTTATGGAGCACATTTTTTACTGCACTCCTACATCAGTGCCCCCTTAGTACCTGCAGAATGCGCCCTTAGTTTAATTGTACTAAGGGGGCACTCTGGAGGAGGACGTAAAGGGGCACCCTGGAGAATGTAGAGGGGCACTTTGGAGGTTCTATGGGGGCACTCTGGAGAATCCACCACCAGACCCGCCCGATTAGTAGCAGCAGTACTGAGCCTACACTACAGCACAGCCATAGCACTTTTCTCCTGTCACGGACATACGGACAGGAGAAAAGTGCTCAGTCTTTACAGCACAGATCGGCCACCATTCCTGCCCTTCTAGACCACCCCCACCCCCCCCCCCCCCACAGTGGTGGAACGTAAGGGCCCGGTTTTCAAGTGTGACCTTTGCAACTCTGGAAGTTCCACCACTGGATCAGTGGTGGTGGGGGGTGAGATCAGTGGTGAGGGGTGGGGGGGGGTCAGTGGTGGTCAGGGGGGTGGGATCAGTGGCAGTGTTGGTGGTGAGGGGGTGGGATCAGTGGCGTGAGGGGGTGGGATCAGTGGCGGTGAAGGAGTGGGATCAGTGGCAGCCATGGTGGTGAGGCTGGTAGGATCAGTGGCAGCCATGGTGGTGAGGGGGGAAGGATCACTGGCAGCCGTGGTGGTGAGGGGGTGGGATTATTGGCAGCTGTGGTGGTGAGGGGGTGGGATTAGTGGCAGAGGTGATGGGAGTAGGGTTAAGATTGGTGGTGGGGGGAGATGAGATCAGTGGCAGTTGTTGTTCCTTCGCCCCACCACCACTCTCAACCCTATCTCCCCCCATCACCACTGCCACAGATTTAATCCCTATCCCACCCCCCAATCACATCTGCCACAGAGGTGACGGAGGGGAGGGGGGGGTATGGGTTGAGCTCAATGGCAGTGGTGATGGGGGATAGGGATTAGATCGGTGGTGGGGTGATGGGATCAGCAAGAGGCAGCAGTGGGGGAGGAGAGGATCAGTTGCAATTTCTGGTAACTTTGTCAGTCGATTCCCCTCAGTATAGCTCTCCACCTGCCTCCAGGGATGCCTCTTGCGCCATAGGGTCTCCTCGCAGAGGGGAGAGCTTCACTCTATTGTTTGTTAGCTGACTTTCTCATTCAGTGTCCCTTCCCTACATGGCTGCAGCGCAGTCCGCAGTGACAGTACTCAGTCTCCCATCAAAGGTGAACAGTAGTGAGAGGGGTGGGTGGTCCCCTCAGTGACAGAATGGGCATTGCCGGGGCGGGCCCCTCAGTGACAGAACGGGCTGTGGCGGGAGGGCCCCTCAGTGGTGGAATAGGCAGGTGCTGCCCCCCACGGTGGTGGAACTCCAGGGCCCAGTGGCAGGTGTGACTGCTGTGACCCTGGTAGTTCCGCCACAGGCTGGAATGCTTAGTTTTCAGGTAATTTTCATGCTAACACATTATACCTTGCAGGTCTAACTAAAAAAAAAAAACACACCCAGAGGTTTTCAACCACTTTCATTTAAAAGGGAAGGTATCGTAAAAGCATGACATTTGTAGGACTTAAGCCCAGTGTAATGTATATATAACCTTCCCCCATGACAGGCACCCCCTCTCCAAACCCCATCCCACATTAACAAACGACTGGACTAGATTTGGAGTAAATGGCCACCCGGCCTTAATTTATTTGCAAAATATACTTTAATAAAATACCATAAATAACTTCAAATAACTGTAAAAATTCCCAGCATTTTAAACGGGTCATGGGTAAAGTATAACAAACACACTGGTCACTGCAAACGACTTCCAACTTTTTGACCTCCAGACGGAATCCCCTGTCTTGGAGGCTAACCATCGCAGTGACCTACCCCCTTTTAACCCTTCCAGGTTAACCCCTCGTAACCTGGTAGTACCCTTAAACCACCCTCATCCCATGGATGGGTACAACGTTTTTTCTACCTGTACCTCACATTACCTCTTCAAAAGCCCCAAGAACCCGCCACAGCCCGAAAGGGATAACGCCTTACCCTTTCGAGCACCTCCACATGCGCAGCCCTTGCTGAATACCCTCCTGAAGGCCTAATGCCCACAGATCCGACCCCACATCAGTTAACTGAATGCCATCGCTCCTCAAATACCGCCAAGGGTCTATTTCCAATTCCCTATGTCTTCTAGCCAGGCCCCCATTTCTAATGAAGAACCTTCTCACCTCTTTGTTCACCTTCACCCTGGCCCTATTCACCTTCTTATCGAATAAAGCCCATCTCCATGACGTCCTACCCACCATATCAGACCAAACCATCACCATATTAGGATAAGCAGATTTGAACCTCAAAAAATCGCACCTCTAGGCTGTCGCAGTTAAACCTCCCCCCAATAAAAGGTTCCCCCCAAATCCCCATGGCCACTACAATAGGGAACAGCTCCAAAAGAACCAGGTTCTTCAACAGCCCTGCCTCAGACCACTCGGATGGCCAGCGTGCCACGCACCATTGACCTTTAAAGAAGGCCCCGAAACCCGTGGACCCAGCCGTGTCCGTGAATAACTCCAGGTCACAGTTACTAATGGGACCGGACATCCAAAGGGCCCGGCCATTAAAAAACTCCAAGAACCCTTGCCAGGGCCTTCAAGTCCTCTCTATGGTCCTGATTGAGGGTCACAAAATGGGTCTGAGCCCGAATGCCCGCAGTAGCGGCTGCCAGCCGGTGGCAAAACACGCGCCCCATTGGAATAATCCGACAGGCGAAGTTCAGCTTCCCCAGCAACGATTACAACTGACGCAGTGGCAATTTACACACTTCGACAGTCCCGAGTATTTCCTCTTGAAGCCTCACCAGCTTGTGCAACGGCAACCTGCATCTTCACGGAATCGATCATGATCCCCAAGAATGTGATACAATCCATGGGCCCCTCCATTTTTCCCGGAGCCAAAGGGACTCCAAAGCGCTCCGCCAGATGTTGCAGCGTTCCCAAAAGAAATGCGCAAACATTGGTGCCCGCCGGGCCAACACATAGGAAGTCGTCCAGATAATGGATGACTGAGTTGATGCCCGACACATTGCGGACATCCCATTCCAAGAAGGAGCTGAACTGCTCAAAGAAGGCACACGAAAACGAACAACCCTTTGGAAGGCAGCGGTCCACGTAAAACCCCCCATCCCACGTGCAGCCCAGCAGTTGAAAACTCTCTGGGTGCACTGGCAGAAGTCAGATTCGATGTCCGATTATGTCCCTCGGCCATAACGCCGGACCCACGCAACGGCCGCATCAAAGGAAGTGTATGTCACCGCACACTCCTCCGGAGCAATGGCATCGTTAACAGAACCCCCTTTAGGGAACGACAAGTGATGGATCAATCTGAACTTATTGGGCTCCTTCTTAGGCACCAACCCCAGTGGAGAAACCACCAGGTCTGGGAGAGGCGCCTAATGGAAAGGGCCGGCCATGCGACCTAATGCAACCTCTTTACCCAATTTTTTTGTGACAACTGCTGAGTACAGCAGAGCAGACTTCAAATTTTTTGCCAGAGGTGGCACCGAGGTCAGTGAACAAGGGATCTTAAAACCTGAAGTAAACCCATCCTCTAACAATTGAGCCCCCACCTGGTCGGGGTATCTTCTGAGGAAAGGCAACACCCTTTCCACCCACACCGGAGTCGTCCCTCTTGTGCGTAGGATCTCCGGGAAGCCCTTTTCCTTTTTTTAAACATTTGGCAAGCGCGTGGGATCCCCCGCAGCCAGAACACGTGTGTTTGAATCGGCAGTTTGCCCCAAACTTACACGTGCCCTTATTAACCTGCCAGCAGAAACCCCAACGTTTTCCGGTCGGCTGTCCTGAGGTTGCCGAACCTCCGACCCCGGCTGAAAAAACTGGTTAGGGGCCATCATTAGCTTCATCCATAGGCTAATGTCCTTATGATCCCAGTGAAGAGACGGCCGGACTGCCATTCGTTGCCTGAATTGCTCATCGTAACGGAGCCATGCCGTCGCTCCGTACGTCCTGTGTGCTTCACTGATGGCTTCTAAGTATACGAACAGCGCCGAACAGTGCTCCGGAGTCTTCTCTCCCACAACGCTCACCAATATAGCAAACGCCTGAAGCCAATTGGCAAAGGTACGAGGAATCAACCTATACCTATGCTTCTCCTTCGTCCTCCTTATTCCTGTCTTCGAGCTTCAACCTATCCAGGTTTTCCCGGAGCCGCTGTGCCCCCCTCTGCTCACGGAGCCATGCGGCGCCCTGACTGGCCACTGCCAACCGCAACTGTGCCAGAAAGTTATCACTTGCCACCATTGTCCACAGAGCTGCCGAGCAGGAAGGTGCGTCCTATGACTTCCTCCTCCACTCTCTGAGTGATAGCATAGCATGCTGCTATCACGGACTAAGCCGTGGCTCCGCCCCCAGCTCCTCCTACCCCCAGCTCTTAAAGCGGCCAATAATTCCTCTTAAAACAGCGACTGTGCTGTCCAGCACATGTCATGCCGTCCCTGCGCCCACCCCCTGTGGCTGTTAGCTACGGGACTTACTTTACCATGGCATTTCACGTAACTTGAGTAAAGCAAGTGAGTGGCGCCATTTTATAAATCTCCATATGGTTAAAGTTGATAAGAATTCTATGACATCTGGAAAAAGGTGTCTGTACTTGAACGAGCTTCCTCTTTAGAGTGGGCCTTGAATCTCAATAGTTTCCTAGCAATGGTCCATTAGCTCATTATCCTCCAGAACAGACACAGAATTCAGGAAGAATTTCCAGCGGTCTATAAAGAGGACACTGTCAGTAAATGACTCTTTACACTCGGGGTGCCCAACCAGTGACCCATGGAGCCCTCTGATGTGGCCTGCGACCTCTTGCCCTGGGATGGCAGCAGGGCTGGACTGGGACAAAAATTTGGCCCTGGACTTCATCATGACCGGCCCACTTTAATTTTGAGTGTCTCCATCAGCACTTCCTTTTACATCAGAGTGTCCTCCCTCTCCTCCCCCTCCCACGTGTACTCACAGTTTTGAGCGCCGCTTCTCGTTCCTCTCTCCAGTCATATGATAAGTGATAAGGGGAGAGACGATGGAATGTCTGCCAGCTGTCTATCTCCCTCTACAGGCTGGAGGGAGTAGAAAGCCTAATGCTCTCTCCAGCAAGCGACAGCAGCTGCTCCTCCTAACAGGAGTGAAATCGCGATCACTCACTGTCAGAGAGGAGCGCACCTGACCGGGCCCACTGAGCCATCGGCCCACCGGGAAACTCCCTGTAGTCCCGATGGCCAGTACATGCCTGCATGGCAGGTTGGCAAGCCCAGATTGCAGGTTTGCCGACCTGCCATCCCAGAGCATCAGTGTTGTGAATGAAGCCGACGGTAGAGAAAGCAAGCACCTGCAGAGCAGAGCAGCATAAGCCAATGCTTCCTGTATAGCGCCGGCTCATGTCATAGGCGGAGTGATACCAAATGCCCTCTGCCTGGGACAGCAGCAGCTGGCGATAACTGAATGGACCTCACTAAAATCACAGTTTATGTAAGGGCACATCTGTTCTGCAGTGGTTACCGGGCTGCTTTCAAACTGATCCGCCGGTGCAGCTGCGGGTTACCTGCACTGAGCCATAGACTTCTGGTTTTACCTGCGGGTTGGGGGCGCTTTCAGAAAGTGCACCAAACCCGCAGGATATGATAGAATTGTATGGCAAAGTGCAGCTAGCCCACAGGAAAACCCACAGATGAACTGCGCTGCACCTGCGGCGTGGGTAGACCACAAACCAATCAGTGTAAAGCTGCCTGAATAGAGCGTCCAACCCAATTCGGACGCTCTATTAGTCTCTATGGAGCGGCAGATGAAAACAGACTTGTGTCCATTTACACCCGCCTACCTCGGATTAGATCTGCTAAAAAAATAAAAATAAAAGCGGATCCGTCCCCTTCCATCTGATCGGATCAGAGGGCCCATAGGAGTAGAGTGGGCTGTGTCTGTGTGCGCTCTGCATATGCAGAGTGGACACGGACCTGCCATCCGCCCGCTCCGCTCATTGTGGCCCGCGACTGGTTACTAAGTCGCCTAAGTGGCCCTCGCTCTTCAAAAGGTCGGGCACCCCTGCTTTACACAAATGCTGTATTTATAGGCGTATAACACGCACTTTTTTCCTCCCAAGATTGGGGGTAAGTGTTATACGCCGATCCCCCACTATTTTTAACCCTTTCTGCCGCTCTCTGCGGCTTCCGGGTATTTTCGGGCGTCCTCGGCTATTTTCGGCCGTTCTCGGTGGCTTTCGGAAAGCCGAAAGCCGCCATGTGTGGCCGAAAATAGCCGAGAATGGCCGAGTGCGGCCGAAAATAGCCGAAAGCCACCGAGAACTACCGAGCGCCGCCGAGATACGCAGGACATCCGCTCTGTATCTCGGCAGCGCCATTTTTAAATGGCAAAGCCACAGACAAGACTGCAAATGACACTGACAAGGCTGCATTGATGGGCTGTTTCGGAACATCAAACCAATTTAAACGATAGTCAAGGACAACACAAGTAAACACAAAATGCAATTTGTAAATGAAGGTGTTTATTATTAAAGGTGAAAAAAAATCCAAACCATCATGGCCCTGTGTGAAAAAGTGATTGCCCCCAAACCTAATAACTGGTTGGGCCACCCTTAGCAGCAACAACTGCAACCAAGCGTTTGCGATAACGTGCAATGAGGCTTTTACAGCGTCCTGGAGGAATTTTGGCCCACTCATCTTTGCAGAATTGTCCTAATTCAGTTACATTAGAGGGTTTTCGAGCATGAATGGCCTTTTTAAGGTCATACCACAACATCTCAATAGGATTCAGGTCAGGACTTTGGCTAGGCCACTCCAAAGTCTTCATTTTGTTTTTCTTCAGCCATTCGGTGGTGGACTTGCTGGTGTGTTTAGGATCATTGTCCTGCTGCAGAACCCAAGTTCGTTTCAGCTTGAGTACACGAACAGATGGTCGGACATTCTCCTTCAGGATCTCTTGGTAGACAGCAGAATTCATAGTTCCTTTTATTTATCTGCCTCTACTTACATATGAATGCCATCACTATTTACATATCAGTGTTGATATTTACATATGAATGAATGAATGAATGAAATACTTATATAGCGCACAATGCGAACTGGTACATATAAACACAGGGTCTGCAGGTGAGTCATCTGTATACAATAATAGGGCAGAGCTGGGCAGCATTAGTAACAGAACTTCACACTGAGATATCAGGATATAGCATGGGACTAAAACCTCAAGGAACAAGGAAATTTAAACTGGGATAGTTACCAAGTATGAGGTAGTTACTTTGGGCCCCACAACAATGACAGGGCCCAGGGCAGCTGCCCCTTTTGCCCTGCCTTAAAAACGGCCCTGCTACCATGGAATTAGAGTAGGGAATCTGACATCCTGATTATTATCCAACCATTCATCCAGCACTCCACCAACACACATGTCAAGACCCTGGTCTGAGCATGTGACCCCCGGTGTCTCTGGCAATGTCTCTTCTTGTTGGGCCACCTGGGATGCTGGACCGCTCCCTGGGCAATCCCTTGAAAGGTCTTGCCTTGAATGCTGTTTCTCTTGAACTATGAACTCTTTTCTCTTGAACTATGAACTCTTTTCTCCTGAACTATGAACTCTTTTCTCCTGAACTATGAACTCTTTTCTCTTGAACTATGAACTCTTTTCTCCTGAACTATTAACTCTTTTCTCTTGAACTATGAACTCTTTTCTCCTGAACTGTGAACTCTTTTTTCCTCCCATGAACTTCCTATTTAAGCCACTTCCTGTTTGCCAGATTATTGTCCTCTCTTCAGCCAATATCTCACTCTTGCTGCTGTCTGTTTCTTCGCTACCACTCGTTTCCGACCTTTGGCTTGTTCCTCGACTATTCTTCTACTTGATCCCAACCTGTCACTACTTGTTACTAACCTTTGGCTTGTTTACTGACTACACTTCTGCTTAACCCCTACATGGATGCTTATGCTAGATGCTTATACTTACCTATTCCTGAGGAACTTGGGTCTGGTCACATGATTTGCTCCCAACGGCTGGCTTCGGGGGAGAGGAGGGACAATTAACAATGGATGGCCCATAGTAAGCCTACGGGTGACGCCACTGGCCAGGCATTCCATCCATTGTCAATGCTCTCTCTTCTCTACTGAAGCCAGCCGCTGGAGAGATAACGCACCCTTAGATTAGGTAAGTATGAGCCTCTTCCTTCTACAAGGTAGTTAGTTTAGGTGTTGGAAGGGGGTGGGAGACATTTTAAGCTTAGTTAGTTCTAGTCTGAAATTCAACTTTAAGTTATCTCTACAGCTCTGTACATGGGAAGGAGAATTGTGGGGACAAGGAGAGAGAGAAGGATTTGAGTCAATAGATGAAGGACTCTCCCCACAAAAAAAAATAATAATCTGGGATTGGAGCTATGGAAATGATGATAAAGTTCCGCTGAGGGAGAATTCTCAAGCAGTATATCAACAAATTTAGCTTATTGCAAATAGGGGGAAAAAAAACCTGTTGGAAATAGTTTCCTGCAAAGCTGCCTATTTGCAACCTCAGCAGACAACTGAGACGGTTTTGTAAAGATCTGAGACAGATTTACTATTTTAGCAGAAAACACACAGTGAGGTTGTAGTAAATCTCTCCCTCTTCACTTGTCTTATGAGCTTCACCTTCGTAAATCCCCTTCGCCCTCAGGTGCAGCAACAGTGACATCTGGTGGTCATACTCACTTACTCCCTCAAATTATGCAGCAACAGTGACATCTGGTGGTCATACTCCGTTACTCCCTCAAATTATGCAGCAACAGTGACATCTAGTGGTCATACTCCGTTACTCCCTCAAATTATGCAGCAACAGTGACATCTGGTGGTCATACTCCGTTACTCCCTCAAATTATGCAGCAACAGTGACATCTGGTGGTCATGCTCAGTTACTCCCTCAAATTATGCAGCAACAGTGACATCTGGTGGTCATACTCCGTTACTCCCTCAAAGTATGCAGCAACAGTGACATATAGGGGTCATACTGAGTTACTACCTCAAATTATGCAGCAATAGTGACATCTACTGGTCATACTGAGTTACTCCCTCAAATTATGCAGCAACAGTGACATCTGGTGGTCATACTCTGTTACACCCTCAAATTGAGGGAGTAAGTGATTATGACCACCAGATGTCACTGTTGCTGCACAATTTCAGGGTGTAATGGAGTATGACCACCAGATGTCACTGTTGCTGCACAAATTATGCAGCAACAGTGACATCTAATGGTCATACTCCGTTACTCCCTCAAATTATGCAGCAACCGTGACATCTGGTGGTCATACTCCGTTACTCCCTCAAGGTATGCAGCAACAGTGACATCTAAGGGTCATACTGAGTTACTCCCTCAAATTATGCAGCAACAGTGACATCTAGTGGCAATAGTTTGTAAATAAAAAAACGTATAAAATGACCAAAGAATAAACTCCTTTACTAAGGATAAGGTAAGGATGAGGACACTGAACATTGAAGCTCGGGGGATAGGGATGAGGACACTGAACATAGAAGCACAGGGATAGGGATAAGGACACTGAACATTGAAGCATGGGGATAAGGATGAGTACACTGAGCATTGAAGCCCGGGGATAAGGATGAGGACACTGAACATTGAAGCACAGGGATAGGGATGAGGACACTGAACATTGAAGCCTGGGGATAGGGATGAGGACATTGAACATTGAAGCACAGGGATAGGGATGAGGACACTGAACATTGAAGCCTGGGGATAGGGATGAGGACATTGAACATTGAAGCACAGGGATAGGGATGAGGACACTGAACATTGAAGCCCGGGGATAAGGATGAGGACACTGAACATTGAAGCCCGGGGATAGGGATGAGGACACTGAACATTGAAGCCCGGGGATAGGGATGAGGACACTGAACATTGAAGCCCGGGGATAAGGATGAGGACACTGAACATTGAAGCCTGGGGATAGGGATGAGGACATTGAGCATTGAAGCACAGGGATAGGGATGAGGACACTGAACATTGAAGCCCGGGGATAGGGATGAGGACACTGAACATTGAAGCACGGGGATAGGGATGAGGACACTGAACATTGAAGCTCGGGGATAGGGATGAGGACACTGAACATTGAAGCTCGGGGATAGGGATGAGGACACTGAACATTGAAGCCTGGGGATAGGGATGAGGACACTGAACATTGAAGCACGGGGATAGGGATGAGGACACTGAGCATTGAAGCCTGGGGATAGGGATGAGGACACTGAACATTGAAGCTCGGGGATAAGGATGAGGACACTGAACATTGAAGCACAGGGATAGGGATGAGGACACTGAGCATTGAAGCTCGGGGATAAGGATGAGGACACTGAACATTGAAGCACAGGGATAGGGATGAGGACACTGAACATTGAAGCATGTAGCTCAGGATAGGCACTACAAGTCCCAGCAATGCAGAACCTAACACGGCACGTAGCTCAGCATGGTTGGTAATAAATGATACGAGGTAACAAGGGAAGTATTAGTGTTGTAACGCACGGCCCAGTGTTTGTGTTGTCTGTAACGTCACTTCCGTAACATTATGTGATGGTTTCGCTGAACTGTATTGCCGAAACTATGTTGGAACGCACGGCGCGAGTGTTTGGAACGCTTTGCGCATGTGCAGTACGCAATTTCTGGCGGCAACGTCGCTTCCGTAGCATTCTGTGATAGGCAGCAAAATATGACACTACACCGCCCCCGTTGTGATGGCAACCAGAAACTTTTACAGCGCTGATCACTGCTATCAGTGATCATGCAGGAGATGGAGCGGTGGATGCTGGGAGCTCAGCGTCATCGCTTACAGGAAGTAAATGCCCGCGGGCTTCAGACGCCCACAGTAAAAAAATGGAAACCGCCGGACTTCTTTTTTAAAAGTTTCCCATTGCAATAAAATCGTCAAAAACACGCCAATTGTGACTGCTAAGAGACGGTAGGAATCGCCCACCAGTGACACAGGTAAGAAAAAAACAAAACCGCAGCGGAATCCCGCTTTAATACAAACACAGAGCAGTTGCCCTGGGAAGAGCAGGGATTGTTCCTGAGAGGAGGACATGGTGTCACTAAACCCATATCATAAAAAAAATACAACCTATCAATAAATGGTGTATTACATGCTGTTCAAACTCACTCAACCACTATGGTATTCATTTTCAGTATTCTGCAAAATAACTGGTTGATCCTGTTGCTCTCTATCGCCCCCTTCTGTCCACGTCCCCAATTCAGCTAGAGATTTTACAGCTGTAGTGCTAACTCTGCACATACTCAGTTTTCAGTGATTTTCTATGCTGAGCATTTCCTCCCTCACATCTAAGCAGCCCGTGTGACTATAGAGTCGCTGAGATGTGGGTGTGACACAGCGATAAATGGCAGCCCACATCCTCCCTCCCCCATGCCCACCAACTAGCTAAACACAATGGGAGTGGGAAATTCCATGTAGATTAATGGTGGCTTCCCTCTTATTCTAAGACACAGGCTGGAGGGGCTTGACCCAGCCTCTGACTGGCAGAAATCTGCCCACACCATGTTATTTCCACAAAATAATAAATATGTCATTTCAAGTGTATATATATATATATATTTTATGCCAATTTAAAATTGTTTATTGATATTATCTATTTATATTTACTTTGTATTCCAAAGGCTTTTTTTTTTTTAAACATGTGACCAGCAGCAGTGGGCTAGAAGCTCCTCCTGCTTAGGTTTCCCTGCAGAAAGGCCGGGATAGAGCTGGGTCATGTGACAGCTGTATATTGATTTATTGATTAGGAAAGAGGTACTTGGTGGTTCTGGTTTGTGTTTATTTTTTTGTTTTTTATTTTAATAAAAAAAAAAAAAAAATAGTGCCATCATCCATATACAGAAATAAAAGGGACATTGTAATATAAATTGTGTTTAGTATCACTTTTAGTGCTTCTTCTGTGAACTTTGAGGACAAATTGCTCCAGTGTCGGCACCTACAGAGATCAGTGAGGCTTATTTTATTTATTTTCTTTTTGAGACGTAAACTCGTTTTAACATTTTTTCTCCTAAAATGGTACTGCTGGTGAGCTATATAGTTATGAAAATTCTCAATGCTACACAGTACTTAAAGTAGAAGTCCACCCTAAGCCCCTGTACACACGGTCGCAGATTCCGACAACCAAATCCGTCGGATTTTGTCCGAAACTGGTGTTGCATACACACGGGTCGGACAAAGTTGTCGGAAAATCGGATCTTTCAGAACGTGATGACGAAGTTTCGTTACGATGGGACTACGCTCAGGCTAGTAGCCAATAGCTTTGGTCTAGGAATTTGACCTGAGCATGCGTGGCACTTTGTCCAATCGGAATTCTCTACACATGATCGGAGTATGTCCGATCGGAGCATTTTGTCGGAAAATATTTCCAGCAAGTTGGAAAATTTGGTCCGACGGAAACAGTCCGATGCAGACCACACACAGTCGGAATATCCGACAAAACGCTCCGATCGGACACATTCCGTCGGAATCTCCGATCGTGTGTACAAGGGCTAACACTAAAATCCCTGCATCTACAGACATCCACAATCCAACATTAACCACTTTCAGCCCCGGACCATTTTGCTGGTCAAAGACCAGACCACTTTTTGCGATTCGGCACTGCGTCGCTTTAACTGACAATTGCGCGGTCGTGCGACGTGGCTCCCAAACAAAATTGACGTCCTTTTTTTTCCCACAAATAGAGCTTTCTTTTGGTGGTATTTGATCACCTCCTGCGGTTTTTATTTTTTGCGCTATAAACAAAAATAGAGCGACAATTTTGAAAAAAACGCATTATTTTTTACTTTTTGTTATAATAAATATCCCCCAAAAATATATAAAAAAACATTTTTTTCCCTCAGTTTAGGCCGATACGTATTCTTCTACATATTTTTGGTAAAAAAAATCGCAATAAGCGATTATTGATTGGTTTGCGCAAAAGTTATAGCGTTTACAAAATAGGGATAGTTTTATAGCATTTTTATTAATAATTTTTTTATTATTTTTTTTTACTAGTAATGGTGGCGATCAGCGATTTTTATTGTGACTGCGACATTGTGGGGGACCCATCAGACATTTTTGACACATTTTTGGGACCATTGTCATTTATACAGCAATCAGTGCTATATAAATGCAGTGTTTCCTGTGTAAATGACACTGGCAGTGAAGGGGTTAACCAGTGGGTGGCAGTGTAGGGGTTAAGTGTTCCTAGGGGTGTGTTACTAACTGTGGGGGGGGTTGGGCTTTCATTTAGTGAACACTGATCTCTGCTCCAATCACATGGAGCAGAGATCAGCGTCACTAGTTGCTAGGCAGAATGGAGAAATGCTGTTTACAACGGCATTTCTTCATTCGGCCGCTCCGTGAGACGATCGCGGGGATGCCCACGGCGATCGAGTCTGCGGGTCCCGCGACCGGACTCACGGGGCTCCCGACCAGCGCGGGAGCGCGCCGCCGGCGGTGCGCTCCCGATGGCAGGGCGGCAAATTTAATGGAATGTACATGTACACCCATTTGCCTGCCCGTGCCATTCTGTCGACGTACATCGTCGTGCGCTGGTCGGCAAGTGGTTAAACTATATCTCTGTAAAGAAGAAATCGGTAGAAGAAATCCAGTATACATACCCCTTCCCTTTTTTCTTCCTTTTTTTTTTTAAAGCCGATCCAACCCGATCCCATTCTGAGCTGTCATCTGTGGCTTTGCTGCAGAGGTGGGTGCCGGCACAGCCGACAACGGAAGCCACATAATAAGCCTATGGGTGATGTCACTCCCCATTCGTTTCTCATCGGTTGTTGGCCGTGTCCTCTGCAGAGCTACCGCCACTGGTGATTGGATCAGATAAAAAAGGTATGGTATAGCAATTTCTTTACAGGGATAGATAGGTTAGTGTCAGGTCATGGATGGCTGTAGATGCAGGAATTTTAGTGTTAGGGTGGACTTCCACTTTAAATTACATTTATTGTTGAAGTTTTGTTTGTATTGGTATAGTTTTATCTAAAAAAATCTTTCATTTCCCCAAGGTGCCTTATTGCCTTTTTGGGTGTGATCACAGGGGGAGGTGAAAAGCACAGGGGGAGAGGCGGAGGGCACAGGGGGCAGCGTAGAGCATGGGGGAGGTAGAGAGCGCGGGAGGAAAGACGGAGGTCACAGGGGAGCAGCATAAAGCATGGGGAGGTGGAGAACACAGGAGGGAGGTTGCGAGAACAGGGGGGCTGGAGAGCACTTGGGGGTGCTAAAGAGCATTGGGGGAGGTGAAGTGCACAGTGGGGCAGCATAGAGCATGGGGGAGGTGGAGAGCACTGGGTGGAGGTGGAGAGTACAGGGGGGCTGGGGAGCACTGTAGAGAGCGTAGAACATGGGGGGAGGTGGAGAGCACAGGGGGAGGTAAAAAAGCACAGGGAGGAGAGGTGGAGGGCACAGGGGGGCAGTGTAGAGCATGGGGGGTGGTGGAGTGCCTAGAAGGGAGGAGGAGAGCACGGGTGGGGGGGCAGCGGAGAGCACGAGGGGAGGTTAAGAGCACAGGAAGAGAGACGGAGAGCACAGGGGGGCAGCGGAGAGCATGGGGGAGGTGGAGAGCACAGGGAGAGAGACGGAGAGCACAGGGGGCAGCGGAGAGCCCAGAAGGGAGGTGGAGAGCACTGGGGGGGTCTGGAGAGCACTGGGGGGGGGTGGAGAGCACTGGGGGAGGTAAAACAGCACAGGGACGAGAGGCGGAAGGCACAGGGGGGCAGTGTACAGCATGGGGGTGGTGGAAAGCCCAGGAGGGAGGAGGAGAGCAGGGGGGGGCTTGATAGCACTGGGGGAGAAGTGGAGGGCATAGGGGACAGCGAAGAGCATGGGGGGAGGTGGAGAGCACAGGGAGAGAGACGGAGAGCAGCAGCGAGCATGGGTGGAGGTGGGGAGCACAGAAGGGAGGGGGAGAGCACTGGGGGAGGTGAAGAGCACAGGGGGAGAGCGTAGAGCATGGCGGAGGTGGAGAGCACAGGGGGAGGTAAAAAAGCACAGGGGGAAGGCGGAGAGCACAGAGGGAGGCGAGAGCACAGGGGGGAGGCGGAGAGCACAGGGGGGAGGCGGAGAGCACAGGGGGGAGGCGGAGAGCAGCAGAGAGCATGAGAGGAGGTGGAGAGAACAGGGGCTAGGCGGAGTTCAATGGGAGAGAGGCGTAGGGCACAGGGGGGCAGTGTAGAGCATGAGGGAGATGGAGATCACGGGGGGGGGGGGCTGGAGAGCACTGGGGGGGGCTAGAGAGCACAGGTGGGCACCATAGAGCATGGGGGGGCTAGAGAGCACTGGGGGGCAGCGTAGAGCACAGGGAGAGAGATGGAGGGCGGTGGAGAGAAGAGGGGTCAGTGAAGAGCACAGGGGAAGAGGCAGAGGGCAGTGTAGAGCATGGGGGAGGTGGAGAGCACAGGGGGCAGCGTAGAGCATGGGGGGGTGGAGAGCACAGGAGGAAGATGGAGAGCACAGGAGTTGAGGCGCAGGGCACAGGTGGGCAGCATAGAGCATGGGGGAGGTGGAGATCACAGGGGGAGGTGAAAGCACAGGGGGAGAGGCGGGGGGCACAGGGAGCAGCGTAGAGCATGGGGGAGGTGGAGAGCGCGGGAGGAAAGACGGAGGTCACAGGGGAGCAGCATAGAGCATGGGGAGGTGGAGAACACAGGAGGGAGGGGGCGAGAACAGGGGGGCTGGAGAGCACTTGGGGGTACTAAAGAGCATTGGGGGAGGTGAAGTGCACAGGGGGGCAGTGTAGAACATGGGAGGAGGTGGAGAGCACAGTGGGGCAGCATAGAGCATGGGGGAGGTGGAGCGCACTGGGTGGAGGTGGAGAGCACAGGGGGGCTGGAGAGCACTGGGGAGAGCGTAGAGCATGGGGGGAGGTGGAGAGCACAGGGGGAGGTAAAAAAGCACAGGGAGGAGAGGTGGAGGGCACAGGGGGGCAGTGTAGAGCATGGGGGGTGGTGGAGAGCCCAGGAGAGAGGAGAGCACGGGAGGGGGCTGGATAGCACTGGGGGAGAAGTGGACGGCACGGGGGGGCAGCGGAGAGCACGAGGGGAGGTGAAGAGCACAGCAAGAGAGACGGAGAGCACAGGGGGGCAGCGGAGAGCATGGGGGAGGTGGAGAGCACAGGGAGAGAGACTGAGAGAACAGGGGGGCAGCGGAGAGCCCAGAAGGGAGGTGGAGAGCACGGGGGGGGGCTGGAGAGCACTGGGGGGGCTTGAGAGCACTGGGGGGCTGGAGAGCACAGGGGGAGGTAAAACAGCACAGGGATGAGAGGCGGAGGGCACAGGGGGGCAGTGTAGAGCATGGGGAGTGGTGGAAAGCCCAGGAGGGAGGAGGAGAGCACGGGGGGGGGGGCTTGATAGCACTGGGGGAGAAGTGGAGGGCATAGGGGACAGCGAAGAGCATGGGGGGAGGTGGAGAGCACAGGGAGAGAGACGGAGAGCAGCAGCGAGCATGGGGGGAGGTGGGGAGCACAGAAGGGAGGTGGAGAGCACTGGGGGAGGGGAAGAGCACAGGGGGAGAGCGTAGAGCATGGGCGGAGGTGGAGAGCACAGGGGGAGGTAAAAAAGCACAGGGGGAAGGCGGAGAGCACAGAGGGGAGGCAGAGAGCACAGTGGGGAGGCGGAGAGCACAGGGGGGAGGCGGAGAGAACAGGGGGAGGCGGAGAGCAGCAGAGAGCATGAGAGGAGGTGGAGAGAACAGGGGCTAGGCGGAGTTCAATGGGGGAGAGGCGTAGGGCACAGGGGGGCAGTGTAGAGCATGAGGGAGGTGGAGATCACAGGGGGGGGGCTGGAGAGCACAGGTGGGCACCATAGAGCATGGGGGGCTAGAGAGCACTGGGGGGCAGCGTAGAGCACAGGGAGAGAGATGGAGGGCGGTGGAGAGAAGAGGGGTCGGTGAAGAGCACAGGGGGAGAGGCAGAGGGCAGTGTAGAGCATGGGGGAGGTGGAGAGCACAGGAGGAAGATGGAGAGCACAGGGGGTGAGGTGCAGAGCACAGGGGGCAGCGTAGAGCATGGGGGGGTGGAGAGCACAGGAGAAAGATGGAGAGCACAGGGGTTGAGGCGCAGAACACAGGTGGGCAGCATAGAGCATGGGGGAGGTGGAGATCACAGGGGGGGTAAAGCACAGGGGGAGAGGCGGAGGGCACAGGGGGCAGCGTAGAGCATGGGGGAGGTGGAGAGCGCGGGAGGAAAGACGGAGGTCACAGGGGAGCAGCATAGAGCATGGGGAGGTGGAGAACACAGGAGGGAGGTGACGAGAACAGGGGGGCTGGAGAGCACTTGGGGGTGCTAAAGAGCATTGGGGGAGGTGAAGTGCACAGGGGGGCAGGGTAGAACATGGGAGGAGGTGGAGAGCACAGTGGGGCAGCATAGAGCATGGGGGAGGTGGAGAGCACTGGGTGGAGGTGGAGAGCACAGGGGGGGTGGAGAGCACTGGGGAGAGCGTAGAGCATGGGGGGAGGTGGAGAGCACAGGGGGAGGTAAAAAAGCACAGGGAGGAGAGGTGGAGGGCACAGGGGGGCAGTGTAGAGCATGGGGGGAGGTGGAGAGCCCAGGCGGGAGGAGGAGAGCACGGGGGGGGGGCTGGATAGCACTGGGGGAGAAGTGGAGTGCACGGGGGGCAGCGGAGAGCACGAGGGGAGGTGAAGAGCACAGGGAGAGAGACGGGAGAGCACAGGGAGGCAGCGGAGAGCCCAGAAGGGAGGTGAAGAGCACTGGCGGGGGGGCTGGAGAGCACCGAGGGGGGCTGGAGAGCACTGGGGGAGGTAAAACAGCACAGGGACGAGAGGCGGAGGGCACAGGGGGGCAGTGTAGAGCATGGGGGGTGGTGGAAAGCCCAGGAGGGAGGAGGAGAGCACGGGGTGGGGCTTGATAGCACTGGGGGGGCAGCGTAGAGCACAGGGAGAGAGATGGAGGGCGGTGGAGAGAAGAGGGGTCGGTGAAGAGCACAGGGGTAGAGGCAGAGGGCAGTGTAGAGCATGGGGGAGGTGGAGAGCACAGGGGGTGAGGTGCAGAGCACAGGGGGCAGCGTAGAGCATGGGGGGGTGGATAGCACTGGGGGAGAAGTAGAGGGCATAGGGGGCAGCCAAGAGCATGGGGGGGAGGAGGAGAGCATAGGGAGAGAGAGGCGGAGGGCATGGAGGAGGTGGGGAGCACTGTGGGGGGGAGGGGTAGAGATAAGGATAGGAGGAGGGGGTGGGGCGGCTGCATAGAGAAGAATCTTTCTCCCCATCCTCCTCCCGCAGTACCTGAAAGCTGCAAGAGGGAGAGGAGGAGAAGCATTCAGAGACTGCGGGAGGAGGATGGAGGGAATGATTCTTCTCTATACAGCCGCCCCACCCCCTCCTCCTATTCAGGTTTAGTGATGGCCGAACGGTTCGCCCGGCGGTCGTTTCGCGGCGAATTTCCGACATTCGCGGTCCGCACGTTCGAACGCCTTTTTCCGTCGTTCGCCGCGGCGGACTTACGTGTTTAATGTATACAAGAACTTTAACCTTTGGTGACACGTTTATCATGTGATACAGGACAGCCAATTGAGACATGACAGCACATGGACACTTGTACATTCCCCCTAACCTATAAATACACCCGATCCGGTGGCCATTTTACATTCTTTCTTCTGTTAAGATAGGGACAGGTTCCTGTGTGGAGTAGGGAGAGATAAACCACTAGCTATTTGGTACACAAAAGTTCTTTTCAGGACTGGTATAGGTGTTAGGTGTTGATAGGTTTGCTGTGCTGCTGATTCTTGCAGCAGCCTGAGTGTCTTTTGTTAGTTTAGAGAAAGGGAAAGGACGGTGTATGCTACAGGGACAGCCAGATTAGTCTTTCATCATCATCATCATCATCATCATCATTAGCTGTTACTATCAAGGTCCACAAAAGAGCTGTTCCAGTAACCACTAATCGTTCTCTTTTTTTGCCAATTTGTATAGGGACAGGAAGGAAGCAGTGTTGTCAGGCAGTGAGGGTAATTTTAAAGACTTGCTGTTATTATTAGTTCCACAAAGGTTCTTTTCAGGACTGGTATCAGTGGTACAGTAATAGGCTTGTACATGTATAATATTCTTTCTTCCAAATATAGAAAGGATATTATACTTGACTGCTGCCCTTCTGCTGCAGTCTGCTAAACATTCACAACTCACTTGTTCCACAAAAGTTCTTATAAGGACTGGTAACTTGGTATAGGGTGCTACGGTACATAGGCTTGAGTGCGGTACAGTCTGCTGTTCTGTAAGGACCGCTATCGGTCCACAATAGATAGGGTTGACGTGCACCACTGCTGACCGCTGCCCTATACTGCAGCAGTCCTTCAGCGGTATAGGGACTGACGTACAGTCTGCTAATCACTAACACACAACCTGCTTGTTCCACAAAAGTTCTTATAAGGACTGGTAACTTGGTATAGGGTGCTACGGTACATAGGCTTGAGTGCGGTACAGTCTGCTGTTCTGTAAGGACCGCTATCGGTCCACAATAGATAGGGTTGACGTGCACCACTGCTGACCGCTGCCCTATACTGCAGCAGTCCTTCAGCGGTATAGGGACTGACGTACAGTCTGCTAAACACTAATACACAACCTGCTTGGTCCACAAAAGTTCTTATAAGGACTGGTAACTTGGTATAGGGTGCTACGGTACATAGGCTTGAGTGCGGTACAGTCTGCTGTTCTGTAAGGACCGCTATCGGTCCACAATAGATAGGGTTGACGTGCACCACTGCTGACCGCTGCCCTATACTGCAGCAGTCCTTCAGCGGTATAGGGACTGACGTACAGTCTGCTAAACACTAACACACAACCTGCTTGGTCCACAAAAGTTCTTATAAGGACTGGTAACTTGGTATAGGGTGCTACGGTACATAGGCTTGAGTGCGGTACAGTCTGCTGTTCTGTAAGGACCGCTATCGGTCCACAATAGATAGGGTTGACGTGCACCACTGCTGACCGCTGCCCTATACTGCAGCAGTCCTTCAGCGGTATAGGGACTGACGTACAGTCTGCTAAACACTAATACACAACCTGCTTGGTCCACAAAAGTTCTTATAAGGACTGGTAACTTGGTATAGGGTGCTACGGTACATAGGCTTGAGTGCGGTACAGTCTGCTGTTCTGTAAGGACCGCTATCGGTCCACAATAGATAGGGTTGACGTGCACCACTGCTGACCGCTCACCTATACTGCAGCAGTCCTTCAGCGGTATAGGGACTGACGTACAGTCTGCTAATCACTAACACACAACCTGCTTGTTCCACAAAAGTTCTTATAAGGACTGGTAACTTGGTATAGGGTGCTACGGTACATAGGCTTGAGTGCGGTACAGTCTGCTGTTCTGTAAGGACCGCTATCGGTCCACAATAGATAGGGTTGACGTGCACCACTGCTGACCGCTGCCCTATACTGCAGCAGTCCTTCAGCGGTATAGGGACTGACGTACAGTCTGCTAAACACTAATACACAACCTGCTTGGTCCACAAAAGTTCTTATAAGGACTGGTAACTTGGTATAGGGTGCTACGGTACATAGGCTTGAGTGCGGTACAGTCTGCTGTTCTGTAAGGACCGCTATCGGTCCACAATAGATAGGGTTGACGTGCACCACTGCTGACCGCTGCCCTATACTGCAGCAGTCCTTCAGCGGTATAGGGACTGACGTACAGTCTGCTAAACACTAATACACAACCTGCTTGGTCCACAAAAGTTCTTATAAGGACTGGTAACTTGGTATAGGGTGCTACGGTACATAGGCTTGAGTGCGGTACAGTCTGCTGTTCTGTAAGGACCGCTATCGGTCCACAATAGATAGGGTTGACGTGCACCACTGCTGACCGCTCACCTATACTGCAGCAGTCCTTCAGCGGTATAGGGACTGACGTACAGTCTGCTAATCACTAACACACAACCTGCTTGTTCCACAAAAGTTCTTATAAGGACTGGTAACTTGGTATAGGGTGCTACGGTACATAGGCTTGAGTGCGGTACAGTCTGCTGTTCTGTAAGGACCGCTATCGGTCCACAATAGATAGGGTTGACGTGCACCACTGCTGACCGCTGCCCTATACTGCAGCAGTCCTTCAGCGGTATAGGGACTGACGTACAGTCTGCTAAACACTAATACACAACCTGCTTGGTCCACAAAAGTTCTTATAAGGACTGGTAACTTGGTATAGGGTGCTACGGTACATAGGCTTGAGTGCGGTACAGTCTGCTGTTCTGTAAGGACCGCTATCGGTCCACAATAGATAGGGTTGACGTGCACCACTGCTGACCGCTGCCCTATACTGCAGCAGTCCTTCAGCGGTATAGGGACTGACGTACAGTCTGCTAAACACTAACACACAACCTGCTTGGTCCACAAAAGTTCTTATAAGGACTGGTAACTTGGTATAGGGTGCTACGGTACATAGGCTTGAGTGCGGTACAGTCTGCTGTTCTGTAAGGACCGCTATCGGTCCACAATAGATAGGGTTGACGTGCACCACTGCTGACCGCTGCCCTATACTGCAGCAGTCCTTCAGCGGTATAGGGACTGACGTACAGTCTGCTAAACACTAATACACAACCTGCTTGGTCCACAAAAGTTCTTATAAGGACTGGTAACTTGGTATAGGGTGCTACGGTACATAGGCTTGAGTGCGGTACAGTCTGCTGTTCTGTAAGGACCGCTATCGGTCCACAATAGATAGGGTTGACGTGCACCACTGCTGACCGCTCACCTATACTGCAGCAGTCCTTCAGCGGTATAGGGACTGACGTACAGTCTGCTAATCACTAACACACAACCTGCTTGTTCCACAAAAGTTCTTATAAGGACTGGTAACTTGGTATAGGGTGCTACGGTACATAGGCTTGAGTGCGGTACAGTCTGCTGTTCTGTAAGGACCGCTATCGGTCCACAATAGATAGGGTTGACGTGCACCACTGCTGACCGCTGCCCTATACTGCAGCAGTCCTTCAGCGGTATAGGGACTGACGTACAGTCTGCTAAACACTAATACACAACCTGCTTGGTCCACAAAAGTTCTTATAAGGACTGGTAACTTGGTATAGGGTGCTACGGTACATAGGCTTGAGTGCGGTACAGTCTGCTGTTCTGTAAGGACCGCTATCGGTCCACAATAGATAGGGTTGACGTGCACCACTGCTGACCGCTGCCCTATACTGCAGCAGTCCTTCAGCGGTATAGGGACTGACGTACAGTCTGCTAAACACTAATACACAACCTGCTTGGTCCACAAAAGTTCTTATAAGGACTGGTAACTTGGTATAGGGTGCTACGGTACATAGGCTTGAGTGCGGTACAGTCTGCTGTTCTGTAAGGACCGCTATCGGTCCACAATAGATAGGGTTGACGTGCACCACTGCTGACCGCTCACCTATACTGCAGCAGTCCTTCAGCGGTATAGGGACTGACGTACAGTCTGCTAAACACTAACACACAACCTGCTTGGTCCACAAAAGTTCTTATAAGGACTGGTAACTTGGTATAGGGTGCTACGGTACATAGGCTTGAGTGCGGTACAGTCTGCTGTTCTGTAAGGACCGCTATCGGTCCACAATAGATAGGGTTGACGTGCACCACTGCTGACCGCTGCCCTATACTGCAGCAGTCCTTCAGCGGTATAGGGACTGACGTACAGTCTGCTAAACACTAATACACAACCTGCTTGGTCCACAAAAGTTCTTATAAGGACTGGTAACTTGGTATAGGGTGCTACGGTACATAGGCTTGAGTGCGGTACAGTCTGCTGTTCTGTAAGGACCGCTATCGGTCCACAATAGATAGGGTTGACGTGCACCACTGCTGACCGCTGCCCTATACTGCAGCAGTCCTTCAGCGGTATAGGGACTGACGTACAGTCTGCTAAACACTAACACACAACCTGCTTGGTCCACAAAAGTTCTTATAAGGACTGGTAACTTGGTATAGGGTGCTACGGTACATAGGCTTGAGTGCGGTACAGTCTGCTGTTCTGTAAGGACCGCTATCGGTCCACAATAGATAGGGTTGACGTGCACCACTGCTGACCGCTGCCCTATACTGCAGCAGTCCTTCAGCGGTATAGGGACTGACGTACAGTCTGCTAAACACTAATACACAACCTGCTTGGTCCACAAAAGTTCTTATAAGGACTGGTAACTTGGTATAGGGTGCTACGGTACATAGGCTTGAGTGCGGTACAGTCTGCTGTTCTGTAAGGACCGCTATCGGTCCACAATAGATAGGGTTGACGTGCACCACTGCTGACCGCTCACCTATACTGCAGCAGTCCTTCAGCGGTATAGGGACTGACGTACAGTCTGCTAATCACTAACACACAACCTGCTTGTTCCACAAAAGTTCTTATAAGGACTGGTAACTTGGTATAGGGTGCTACGGTACATAGGCTTGAGTGCGGTACAGTCTGCTGTTCTGTAAGGACCGCTATCGGTCCACAATAGATAGGGTTGACGTGCACCACTGCTGACCGCTGCCCTATACTGCAGCAGTCCTTCAGCGGTATAGGGACTGACGTACAGTCTGCTAAACACTAATACACAACCTGCTTGGTCCACAAAAGTTCTTATAAGGACTGGTAACTTGGTATAGGGTGCTACGGTACATAGGCTTGAGTGCGGTACAGTCTGCTGTTCTGTAAGGACCGCTATCGGTCCACAATAGATAGGGTTGACGTGCACCACTGCTGACCGCTGCCCTATACTGCAGCAGTCCTTCAGCGGTATAGGGACTGACGTACAGTCTGCTAAACACTAATACACAACCTGCTTGGTCCACAAAAGTTCTTATAAGGACTGGTAACTTGGTATAGGGTGCTACGGTACATAGGCTTGAGTGCGGTACAGTCTGCTGTTCTGTAAGGACCGCTATCGGTCCACAATAGATAGGGTTGACGTGCACCACTGCTGACCGCTCACCTATACTGCAGCAGTCCTTCAGCGGTATAGGGACTGACGTACAGTCTGCTAATCACTAACACACAACCTGCTTGTTCCACAAAAGTTCTTATAAGGACTGGTAACTTGGTATAGGGTGCTACGGTACATAGGCTTGAGTGCGGTACAGTCTGCTGTTCTGTAAGGACCGCTATCGGTCCACAATAGATAGGGTTGACGTGCACCACTGCTGACCGCTGCCCTATACTGCAGCAGTCCTTCAGCGGTATAGGGACTGACGTACAGTCTGCTAAACACTAATACACAACCTGCTTGGTCCACAAAAGTTCTTATAAGGACTGGTAACTTGGTATAGGGTGCTACGGTACATAGGCTTGAGTGCGGTACAGTCTGCTGTTCTGTAAGGACCGCTATCGGTCCACAATAGATAGGGTTGACGTGCACCACTGCTGACCGCTCACCTATACTGCAGCAGTCCTTCAGCGGTATAGGGACTAAGAGTTTTGTCACAGGGTCATTTAAAAAATGACATGCAGAGGAAGAGGCAGGCCCTTCCGCAGGGGTGGTAGGGGTAGGGCAGGAGCAACAGGCTTGAGCCAAAGTGGGAAGTTGCAGAAGGTGCGTTCAATTACTTTAAAGGATGCACCAGACTTGGTTGAGTGGCTCGCTCAGCCTTACTCTTCTGCACCCTCCTCATCCTCTCGATCTGCACCCTCTTCTTCACTCTCTGCTATGTGCACCCCCAAAGACACTACCACCAACAACACGACCACCACCACCACCACCACATACCTTCCGCTTGAGTCACTGGAATTATTTTCCGATCCATATCAAGAGGACATTTCTGATGCGCAGCCACTCTTGGTATTGGATCAGGAAGAGGAGGTAGCAACAAGCGCTACTCAGCAGTCTGACGCCAGTACCCAGATCAGCCCAAGGAGGAGGTTGGTCCCCGGTGTTGCTGCCTACTCTACTTATAGCGGTGGGGAAGGTGACGTTGATGATGACGTGTCTAGTGATGTCACGTGGGTGCCCACAAGAGAGGAAGAGGAGGGGAGTTCAGAGGGAGATATGGACCAGCAGATAGGGAGGAGAAGCAGCAATGACTTACATTGCACAGCAGGGACAAAGCAGACTGCAAATGTATCAGGAGCGAGTCATCGACCATGTACGGTCACATCTGGCGCTCCCAGGACACCGGCACATGGCTCCGCAGTGTGGGCTTTTTTTAACGTGTCCGCTGCTGACAATAGCGTTGCCATCTGCAATCTTTGCAGTCAACGCGTTAGTCGCGGTAAGCCCAATACTCACCTAGGGACGACCGCCTTAAGAAGGCACATGAGCAGCCATCACCGAGCCCAGTGGGAGCAACGGAACACACAAAGCCACACTGCAGGCTCTCACCGTCCAGCCTCGTCTTCTACTTCTCCTTCTCCTCTCTCCTCACAATTGTCCTCCACTCCACCTTCCATCACGCCAAGCTCACATTTTTCTGCAAAAAGGCAGGCTTCCGTGGGCCTAATGTTTGAGCGTAAAAAAATGATGACGCCGGATAACCCTCTTGCCCAACGGTTGGCGGCTGGCTTGTCAGAACTCATAGCCCGCCAACTACTGCCATATAAACTGGTGGACTCGGAGGCCTTTCGCAAATTTGTGGCCATTGGAACACCACAATGGAAGGTCCCAGGAAGGAAGTATTTCTCAGAGAAGGGCATCCCAGAGCTATATGGCCATGTTCAGCGGCAAGTGAATGTATCTCTGGCACACAGTGTCGGTGCCAAGATACATCTGACCACAGACACGTGGTCTAGCAAACACGGGCAGGGAAGGTATATCAGTTTTACTGCCCACTGGGTGAACCTTCTGACGGCCGTCAAGCATGTAACCCGTGGCACCCGTGTAGATTTGGTTTTACCGCCACGGATTGCATGCAGGCCTGACTCTTCTTCTCCTCCTCCTACTCCATCCTCCTCCCTCTCCTCCTCAGCTGCCTCCTCCTTTTCCGCTGCTAGCGTCTCTTCCACTGCACCGCCCAAGCTCCCCAGAACCTATTCCACATGCCAGGTGAGACGTTGCCATGCCGTGCTGCGTCTGTTGTGCCTGGAAGCAAAGAGCCACACTGGCCCGGCACTCCTTTCAGCTTTGCGTTCACAGGCAGATGAGTGGCTAACACCGCTCAATTTGACAGTTGGTAAAGTGGTGTGTGACAACGGTGCCAATCTGCTTAGCGCATTGAAACAGGGCAAAATCACGCACGTGCCGTGCATGGCACACGTCTTAAACTTGGTCGTGCAGCGATTCCTTGTCAAATACCCTGGGGTCCAGGACATCTTGCGGCAGGCAAGGAAAATCTCGGCCCATTTCAGAAGATCTTACACGGCCATGGCTCGCCTTGCTGACATTCAGCGGCGACACCATCTGCCGGTCAGACGTCTTATTTGCGATTGCCCGACGCGATGGAACTCAACCTTCTATATGCTTGATAGGCTGCTCCAGCAGAAACGTGCAGTTAACGTCTACCTGTATGAACTCTGCGAAAGAAACGGTTCTGGGGAGCTGGGTTTTTTTTCACCGCGCCAGTGGCTGCTCATGCGCGACACATGCAGACTTCTGCGGCCATTTGAGGAGATCACCAAACTGGTCAGTCGCAGCCATGGCGCCATCAGTGACATGGTACCTTATGCCTTCTTTCTGGAGCGTGCATTGCGTCGTGTCATTGATCAGGCTGTGGAGGAGCAGGAGCGGGAAGATGAGGAAGTCGCAATGCTGGATGAATTCCCAGGGGGGGCTACTCTATCTGAGACAAGTCAACAACAGGAGTCTGATGAGGAGTCAGAGGAGGATGGTGCCGGGGCGGATGAGCAGGAGCAAGAAGAGCATGCTTTAAACCTTTCTGGGATCCCTGTTGTGCGAGGATGGGGAGAGGAGAATGAAGAGGACGACATTATCCTGGATGATGAGCAGGAGCCAGGCCACCACACCGCTTCCACTTTAGTGCAAATGGGGGCCTTCATGCTCCAGTGTTTTAATAGGGACCCCCGTATAAAAAGCATGAGGGTCAAGGACCAGTACTGGGTGGCAACGTACTTAGACCCCCGGTACAAACACAAAATGGCGGAAATGTTACCGCCGTCGCAGAGGGCTGTCAGAATGCAGCACTTCCAGGCCTTGCTTCGAGAAATGCTGCATTCTGCTTTTGCGTGCGCTGGCAGAGGAGCAATTCCCACTCCCAGAGAAGGATTTGCGGGTACCAATCCAACAGCGCCTGCAAGAAGAGGCCGGTTTGAAGATGTGTTGGTGACTTCGGATATGAGGTCATTCTTTCAGCCGACCCATCGACAGGTGTCATCCGGATCCAGCATCAGGGAACGCCTAGACCGTCAGGTGTCCGACTACATTGGGTTAACGGCCGATGTGGACGCTCTGAGGAGTGATGAACCCCTAGACTACTGGGTGGGCAGGCTTGACCTCTGGCCAGAGCTTGCCCAATTTGCAATCGAACTGTTGGCTTGCCCCTCATCCAGTGTCCTGTCCGAAAGGACGTTCAGCGCAGCAGGGGGGATTGTGACCGATAAGCGTACTCGCCTAGCTCACCACAGTGTTAACTACCTCACATTTCTAAAAATGAATGAGGCATGGATCTCGGAGGAATTCAACACATGTGATCAGTAGACCATGTATATGTCTATAAACAATTTTTGGAATCAAGCACACAGACCTTCTTAATTCATTTGGCTCACTTCCCTGACCCAAAAAAGCACACCGTACTATATGCCCCTACCCTCCTCTTTGAAGAGGTTGAGCGGTGTCATATTTCTACTGGGGCTGCTTATTATGAGGGGTTCCCACCATCCCTGTGCTGTGCTGACTTCCTCCTGGGTGTTCTTATTATGAGGGGCTCCCACCATCCCTGTGCTGTGCTGACTTCCTCCTGGGGGTTCTTATTATGAGGGGATCACACCATCCCTGTGCTGTGCTGACTTCCTCCTGGGGCTGCTTACGGTGCTGCTGTCAGCGCTGTATGTCACGGAGCTGCTGTCAGCGCTGTATGTCACGGAGCTGCTGTCAGCGCTGTATGTCACGGAGCTGCTGTCAGCGCTGTATGTCACGGAGCTGCTGTCAGCGCTGTATGTCACGGAGCTGCTGTCAGCGCTGTATGTCACGGAGCTGCTGTCAGCGCTGTATGTCACGGAGCTGCTGTCAGCGCTGTATGTCACGGAGCTGCTGTCAGCGCTGTATGTCACGGAGCTGCTGTCAGCGCTGTATGTCACGGAGCTGCTGTCAGCGCTGTATGTCACGGTGCTGCTGTCAGCGCTGTATGTCACGGAGCTGCTGTCAGCGCTGTATGTCACGGAGCTGCTGTCAGTGCTGTATGTCACGGAGCTGCTGTCAGCGCTGTATGTCACGGAGCTGCTGTCAGCGCTGTATGTCACGGAGCTGCTGTCAGCGCTGTATGTCACGGTGCTGCTGTCAGCGCTGTATGTCACGGAGCTGCTGTCAGCGCTGTATGTCACGGAGCTGCTGTCAGCGCTGTATGTCACGGAGCTGCTGTCAGCGCTGTATGTCACGGAGCTGCTGTCAGCGCTGTATGTCACGGAGCTGCTGTCAGCGCTGTATGTCACGGTGCTGATGTCAGTGCTCTGTATTACGGTGCTGCTGTCAGTGCTCTGTATCTCCTGCACCCTCTTGTTTGCCTACCCTGGTCCCTGACCTTCCCTCTCCTCCATTGCCTTCATTAGCTCCATAGTCCTGAATTGTCAGAACAATTTCCCAAATAAAAAAAAAATGCTTGTAGTTATCGATCCCAAATTCACCTCATACATGTATTATGCTATTGTCCAGGTGGTGGGACTACGTGCTACCCCCTAATAATTACCCCGTGGCCGCAAATTCGACCTAAAGGTTTGCGAAATTCGCCTCCCATTGAAGTCAATGGAGCCCGCGGCGAACGGTCGTTTTCGCGAACGTTTGTGTCCGTTCGCGTTTCGCGTTCGCGAAACGTCCCGTCGGAAGTTCGTCCATCACTATTCAGGTTACAGGTGGCCACACTTACTATGTCTCTGATCCGGGGCTGCATCAGGCTCCTCCCCTTCGTGGCCACGCCCACAGGCTCCAAAGGCTTAACTCTACTGGCGGCCGTGGAGAGGTCTCTCCTCTAGCCCCTCCCCTCCCCTCCATGTTTCACTACCCCTGGGTCTCTCCTCTAGCTCCTCCCCCTTCATGTTTCACTACCCCTGGGTCTCTCCTCTAGCCCCTCCCCCTTCATGTATCTGTACCCCTGGTGCCCATGGCTGAGCTTGAGCTGGACTGGCAGCCGGGCTGCCGCGGAAAAGATAGGGGACTGGCGCGGGCTTAAAGAGCAGCCTGCCTTGTCCCTACAAGCAATCAGCCGTTGAGTCGCGTCACGTGACTTGTTAACGAGACCTGCAGCTGTTACTATGGCAACCAGGGACGTTATAGGGATTTGGCTGTTCTGTTCTGTGATTGGTTGAACGGAATATAAATACTCAACACTGGCTGGCAGAGCGGCAGTTGCTCTGCTGCGGGGAAGAGTGCGGACGTGTTTGCCTGGAGTACCCGGCCACATCGGAGAGCATGCCGATTGCTTCTATATCACTGTCACCTACAAGGAGCTTCCTGACCGTGAGTGTTTGAAGGTCTTTACATTGACTACTTCAGTCCCGGGAGATTTTACCCCCTTAATGACCAGGCTATTTTTTTTGCAATACGGCACTGCTGTACCCAAACTAAATTATTTTTTTTCCCCACCAAAAATTAATATATATTTAAATTATAATAATAATAATAATAATAATATAATAATAATTTAATTAATATATATATTTAGTTAATTAAATATTTAATAAATTAATAAAAATTAATATATATTTAAATTATAATAATGAATTGATAATAAATTAATAAAAATATATATTTACATTTTAATAATAATAAAGTAATTAAAAAAATAAATTAATAAAATTAATATATATTTAATTAAATATTTAATAATAAAAATTAATATTAATAATAATAATAATAATAAATACATTTAATTAATAAAAATTTATATATTTAATTAATAAATTAATAAAAATTAATATATATATATTTTTTGTGCTTTAAACAAAAAGTGACAGTTAAAAAGAAATATTGTGCGTGGGTTTTTTTTTTTTGTTTTATTTCTATATGCCCAAAAAATGTTTAAAAAAAAAATAAAAATAAAATAATTCTTCATCAGTTTAGGCCAATATATAGTCTACATAATTTTGGTAAACAGATGCAGTAAGTGTATATATTGATTGGTTTGCGCAAAAGTTATAGCGATTTTACCCCCTTAATGACCAGGCTATTTTTTTGCGATACGGTGTTCTAAAATGTCCTGCGACTTATGAAATTCGCTCATGGGGCCTCCATATTCTGGAATGTGGGGTCACCAGTGAGATCAGCCTCCATATTTTGGGGTCACTGATGAGTCCGGCCTCCATATTCTGGGGTGTGGGGCCCCCGGTGAAGCCGTCCTCCATATTCTGGGGTGTGGGGCCCCCGGTGAAGCCGGCCTCCATATTCTGGGGTGTGGGGCCCCCGGTGAAGCCGGCCTCCATATTCTGGGGTGTGGGGCCCCCGGTGAAGCCGGCCTCCATATTCTGGGATGTGGGGCCCCCGGTGAAGCCGGCCTCCATATTCTGGGATGTGGGGTCACTGGTGAGTCCGGCCTACATATTAGAGCATATGAGGTCACCGGTGGAGCCAGCCTCCATATTCTGGGCTGTGGGGTCACTGGTGAAGCCAGCCTCCATATTCTGGGATGTGGGGTCACTGGTGAAGCCAGCCTCCATATTCTGGGATGTGGGGTCACTGGTGAAGCCAGCCTCACTATTCTGGGATGTGGGGTCACTGGTGAAGCTGGCCTCCATATTCTGGGATGTGGGGTCACCGGTGAAGCCGGCCTCCATATTCTGGGATGTGGGGTCACCGGTGAAGCCGGCCTCCATATTCTGGGATGTGGGGTCACCGGTGAAGCCGGCCTCCATATTCTGGGATGTGGGGTCACCGGTGAAGCCGGCCTCCATATTCTGGGATGTGGGGTCACTGGTGAATCCGGCCTCCATATTCTGGGCTGTGGGGTCACTGGTGAATCCGGCCTCCATATTCTGGGCTGTGGGGTCACTGGTGAAGCCAGCCTCCATATTCTGGGTTGTGGGGTCACCGGTCAAGCCGGCCTCCATATTCTGGGTTGTGGGGTCACCGGTCAAGCCGGCCTCCATATTCTGGGATGTGGGGTCACCGGTCAAGCCGGCCTCCATATTCTGGGATGTGGGGTCACTGGTGAGTCCAGCCTACATATTAGAGCATGTGAGGTCACAGGTGCAGCCAGCCTCCATATTCTGGGCTGTGGGGTCACTGGTGAAGCCAGCCTCCATATTCTAGGCTGTGGAGTCACTGGTGAAGCCGGCCTCCATATTCTGGGATGTGGGGTCACCGGTCAAGCCGGCCTCCATATTCTGGGATGTGGGGTCACCTGTCAAGCCGGCCTCCATATTCTGGGATGTGGGGTCACTGGTGAGTCCAGGCTACATATTAGAGCATGTGAGGTCACAGGTGGAGCCAGCCTCCATATTCTGGGCTGTGGGGTCACTGGTGAAGCCAGCCTCCATATTCTGGGCTGTGGGGTCACTGGTGAAGCCAGCCTCCATATTCTGGGCTGTGGGGTCACCGGTCAAGCCGGCCTCCATATTCTGGGATGTGGGGTCACCGGTCAAGCCGGCCTCCATATTCTGGGATGTGGGGTCACCGGTCAAGCCGGCCTCCATATTCTGGGATGTGGGGTCACCGGTCAAGCCGGCCTCCATATTCTGGGATGTGGGGTCACCGGTCAAGCCGGCCTCCATATTCTGGGATGTGGGGTCACCGGTCAAGCCGGCCTCCATATTCTGGGATGTGGGGTCACCGGTCAAGCCGGCCTCCATATTCTGGGTTGTGGGGTCACCGGTCAAGCCGGCCTCCATATTCTGGGATGTGGGGTCACCGGTAAACCCGGTCTCCATATTCTGAGATGTGGGGTCACCGGTCAAGCCGGCCTCCATATTCTGGGATGTGGGGTCACTGGTGAGTCCGGCCTACATATTAGAGCATGTAAGGTCACCGGTGGAGCCAGCCTCCATATTCTGGGGTGTGGGGTCACCGGCCTCCATATTCTTGGCTGTGGGGTCACCGGTGGAGCCAGCCTCCATATTCTGGGCTGTGTGGTCACTGGTGGAGCCGGCCTCCATATTCTGGGCTGTGGGGTGACCGGTGGAGCCGGCCTCCATATTCTGGGGTGTGGGGTCACCGGCCTCCATATTCTGGGGTGTGGGGTCACCGTGTGCTAACGTACCCGAAGTCTTGAAAGGAGTACTGGGGTTGTATGCACTGCCTGGCCACCACACCAACTTGCAACTTATCATCCATTTATTTTTATTTTTTTTACTTTTGGTCTAGGATTGAGTGTGCTAACATACCCTGAGTCCGGAAAGGAGTACTTGGGGTTGTACGCACTGCCTGGCCACCACACCAACTTGCAACTTGTCATCCATTTTTTTTTTTTTTCTTTTGGTCTAGGATTGAGTGTGCTATATACCCTAAGTCCGGAAAGGAGTACTGGGGTTGTATGCACTGCCTGGCCACCACACCAACTTGCAACTTGTCATCCATTTTTTTTTTTTTTCTTTTGGTCTAGGTTTGGGTGTGCTATATACCCTGAGTCCGGAAAGGAGTACTGGGGTTGTATGCACTGCCTGGCCACCACACCAACTTGTCATCCATGTTTTTTTTTCTTTTGGTCTAGGCTTCAGTGTGCTATATACCCTAAGTCTGGAAAGGAGTACTGGGGTTGTATGCACTGCCTGGCCACCACACCAACTTGCAACTTGTCATCCATTTTTTTTTTTTTTCCTTTTGGTCTAGGATTGAGTGTGCTATATACCCTAAGTCCGGAAAGGAGTACTTGGGGTTGTATGCACTGCCTGGCCACCACACCAACTTGCAACTTGTCATCCATTTTTTTTTTCTTTTGGTCTAGGCTTCAGTGTGCTATATACCCTAAGTCCAGAAAGGAGTACTTGGGGTTCTATGCACTGCCTGGCCACCACACCAACTTGCAACTTGTCATCCATTTTTTTTTTCTTTTGGTCTAGGCTTCAGTGTGCTATATACCCTAAGTCCGGAAAGGAGTACTTGGGTTTGTATGCACTGCCTGGCCACCACACCAACTTGCAACTTGTCATCCTTTTTTTTTTTCTTTTGGTCTAGGATTGAGTGTGCTATATACCCTGAGTCCGGAAAGGAGTACTTGGGGTTTTACGCACTGCCTGGCCACCACACCAACTTGCAACTTGTCATCCTTTTTTTTTTTTTTTTTTTTTCTTTTGGTCTAGGATTGAGTGTGCTAACATACCTTGAGTCCGGAAAGGAGTACTTGGGGTTGTATGCACTGCCTGGCCACCACACCAACTTGCAACTTGTCATCCATTTTTTTTTTTTTTCTTTTGGTCTAGGATTGAGTGTGCTATATACCCTGAGTCCGGAAAGGAGGAGTACTTGGGGTTTTACGCACTGCCTGGCCACCACACCAACTTGCAACTTGTCATCCATTTTTTTTGTTTTTCCTTTTGGTCTAGGATTGAGTGTGCTATATACCCTGAGTCCGGAAAGGAGTACTTGGGGTTGTACGCACTGCCTGGCCACCACACCAACTTGCAACTTGTCATCCATTGTTTTTTTTTTTTTCTTTTGGTCTAGGTTTGAGTGTGCTAACATACCCTGAGTCCGGAAAGGAGTACTTGGGGTTGTACGCACTGCCTGGCCCCCACACCAACTTGCAACTTGTCATCCATTTTTTTTCTTTTGGTCTAGGCTTCAGTGTGCTATATACCCTAAGTCTGGAAAGGAGTACTGGGGTTGTACGCACTGCCTGGCCACCACACCAACTTGCAACTTGTCATCCATTTTTTTTTTTTTTTCTTTTGGTCTAGGCTTCAGTGTGCTATATACCCTAAGTCTGGAAAGGAGTACTGGGGTTGTACGCACTGCCTGGCCACCACACCAACTTGCAACTTGTCATCCATTTTTTTTTTTCCTTTTGGTCTAGGATTGAGTGTGCTATATACCCTAAGTCCGGAAAGGAGTACTTGGGGTTGTATGCACTGCCTGGCCACCACACCAACTTGCAACTTGTCATCTATTTTTTTTTCTTTTGGTCTAGGCTTCAGTGTGCTATATACCCTAAGTCTGGAAAGGAGTACTGGGGTTGTACGCACTGCCTGGCCACCACACCAACTTGCAACTTGTCATCCATTTTTTTATTTTTTTCCTTTTGGTCTAGGATTGAGTGTGCTATATACCCTGAGTCCGGAAAGGAGTACTTGGGGTTGTACGCACTGCCTGGCCACCACACCAACTTGCAACTTGTCATCCATTTTTTTTTTTTTCTTTTGGTCTAGGTTTGAGTGTGCTAACATACCCTGAGTCCGGAAAGGAGTACTTGGGGTTGTACGCACTGCCTGGCCACCACACCAACTTGCAACTTGTCATCCATTTTTTTTTTCTTTTGGTCTAGGCTTCAGTGTGCTATATATCCTAAGTCTGGAAAGGAGTACTGGGGTTGTACGCACTGCCTGGCCACCACACCAACTTGCAACTTGTCATCCATTTTTTTTTTTTTTTTTTCTTTTGGTCTAGGATTGAGTGTGCTATATACCCTGAGTCCGGAAAGGAGGAGTACTTGGGGTTGTACGCACTGCCTGGCCACCACACCAACTTGCAACTTGTCATCCATTTTTTTTTTTTTCTTTTGGTCTAGGATTGAGTGTGCTATATACCCTGAGTCCGGAAAGGAGGATTACTTGGGGTTTTACGCACTGCCTGGCCACCACACCAACTTGTAACTTGTCATCCATTTTTTTTTTTTTTCTTTTGGTCTAGGCTTCATTGTGCTATATACCCTGAGTCCGGAAAGGAGTACTGGGGTTGTATGCACTGCCTGG
The DNA here is from genome assembly GCF_037356315.1 of Lithobates pipiens. Taxonomy (NCBI): domain Eukaryota; kingdom Metazoa; phylum Chordata; class Amphibia; order Anura; family Ranidae; genus Lithobates; species Lithobates pipiens. The sequence goes on from NW_027507718.1 coordinate 545,550,145, forward strand.
CCACCACACCAACTTGCAACTTGTCATCCATTTTTTTCTTTTTTTCCTTTTGGTCTAGGATTGAGTGTGCTATATACCCTGAGTCCGGAAAGGAGTACTTGGGGTTGTACGCACTGCCTGGCCACCACACCAACTTGCAACTTGTCATCCATTTTTTTTTTTTCTTTTGGTCTAGGATTGAGTGTGCTATATACCTTAAGTCCGGAAAGGAGTACTTGGGGTTGTATGCACTGCCTGGCCACCACACCAACTTGCAACTTGTCATCCATTTTTTTTTTTCCTTTTGGTCTAGGATTGAGTGTGCTATATACCCTAAGTCCAGAAAGGAGTACTTGGGGTTGTACGCACTGCCTGGCCACCACACCAACTTGCAACTTGTCATCCATTTTTTTTGTTTTTCCTTTTGGTCTAGGATTGAGTGTGCTAACATACCCTGAGTCCGGAAAGGAGTACTGGGGTTGTACGCACTGCCTGGCCACCACACCAACTTGCAACTTGTCATCCATTTTTTTTTTTTTTCTTTTGGTCTAGGATTGAGTGTGCTAACATACCCTGAGTCCGGAAAGGAGTACTTGGAGTTGTACGCACTGCCTGGCCACCACACCAACTTGCAACTTGTCATCCATTTTTTTTTTTTTTTTCTTTTGGTCTAGGCTTCATTGTGCTAACATACCCTGAGTCCGGAAAGGAGTACTGGGGTTGTACGCACTGCCTGGCCACCACACCAACTTGCAACTTGTCATCCATTTTTTTTCTTTTGGTCTAGGTTTGAGTCTGCTAACATACCCTGAGTCCGGAAAGGAGTACTGGGGTTGTATGCACTGCCTGGCCACCACACCAACTTGCAACTTGTCATCCATTTTTTTTCTTTTGGTCTAGGTTTGAGTGTGCTAACATACCCTGACTCCGGAAAGGAGTACTTGGGGTTGTACGCACTGCCTGGCCACCACACCAACTTGCAACTTGTCATCCATTTTTTTTTTTCTTTTGGTCTAGGATTGAGTGTGCTATATACCCTAAGTCCGGAAAGGAGTACTGGGGTTGTACGCACTGCCTGGCCACCACACCAACTTGCAACTTATCATCCATTTTTTTTTTTTTTCTTTTGGTCTAGGATTGAGTGTGCTATATACCCTAAGTCCGGAAAGGAGTACTGGGGTTGTATGCACTGCCTGGCCACCACACCAACTTGCAACTTGTCATCCATTTTTTTTTTTTTCTTTTGGTCTAGGTTTGGGTGTGCTATATACCCTAAGTCCGGAAAGGAGTACTGGGGTTGTATGCACTGCCTGGCCACCACACCAACTTGCAACTGGTCATCCATTTTTTTTTTCCTTTTGGTCTAGGATTGAGTGTGCTACATACCCCAAGTCCAGAAAGGAGTACTTGGGGTTGTATGCACTGCCTGGCCACCACACCAACTTGCAACTTGTCATCCATTTTTTTTTCTTTTGGTCTAGGCTTCAGTGTGCTATATACCCTAAGTCCAGAAAGGAGTACTTGGGGTTGTATGCACTGCCTGGCCACCACACCAACTTGCAACTTGTCATCCATTTTTTTTTTCTTTTGGTGTAGGCTTCAGTGTGCTATATACCCTAAGTCCGGAAAGGAGTACTGGGGTTGTATGCACTGCCTGGCCACCACACCAACTTGACACTTGTCATCCATTTTTTTTTTTTTCCTTTTGGTCTAGGATTGAGTGTGCTATATACCCTAAGTCCGGAAAGGAGTACTTGGGTTTGTATGCACTGCCTGGCCACCACACCAACTTGCAACTTGTCATCCATTTTTTTTTTTTTTTCTTTTGGTCTAGGTTTGAGTGTGCTAACATACCTTGAGTCCGGAAAGGAGTACTTGGGGTTGTATGCACTGCCTGGCCACCACACCAACTTGCAACTTGTCATCCATTTTTTTTGTTTTTCCTTTTGGTCTAGGATTGAGTGTGCTATATACCCTGAGTCCGGAAAGGAGTACTTGGGGTTGTACGCACTGCCTGGCCACCACACCAACTTGCAACTTGTCATCCATTTTTTTTTTTTCTTTTGGTCTAGGTTTGAGTCTGCTAACATACCCTGACTCCGGAAAGGAGTACTTGGGGTTGTACGCACTGCCTGGCCACCACACCAACTTGCAACTTGTCATCCATTTTTTTTTTTTTTTTCTTTTGGTCTAGGCTTCAGTGTGCTATATACCCTGAGTCCGGAAAGGAGTACTGGGGTTTTACGCACTGCCTGGCCACCACACCAACTTGCAACTTGTCATCCATTTTTTTTTTTTTCTTTTGGTCTAGGCTTCATTGTGCTAACATACCCTGAGTCCGGACAGGAGTACTTGGGGTTGTACGCACTGCCTGGCCACCACACCAACTTGCAACTTGTCATCCATTTTTTTTTTTTTTTTTTGTTCTTTTGGTCTAGGATTGAGTGTGCTATATACCCTGAGTCCGCAAAGGAGTACTTGGGGTTGTACGCACTGCCTGGCCACCACACCAACTTGCAACTTGTCATCCATTTTTTTTTTTTTTTCTTTTGGTCTAGGTTTGAGTCTGCTAACATACCCTGAGTCCGGAAAGGAGTACTTGGGGTTGTACGCACTGCCTGGCCACCACACCAACTTGCAACTTGTCATCCATTTTTTTTTTTTTTCTTTTGGTCTAGGCTTCAGTGTGCTATATACCCTAAGTCTGGAAAGGAGTACTGGGGTTGTATGCACTGCCTGGCCACCACACCAACTTGCAACTTGTCATCCATTTTTTTTTTTTCCTTTTGGTCTAGGATTGAGTGTGCTATATACCCCAAGTCTGGAAAGGAGTACTGGGGTTGTACGCACTGCCTGGCCACCACACCAACTTGCAACTTGTCATCCATTTTTTTTTTTTCTTTTGGTCTAGGTTTGAGTGTGCTAACATTCCCTGAGTCCGGAAAGGAGTACTTGGGGTTGTACGCTCTGCCTGGCCACCATACCAACTTGCAATTTGTCATCCATTTTTTTTTTTTCTTTTGGTCTAGGCTTCAGTGTGCTATATACCCTAAGTCTGGAAAGGAGTACTGGGGTTGTACGCACTGCCTGGCCACCACACCAACTTGCAACTTGTCATCCATTTTTTTTTTTTTCTTTTGGTCTAGGATTGAGTGTGCTATATACCCTGAGTCCGGAAAGGAGGAGTACTTGGGGTTTTACGCACTGCCTGGCCACCACACCAACTTGCAACTTGTCATCCTTTTTTTTTTTTTTTTTTTTTTCTTTTGGTCTAGGATTGAGTGTGCTAACATACCCTGACTCCGGAAAGGAGTACTTGGGGTTGTACGCACTGCCTGGCCACCACACCAACTTGCAACTTGTCATCCATTTTTTTTCTTTTTTTCTTTTGGTCTAGGATTGACTGTGCTATATACCTTAAGTCCGGAAAGGAGTACTGGGGTTGTATGCACTGCCTGGCCACCACACCAACTTGCAACTTGTCATCCATTTTTTTTTTTTTTCTTTTGGTCTAGGATTGAGAGTGCTATATACCCTAAGTCTGGAAAGGAGTACTGGGGTTGTACGCACTGCCTGGCCACCACACCAACTTGCAACTTATCCATTTTTTTTTTTCTTTTGGTCTAGGCTTCAGTGTGCTATATACCCTAAGTCTGGAAAGGAGTACTGGGGTTGTACGCACTGCCTGGCCACCACACCAACTTGCAACTTGTCATCCATTTTTTTTTTTTTTTCTTTTGGTCTAGGCTTCATTGTGCTAACATACCCTGAGTCCGGACAGGAGTACTTGGGGTTGTACGCACTGCCTGGCCACCACACCAACTTGCAACTTGTCATCCATTTTTTTTTTTTTTTCTTTTGGTCTAGGATTGAGTGTGCTATATACCCTGAGTCCGCAAAGGAGTACTTGGGGTTGTACGCACTGCCTGGCCACCACACCAACTTGCAACTTGTCATCCATTTTTTTTTTTTTTTCTTTTGGTCTAGGCTTCAGTGTGCTATATACCCTAAGTCTGGAAAGGAGTACTGGGGTTGTATGCACTGCCTGACCACCACACCAACTTGCAACTTGTCATCCATTTTTTTTTTCTTTTGGTCTAGGCTTCAGTGTGCTATATACCCTAAGTCCAGAAAGGAGTACTTGGGGTTGTATGCACTGCCTGGCCACCACACCAACTTGCAACTTGTCATCCATTTTTTTTTTCTTTTGGTCTAGGCTTCAGTGTGCTATATACCCTAAGTCCGGAAAGGAGTACTGGGGTTGTATGCACTGCCTGGCCACCACACCAACTTGCAACTTGTCATCCATTTTTTTTTTTTTCCTTTTGGTCTAGGATTGAGTGTGCTATATACCCTAAGTCCGGAAAGGAGTACTTGGGTTTGTATGCACTGCCTGGCCACCACACCAACTTGCAACTTGTCATCCATTGTTTTGTTTATTTTCTTTTGGTCTAGGATTGAGTGTGCTATATACCCTGAGTCCAGAAAGGAGTACTTGGGGTTGTACGCACTGCCTGGCCACCACACCAACTTGCAACTTGTCATCCATTTTTTTTTTTTCTTTTGGTCTAGGCTTCAGTGTGCTATATACCCTAAGTCTGGAAAGGAGTACTGGGGTTGTACGCACTGCCTGGCCACCACACCAACTTGCAACTTGTCATCCATTTTTTTTTTTTTTCTTTTGGTCTAGGATTGTGTGTGCTATATACCCTGAGTCCGGAAAGGAGGAGTACTTGGGGTTTTACGCACTGCCTGGCCACCACACCAACTTGTAACTTGTCATCCATTTTTTTTTTTTTCTTTTGGTCTAGGCTTCATTGTGCTATATACCCTGAGTCCGGAAAGGAGTACTGGGGTTGTATGCACTGCCTGGCCACCACACCAACTTGCAACTTGTCATCCATTTTTTTCTTTTTTTCCTTTTGGTCTAGGATTGAGTGTGCTATATACCCTGAGTCCGGAAAGGAGTACTTGGGGTTGTACGCACTGCCTGGCCACCACACCAACTTGCAACTTGTCATCCATTTTTTTTTTTCCTTTTGGTCTAGGATTGAGTGTGCTATATACCCTAAGTCCAGAAAGGAGTACTTGGGGTTGTACGCACTGCCTGGCCACCACACCAACTTGCAACTTGTCATCCATTTTTTTTGTTTTTCCTTTTGGTCTAGGATTGAGTGTGCTATATACCCTGAGTCCGGAAAGGAGGAGTACTTGGGGTTTTACGCACTGCCTGGCCACCACACCAACTTGCAACTTGTCATCCATTTTTTTTTTTCTTTTGGTCTAGGATTGAGTGTGCTATATACCCTAAGTCCGGAAAGGAGTACTGGGGTTGTACGCACTGCCTGGCCACCACACCAACTTGCAACTTATCATCCATTTTTTTTTTTTTCTTTTGGTCTAGGATTGAGTGTGCTATATACCCTAAGTCCGGAAAGGAGTACTTGGGGTTGTATGCACTGCCTGGCCACCACACCAACTTGCAACTTGTCATCCATTTTTTTTTTTTTCCTTTTGGTCTAGGATTGAGTGTGCTATATACCCTAAGTCCGGAAAGGAGTACTTGGGTTTGTATGCACTGCCTGGCCACCACACCAACTTGCAACTTGTCATCCATTTTTTTTTTTTTCTTTTGGTCTAGGTTTGAGTGTGCTAACATACCTTGAGTCCGGAAAGGAGTACTTGGGGTTGTATGCACTGCCTGGCCACCACACCAACTTGCAACTTGTCATCCATTTTTTTTGTTTTTCCTTTTGGTCTAGGATTGAGTGTGCTATATACCCTGAGTCCGGAAAGGAGTACTTGGGGTTGTACGCACTGCCTGGCCACCACACCAACTTGCAACTTGTCATCCATTTTTTTTTTTTCTTTTGGTCTAGGATTGAGTGTGCTATATACCCTGAGTCCGGAAAGGAATACTTGGGGTTGTACGCACTGCCTGGCCACCACACCAACTTGCAACTTGTCATCCATTTTTTTTTTTTTTCTTTTGGTCTAGGCTTCAGTGTGCTATATACCCTGAGTCCGGAAAGGAGTACTGGGGTTGTACGCACTGCCTGGCCACCACACCAACTTGCAACTTGTCATCCATTTTTTTTTTTTTTCTTTTGGTCTAGGCTTCATTGTGCTAACATACCCTGAGTCCGGACAGGAGTACTTGGGGTTGTACGCACTGCCTGGCCACCACACCAACTTGCAACTTGTCATCCATTTTTTTTTTTTTTTTTGTTCTTTTGGTCTAGGATTGAGTGTGCTATATACCCTGAGTCCGCAAAGGAGTACTTGGGGTTGTACGCACTGCCTGGCCACCACACCAACTTGCAACTTGTCATCCATTTTTTTTTTTTTCTTTTGGTCTAGGTTTGAGTCTGCTAACATACCCTGAGTCCGGAAAGGAGTACTTGGGGTTGTACGCACTGCCTGGCCACCACACCAACTTGCAACTTGTCATCCATTTTTTTTTTTTTTCTTTTGGTCTAGGCTTCAGTGTGCTATATACCCTAAGTCTGGAAAGGAGTACTGGGGTTGTATGCACTGCCTGGCCACCACACCAACTTGCAACTTGTCATCCATTTTTTTTTTTTTTTTCTTTTGGTCTAGGATTGAGAGTGCTATATACCCTAAGTCTGGAAAGGAGTACTGGGGTTGTACGCACTGCCTGGCCACCACACCAACTTGCAACTTGTCATCCATTTTTTTTTTCTTTTGGTCTAGGTTTGAGTGTGCTAACATTCCCTGAGTCCGGAAAGGAGTACTTGGGGTTGTACGCTCTGCCTGGCCACCATACCAACTTGCAATTTGTCATCCATTTTTTTTTTTCTTTTGGTCTAGGCTTCAGTGTGCTATATACCCTAAGTCTGGAAAGGAGTACTGGGGTTGTACGCACTGCCTGGCCACCACACCAACTTGCAACTTGTCATCCATTTTTTTTCTTTTTTTCTTTTGGTCTAGGATTGACTGTGCTATATACCTTAAGTCCGGAAAGGAGTACTGGGGTTGTATGCACTGCCTGGCCACCACACCAACTTGCAACTTGTCATCCATTTTTTTTCTTTTGGTCTAGGCTTCAGTGTGCTATATACCCTAAGTCTGGAAAGGAGTACTGGGGTTGTATGCACTGCCTGGCCACCACACCAACTTGCAACTTGTCATCCATTTTTTTTTTCCTTTTGGTCTAGGATTGAGTGTGCTACATACCCCAAGTCCAGAAAGGAGTACTTGGGGTTGTATGCACTGCCTGGCCACCACACCAACTTGCAACTTGTCATCCATTTTTTTTTTCCTTTTGGTCTAGGATTGAGTGTGCTATATACCCTAAGTCCGGAAAGGAGTACTTGGGGTTGTATGCACTGCCTGGCCACCACACCAACTTGCAACTTGTCATCCATTTTTTTTTTCTTTTGGTCTAGGCTTCAGTGTGCTATATACCCTAAGTCCAGAAAGGAGTACTTGGGGTTGTATGCACTGCCTGGCCACCACACCAACTTGCAACTTGTCATCCATTTTTTTTTTTTTTCCTTTTGGTCTAGGATTGAGTGTGCTATATACCCTAAGTCCGGAAAGGAGTACTTGGGTTTGTATGCACTGCCTGGCCACCACACCAACTTGCAACTTGTCATCCATTGTTTTGTTTTTTTTCTTTTGGTCTAGGTTTGAGTGTGCTAACATACCCTGAGTCCGGAAAGGAGTACTTGGGGTTGTACGCACTGCCTGGCCACCACACCAACTTGCAACTTGTCATCCATTTTTTTTTTTTTTTCTTTTGGTCTAGGTTTGAGTGTGCTAACATACCCTGAGTCCGGAAAGGAGTACTTGGGGTTGTACGCACTGCCTGGCCACCACACCAACTTGCAACTTGTCATCCATTTTTTTTTTTCTTTTGGTCTAGGATTGAGTGTGCTATATACCCTGAGTCCGGAAAGGAATACTTGGGGTTGTACGCACTGCCTGGCCACCACACCAACTTGCAACTTGTCATCCATTTTTTTTTTTCTTTTGGTCTAGGATTGAGAGTGCTATATACCCTAAGTCCGGAAAGGAGTACTGGGGTTGTATGCACTGCCTGGCCACCACACCAACTTGCAACTTGTCATCCATTTTTTTTTTCCTTTTGGTCTAGGATTGAGTGTGCTATATACCCCAAGTCCGGAAAGGAGTACGTGGGGTTGTATGCACTGCCTGGCCACCACACCAACTTGCAACTTGTCATCCATTTTTTTTTTTTTCTTTTGGTCTAGGCTTCAGTGTGCTATATACCCTAAGTCTGGAAAGGAGTACTGGGGTTGTATGCACTGCCTGGCCACCACACCAACTTGCAACTTGTCATCCATTTTTTTTTTCCTTTTGGTCTAGGATTGAGTGTGCTATATACCCCAAGTCCGGAAAGGAGTACGTGGGGTTGTATGCACTGCCTGGCCACCACACCAACTTGCAACTTGTCATCCATTTTTTTTTTTTTTCTTTTGGTCTAGGATTGAGAGTGCTATATACCCTAAGTCTGGAAAGGAGTACTGGGGTTGTACGCACTGCCTGGCCACCACACCAACTTGCAACTTGTCATCCATTTTTTTTTTTTCTTTTGGTCTAGGTTTGAGTGT
>NW_027507718.1:545563720-545596220 GCF_037356315.1 Lithobates pipiens
TACGCACTGCCTGGCCACCACACCAACTTGCAACTTGTCATCCATTTTTTTTTCTTTTGGTCTAGGTTTGAGTGTGCTAACATACCCTGAGTCCGGAAAGGAGTACTTGGGGTTGTACACACTGCCTGGCCACCACACCAACTTGCAACTTGTCATCCATTTTTTTTTTCTTTTGGTCTAGGATTGAGTGTGCTAACATACCCTGAGTCCAGAAAGGAGTACTTGGGGTTGTACGCACTGCCTGGCCACCACACCAACTTGCAACTTGTCATCCATTTTTTTTTTCTTTTGGTCTAGGCTTCAGTGTGCTATATACCCTAAGTCTGGAAAGGAGTACTGGGGTTGTACGCACTGCCTGGCCACCACACCAACTTGCAACTTGTCATCCATTTTTTTTTTTTTTTTTTTTTTGGTCTAGGTTTGGGTGTGCTATATACCCTGAGTCCGGAAAGGAGTACTGGGGTTGTATGCACTGCCTGGCCACCACACCAACTTGTCGTCCATGTTTTTTTTTCTTTTGGTCTAGGCTTCAGTGTGCTATATACCCTAAGTCTGGAAAGGAGTACTGGGGTTGTATGCACTGCCTGGCCACCACACCAACTTGCAACTTGTCATCCATTTTTTTTTATTTTGGTCTAGGATTGAGTGTAGTACATACCCTAAGTCTGGAAAGGAGTACTAGAGTTGTACGCACTGCCTGGCCACCACAGCAACAAGACAAAAGGTAGTCCTGATTTGGCTACTCTTAATATTTCTAGATGATCCCTTTAACATGGCAAATCTTTACTTTTGAGCTCCAGTCTACTTTAGGATGTGATCTTTGCAATTCTACACTGTTGTAGAATCTATTGTCAGTGGCAAGAAGGTTTTGTATTTTTTAAAAAACCTAAATGAACCTTTTTATTATATTTAGGTTTTTGGCACAGGCATCCCAGCTTCATGCCTTAATTGCAAGCATTAATTATATATTGTCTACAAGTCTAGCTATTTCTGCAGGTAAGATGAGTTCAGTATGGTGTATATGTGTTTAACATCTTCATGCATGGAGCAGTACATCAACGTACATTGAAAACAGTTGGGGATTTTACCTCTTGTATCATTCCTCTGGGGCCAAGTCACACTGCCCCTTCGTAAAATCGTAGAACAATTTAAGCAATTCACTGCTCCTTGCCGCTGTGCTGCACGATCAATTGCATTGCACTGCTCCTTTTGTACGCAAACAAAAACCAAAAACATACACTTCACTGCAATGTGGGGTGCCACAATGCGCTGCCCAACATTCCAGTGTGATTGGGGCTGGTGCTAGGCTTTGTTGCAGTGTGAATGGGACACATATGAAACTATTGTTTCTAGATTCTCTGCCGTGACAGACCTTTTTAGAATCTAAAACGTCTATCGCCGCATATAGTGTGAATTGGCCCTTACATCCTTTTGATGGAAATATAGGAAATTCACTTTTGCTAGAAAACTAAAATCTCGCGCAGTGTGACAAAATAGTTTTCATAAAGCACAGTTAGATCTATTTAATGCTTATGCCAGGTTTAATCTGCAGGACATACTCTTAGTCAAAGTAGAAATAAGATACCATGGGGTGGTGGGTGACATTGCTAAAAGGTATTGGGATGTAAGCTCTTTGATTTCTGTTTTTTTTTTTTTTTATACATCAGTCTCTTTATTTTATTTTTTATTTTTTTGTGTGGAAGAGCCACTGTTCAATATATAGAATAGAAAGGCAAAAACAGGTCTTTGAAATCAGTAAAAGCTTCATAAAGTTGGCATTTAAAGCAACCCTGTCCTTCCGGTAATCAAAGTAACCTTTAAGCTCCGATGCAGGCCTACCATGTCCTGTAGTGATGGGAGAATGATTAAGCATCACAGGGGACACAGTAGATCTACACTTCAGCAAACTGTTTTCTTCAGACTTCAGCAATTCATTTTTGTTATCCACTTTCAGACTGGACCATTTTGCTGTTCAAAGACCAGACCACTTTTTGCGATTTGGCACTGCGTCGCTTTAACTGACAATTGCGCGGTCGTGCGACGTGGCTCCCAAACAAAATTGACATCTTTTTCATTTGATTTTTTCCCCACAAATAGAGCTTTCTTTTGGTGGTATTTGATCACCTCTGCGGTTTTTATTTTTTGCGCTATAAACAAAAATAGAGCGACAATTTTGAAAAAAAACGCATTATTTTTTACTTTTTGTTATAATAAATATCCCCCAAAAATATATATAAAAACATTTTTTTTTCCTCATTTTAGGCCGATACGTATTCTTCTACATATTTTTGGTAAAAAAAAAAACGCAATAAGCGATTATTGATTGGTTTGCGCAAAAGTTATAGCTTTTACAAAATAGGGATAGTTTTATAGCATTTTTATTAATAATTTTTTATTATTATTTTTTTTACTAGTAATGGCGGCGATCTGCGATTTTTATTGTGACTGCGACATTGTGGGGGACCCATCGGACATTTTTGACACATTTTTGGGACCATTGTCATTTTATACAGTAATCACTGCAATATAAATGCAGTGATTCCTGTGTAAATGACACTGGCAGTGAAGGGGTTAACCAGGGGGTGGTGGCAGTGTAGGGGTTAAGTGTTCCTAGGGGTGTGTTACTAACTGTGGGGGGGTTGGGCTTTCATTTAGTGAACACTGATCTCTGCTCCAATCACATGGAGCAGAGATCAGCGTCACTAGTTGCTAGGCAGAATGGAGAAATGCTGTTTACACGGCATTTCCTCCATTCAGCCGTCCTGTGAGACGATCGCGGGGATGCCCGCGGCGATTGAGTCCGCGGGTCCCGCGACCGGACTCACGGGGGTCCCGACCAGCGCGGGAGCGCACCGATGGCAGGGCGGCATTGAATATTGGACGTACATGTACGCCAATATGCCTGCCCGTGCCATTCTGTCGACGTACATTGTCGGGAACCGGTTAAGGGACATTCAGTAAAGCGGTCCTGTAGGAGAGGTAAGTATTTTTCTTTTTTTTACAGGGCCAGCTTTTATTTGCCTTTTTATATGTTGCTGACATAAGGTTACCAGATTTTCAAAATAAAATTCACGAACACCCTACTCGCCATGCCCAGAAAACTACAGCCAAAAAAAAATCAGTTTTTTACATGACTAGAAACAGTTGATCACAATTTTGAAACCAGAGGCAGACATTAAGGCATAAAGACACCGCACCATCTGAAGGGGAATGATGCAGTGCATGTAGTGCACCACATTGAATTGTGGGTGTGGTCAGATTGCTGTAACAATAAGCAGAACTTAAATACATATGGCTAAAAAAAACCTGACTCTGTGTCTATGGGTCAAGAGAGATTAAAGCACAGAGTGCGGGAGTATGTAAAGCACAGAGTTCAAAGGTTACAAGTGTGTAACAAACAGATTGCTCCTGGTGTGGTGTCCCCCATGCCCACTGTCATCCCCAGCATTGTTCCTGGGAGCTGTGCATTATAGGTTTAGGTAACACAGAGTTAAGCTGCCACCATTTACTTCTGATCAATTTTAAAAAGGAAAACTGCTGGTAAAAGTCCTAAAAAATTAAGTATTTTAAATCCTTTTTTAAATACTGTTTTTTTTTTTTTTTGTTTTTTTTTTTTTTTTTTTTTTTTTTTACACACAATTCTGTCTTTGAGCTTGCTAGAAAATGTAGCTATTCCAAAAAGAGCCATTTCCTCCCTCTCCTTTTTTTTCTGGAAGTGTCTAATTACTTTGTGAACTGGCCCAGCATCTCTGACCCTCTTTAACGACCAAAATAAACAATTATCTGACTAACGAGGGGGGGGGGGGGGAAGAGATTGAGGGGCAGAAAGAAAGGGAAAGCTATAGATTGTCTGTCTGTTGACAGCTCTGAGTCTGCTGACAACACATCCACAATGGTGGCTCCCAACAGCAGTCTTGGGACTTTGGGATGTCTATACAAAGGAAGGAGGCTTTTACAGGTAGATAATGTGCAAAAAGTTCAATGTACAGTGCATCTAATCTTGGGAAGATCTGGTTGGGCAACAGGGTCATTTTAAGGCCCCTTTTCACATGGACGGCTGTTCTGCTGCAGTTTAGCATGTTTATTTTTTTCTGTGAAATTAAAGACTCCAGGCACAGCCATCAGCTGCATTTGTACAGTGTGATTAACTGCGTTTACGTGCGTTTCTGTGCAGTTGCGTTCAGCTGCAGTTACCTAATATAGTCATTCCCATGGCAACCCTTTTTTTTTTGGTCTCTTGAATCCCTTCTCACGCTGTTATCCGCAGTTGACACAAAAGACTGCGATTACCTGCGGTTATGTGCATATAGCTGCGCTACATCGCATCTGGACGCATTCAATTGTATTTTTTCTATTCGCACCGAACCGCACGTAACTAAATCGCAGCTAAACACTGTGTGTGAATGGGGGCCATAGGAAAGCATTGTGTGCTTTTAGCTGCGGTAGAAAACGAGAAAATCCGCAGCTAAAAGCGCCACTCTATCCGTCTGTGTGAAAGGGGCCTAAGGCACTAACTACTGTGCAGCTAGGTGCTGATACCTTAGGAGACCCACTTCAGGGTACCTTAACCAATTAATAGGCCTTCTAGAACTGCTTAAATCTTGCTCCAATGATGGAGAATATGCAAAATCGCAGGCAAACCCACCACAGGCATCTGAAACATTATCCTATCCTGTAGATTGTAATAGGATGAGCCAGAATGTTCCCAGGTGAGTTGCGATACCCTGGGAGGACGGTTTCAGATAAAGAACTTTAAAGAAACCTATACTTCCAGTGCTTTGCGAAATTATTCGGCCCCCTTGAACTTTTCAACCTTTTGCCACATTTCAGGCTTCAAACATAAAGATATAACATTTTTATTTTTTGTGAAGAATCACCAACAAGTGGGACACAATTGTGAAGTGGAAAGAAATCTATTGGATTTTTGAAACTTTTTTAACTAATAAAAAAATGAAAAGTGGGGCGTGCAAAATGATTGGGCCCCCTTGCGTTAATACTTTGTAGAGCCACCTTTTGCTGCGATTACAGCTGCAAGTCGCTTGGGGTGTCTCTATCAGTTTTGCACATCGAGAGGCTGAAATTCTTGCCCATTCTTCCTTGCAAAACATCTGGAGCTCAGTGAGGTTGGATGGAGAGCGTTTGTGAACAGCAGTTTTCAGCTCTTTCCACAGATTCTCGATTGGATTCAGGTCTGCACTTTGACTTGGCCATTCTAACACCTGGATACGTTTATTTGTGAACCATTCCTTTGTAGATTTTGCTGTATGTTTGGGATCATTGTCTTGTTGGAAGATAAATCTCTGTCCCAGTTTCAGGTCTTTTGCAGACTCCCAACAGGTTTTCATCCAGAATGGTCCTGTATTTGGCTGCATCCATCTTCCCCTCAATTTTAACCATCTTCCCTGTCCCTGCTGAAGAAAAGCAGGCCCAAACCATGATGCTGCCACCACCATGTGTGACAGTGGGGATGGTGTGTTGAGGGTGATGAGCTGTGTTGCTTTTACGCCAAACATATCGTTTTGCATTGTGGGCAAAAAGTTGGATTTTGGTTTCAGCTGACCAGAGCACCTTCTTCCACATGTTTGGTGTGTCTCCCAGGTGGCTTGTGGCAAACTTTAGACGAGACTTTTTATGGATATCTTTGAGAAATGGCTTTCTTCTTGCCATTCTTCCATAAAGGGCAGATTTGTGCAGTGTATGACTGATTGTTGTCCTATGGACAGACTCTCCCACCTCAGCTGCAGTTCTCTGCAGTTCATCCAGAGTGATCATGGGCCTCTTGGCTGCATCTCTGATCAGTCTTCTCCTTGTCTGAGCTGAAAGTTTAGAGGGACAGTCAGGTCTTGGTAGATTTGCAGTGGTCTGATACTCCTTCCATTTCAAAATGATCGCTTGCACAGTGCTCCTTGGGATGTTTAAAGCTTGGGAAATCTTTTTGTATCCAAATCCGGCTTTAAACTTCTCCACAACAGTATTACGGACCTGCCTGGTGTGTTCCTTGGTCTTCATGATGCTCTCTGCGCTTTCAACAGAACCCTGAGACTATCACAGAGCAGGTGCATTTATACAGAGACTTGATTACACACAGGTGGATTCTATTTATCACCATCAGTCATTTAGGACAACATTGGATCATTCAGAGATCCTCGCTGAACTTCTGGAGTGAGTTTGCTGCACTGAAAGTAAAGGGGGCCGAATCATTTTGCACGCACCACTTTTCAATTTTTTATTTGCTAAAAAAAGTTTAAAATATCCAATAGATTTCGTTCCACTTCACAATTGTGTCCCACTTGTTGGTGATTCTTCCCAAAAAATAAAAATGTTATATCTTTATGTTTGAAGCCTGAAATGTGGCAAAAGGTTGAAAAGTTCAAGGGGGCCGAATACTTTCGCAAGGCACTGTATATTGTTTGGTTTAGCATGGTGTTTTCCCCTTTTATATCAGATAAAGAATTGACTACAGAGACAAGTAAACAATTTTAACTGAAGATTCAATCTTTTTAATTGCTTGATTTTGTTTTTACTTTTATTTCATTTTTCCTTGGAGTGGAGAATGTTTTTCATAATGATTGTATTTTGATGCAATTAAGGTGATCGTTTACAATCTATTCAGTTTAAAATAATGAAAGGCAAAACATTTGTGTATACAGAGTATCACAAAAGTGAGTACACCCCTTACATTTCTATATATATTTTATTATATCTTTTCATGTGACAACACTGAAGAAATTACACTTTGCTACAATGTAAAGCATTGAGTGTACAACTTGTATAACTGTAAAATGTATGTAAATACAGGGGTTACTAATACGCAAACCAAAAGGTGGTGATAATCCCAAAAAAAACGACTTAAATAGCTGCCAACAGAGAAAAGTGCTCACACACTCAGCATAAATGTAGTATATAAAAACTACGGCGCTTGACTAAACTAAAATGATGCAGAAAATGTCTTATTATAACACAAAAAAATTATGTGCAAATAATCTAGGAGCAAATACTGCAAATCCGTGCAAAATACTGATCTCCAACAAATAATACCATGCAAACAACAATAGTGCAAAATTATTATTAGACATGCAGACTGTCCCATCCAATAATAAAGTGCATGTGCAGCAATGTGGCAAGCTTCTTCTGTCCAGTGTGGGTGATAGTTCCCCCCCCAGGCTCTCGCCTCATAGATCGTATAAATGAGCCCCACATAGATACTCCACACTGGCTGCTCAATCCCTGGTTCCGGAACACTCAAGATCCCAGGATGGTCACATTCAGTGATATGTAAGAATAAGGGGAGGGCTCCATGGTGTAGTATTTTAAAATGCTTTTTAATATTATTCATAAAACACTTTAGTAGTTGAAACAAACAGCAAACACAGGAAGTACACATAAACTTCCGACCTCAGCCAGAAGTGACTTCACCATGGCTCTTTTCCCTCACATTGTAAAATTTCCTGTCCCCTCAAAATACCTCAACACACAGCCATTAATGTTTAAACCACTGGCAGCAAAAGTGAGTACCCCCATGAGTGAAAATGTCCAAATTGGGTCCAATTAAGCATTTTCCCTCTCTGGTGTCATGTGATTCGTTAGTGTTACAAGGTCTCAGGTGTGTTAAATTTGACGTTATCACTCTCTCTCATACTGGTCACTGGAAGTTCAACATGGCACCTCATGGCAAAGAACTCTCTGAGAATCTAAAAAAAAGAATTTTTGCTCTACATAAACATGACCTAGGCTATAGGAAGATTGCCAAGACCCTGAAACTGAGCTGCAGCACGGTGGCCAAGACCATACAGCGGTATAACAGGACAGATTCCACTTAGAACAGGCCTTGCCATGATCGACCAAAGAAGTTGAATGCACGTGCTCCGCATCACATCCAGAGGTTGTCTTTTGTAAATGGACATATCAGCGCTGCCAGCATTGCTGCAGAGGTTGAAGGGGCTGGGGGGTCAGCTTGTCAGTGCTCAGACCATACGCCGCACACTGCATCTAATTATTCCGCATGGCTGTTGTCCCAGAAGGAAGTTTCTTCTAAAGATGATGCACAAGAAAGCCCACAAAAGTTTGCTGAAGACAAGCAGACTAAGGACATGGATTACTGGAACCATGTCTTGTGGTCTAATGAGATCAAGATAAACTTATTTGGTTCAGATGGTGACAAGCGTGTGTGGGGGCAACCAGGTGAGGAGTACAAAAACAATTGTCTTATCTACGGTCAAGCATGGTGGTGGGAGTGTCATGGTCTGGGGCTGCATGAGTGCTGCCGGCACTGGGGAGCTACAGATCATTGAGGGGACCATGAATGCCAACATGTACTGTGACATACTGACGCAGAACATGATCCCCTCCCTTCAGAGACTGGGCCGCAGGGCAGTATTCCAACATAACGACCCCGAACACACCTCCAAGACAACCACTGCCTTGATAAAGAATCTGAGGGTAAAGGTGATGGACTGGCCAAGCATGTCTCCAGACCTAAACCCTATTGATCATCTGTGGGACATCCTCAAACAGAAGGTGGAGGAGCGCAAGGTCTCCAACATCCACCAGCTCTGTGATGTCATCATGGGGGAGGGGAAGAGGACTCCAGTGGCAACCTGTGAAGCTCTGGTGACCTCCATGCCCAAGAGGGTTAAGGCAGTGCTGGAAAATAATGGCGGCCACACAAAATATTGACACTTAGGGCCCAATTTTGACATTTACACTTAGGGGGTGCACTCACTTTTGTTGCCATCGGTTTAGACATTAATAGCTGTGTTATTTTGAAGGGACCGTAAATTTACAATACAAGCTGTACACTCACTACTTTACATTGTAGCAAAGTGTAATTTCTTCAGTGTTGTCACATGAAAAGATATAATAAAATATTTACAAAAATGTGAGGGGTGTACTTACTTTTGTGAGATAATGTAGATAAAGAAACCATTATAAATGTGTTAATTTTTTATTTATTTTTTGCTTACATTCCATCTGTTCTCGGCTGCATAGGAGACCGTAGCACAATGATCTTCCCAGCGAAGAATCACAGAATTGTGTTGTCAAGACAAGTCTGATCATTGGAGGAGTGTTCTCCTCCTGCTTAGTATGGTCAGTTTTTAATAGGAAAGCAGAGTGACTGGCAGGAACACCAGGGATTCCGTACAAAGAGAACAGGATATTATTTTATACAAGTACATGATACAGCAGACACACATCAGGAGTATGAAATGTGAGGTTTACATCCTGTATAAGCACAGCGTGATGTGGGAGTAGAGATTACAAAGCTCCTGTTCACTCACCAAAGGATTTTCTGATTGTAAAGTAAATGTCAACTTTATCTACAGCACATATTTTTTACATGCAGATAATGCCATTTATTTCAATATGCATTTCTTTAAAAGCAAGAAATTGTCTTTGTGTAGAAAAGTAAACACAGATTTCTAAATCTTTAATTTGCCATTAATTGCCTTGATACTGTGTACCTGCCAGGAAAAATGATAGCATTCCCATAGCCATCTGCTTATTCTGTGCTTTGTTTAAAGAGGGAGTCCGCCCCTTTTTTTTTTTTTAAAGCCAGCCACTACAAATACTGCAGCTGCTGACTTTTAAAATAAGGACACTTACCTGTCCAGCGCGCCCGCGATGTCGGCACCCGAAGCTGATCTCTCGATCGTCTCTCGGGTGCTGCCGCCGCCATCTTGGGTATGGGAATCAGGAAGTGGAGCCTTTCGGCTTCATTTCCCGGTTCCCTACTGCGCATGCGCGAGTCGTGCTGCGCAATAAGGATGGTCCCCGCTGTCTCTGGGATCTGTGTGTTTCCCAGCAGGCAGCTGGGGACCTTCAGAAAGGGGCGTCGATTCTGCAGAATCGACGCCCCTTTCCGCAGAAAGCTATCCCGGAAGTGGGTGCAGATACCTGTACTGTACAGGTATCTGCACCCCCCCTCCCCCTAAAAGGTGCCAATTGTGGTGCCAGGGGGGGGAGGATTCCAATGAGCGGAAGGTCCACTTTAGGGTGGACCTCAGCTTTAACTCTTTACAGTTGTATTAATATTTAATGCTTTACATTTTAGGAGCAGTATTTTACATTGACTTTCAAAATGAAGATGCTCTACATCAGGGGTCCTCAAACTACAGCCCGCGGGCCACATGCGGCCCACCAAGGACATTTATCCGGCCCACCCCACCCAGGGCTGGATTCCCGACAGGCCAGGCCTTGGGGCAGGCCGGTTGTAACACAGCAGGAGACTGCTGTCTCACAGAGCTCATTGTTAAAAGTTTGGGCGGGCTGTGATAAAAGTCCCGCCCTTCTCCTAGACCAGCTCGTGTGATAGGGGCAGTGTTCTGTCTATCACCTGAGCTGGTCTAGGAGGAGGGCGGGACTTTTATCCCAGCGCGCCCAAACTTTTCACAGTGAGCCATGACACAGCAGTAGGAGATGCCCGATGTGCACACACACTGACTGGTGAGACATTGTTTGGCACAGTAAGGCTGTGATGGGGGTTGCAATGATGCTGAGGGGGGGCTTGCAATGATGGTGAGGAGGGGCTTGCAATGATGGTGAGGAGGGGCTTGCAATGATGGTGAGGAGGGGCTTGCAATGATGGTGAGGGGGCTTGCAATGATGGTGAGGAGGGGCTTGCAATGATAGTTAGGGGGGCTTGCAATGATGGTGAGGAGGGGCTTGCAATGATAGTTAGGGGGGCTTGCAATGATGGTGAGGGGGGGCTTGCAATGATGGTGAGGGGGGCTTGCAATGATGGTGAGGCGGGTGTAGATTGGCCTGCGACATTGACCATCTCATTAGCCAAAAGCAGGCCCATAGCTCCCATTGAAAAACTGGCAAGTTTTTTGATTTACCTTTACTTGTTCTTCATTTTGTATTTGTTCCCGTTTTGTTTTTTTCACTTCAAAATAAGATATGTGCAGTGTGCATAGGAATTTGTTCATAGTTTTATTTTATTTTTATTTTTTTAAACTATAGTCCGGCCCTCTAACGGTCTGAGTGACAGTGAACTGGCCCCCTGCTTAAAAAGTTTGAGGACCCCTGCTCGACATCTTTGCCTGTTTTGCTTTAGGGTAAGAACAGGAATGGACCTATTGAAATGATGCAATCTTTCACTTTAAGTTATGAGGTTATAGACACAGGAGAGTATATGCCTGCAGTATGAAGACGCACTAGTCCTCTTTACATTGGCACAGTCAGTTTGTGAATTTGTGTTACTACTTCATACTGAAGTGCATTATGTTATTTGTATTGGTGCTGTCCATATCTAGATAAGCTGCTAAGGATGCTTCTGTCCTCTGCTTTTCTCCTTCCTGCTTGATGTACTAGTTGTACTCCATTATGTGCGATATAAGGGCTCTCTCGCACACTGGTGACTTTTGCTATAGCGATGATTGCAGGTGGACACTAAGCCCTTGTACACACGGTCGGATAATCTGTCGGATTGCGTCCTATCGGACCGTGTCGTCGGATAATCCGACTGTGTGTGGTCTGCATCGGACTGATTCCGTCCGAATCTCCGTCCGACATGTTGGAAATATTTCCCGACCAACTGGGCCGGATGGACCTAATCCGATCATGTGTAGAGGATTTTCATCGGACCAAGTGCCATGCATGCTCAGATCAAATTCCTACATCAAAGCTATTGGCTACTAGCCTGAACATAGTCCCATCGTAACGAAATTACGTCATCACGTTCTGAAAGATCGGATTTTCCGATAACTTGGTCCGACCGTGTGCATGCAACAGTTTCGGACAAGACCCGACAGACAAAATCCGACGGATTTGGTTGTGGAAATCTCCGACCGTGTGTACAGGGGCTTAGAATTGCTACACAAACAGTTGATTATAATAGGTGTCAATCTTCCACATTTAGATGGTTGTGCTGCTGATGATTTGTTCCTGCAGTGTACACTTCATTGTTACTTCTGTGTGTCGGTCACTACTCATTAATCCCGGACATTCCTATAGCAGGATTTTCCTACGTGCGCCCAGCACATTTCTCTCACTTGGCATTGTTTGCTCTGTTATTGTTTAAAAGATGAATTCTAAAATGTCTTTCAAAAGTGAAAAGTGTATCAGTGGCCAAGCTCCAGATATTTCATGAATATTCTGTAAATAATCTGTACAGCGAGTTCTCAGCGGCCTCTGGAGCTGCAGCTGCAGCAACTAATCCCCAAAGTTCACAGCAAAAGCATTGAGGGCATTATAGACCAGCACAGTTCTCCCGGTTTTTTTACTCCCCTCCTTACCAGTAATGACTCGGCCGTCTTCCTGCCCTTCAAATATTTAAAGCGGTTTTGTACCTAAAATTTTATCTTCTTCTTATCTAAATCACATGGTAACATAGTTACAGTAATGAATATTGAAATAAAATATTATTCAGTACTTACCTTATATTTGTGATGTTTTGTGCCGACTTCCGGTCTGTCCTCCCGTGGGAGTGGGCGTGGTTATCGGCCTCGCAATGGTCCCTGGGAAATTTCTTAGCTATTTCCCAAGAATCCATGGGGGACATAGTAATGCCGAAATCTCGTGAGATTTCGGAAGGAGGACGCCGGTCACGTGTTCTCTCTCCTGTGTTAGTTTCGTTGCCATGACAACAGGGGCGGGAACTTCCCGGGGACGCCGCTGTAGTGTCATATTTTCCTGCCTATCACAGAAAGCTACGGAAGTGACGTTGCCGCCAGAAATTGCGTACTGCGCATGCGCAAAGCGTTCCAAACACTCGCGCCGTGCGTTTCAACATAGTTTCGGCAATACAGTTCAGCGAAACCATCACATAATGTTACGGAAGTGATGTTACACACAACACAAACACTGGGCCGTGCGTTACAACACTAATACTTCCCTTGTTACCTCGTATCATTTTTTTACCAACCATGCTGAGCTACGTGCCGTGTTAGGTTCTGCAATGCTGGGACTTGTAGTGCCTATCCTGAGCTACATGCTTCAATGTTCAGTGTCCTCATCCCTATCCCCGGGCTTCAATGTTCAGTGTCCTCATCCCTATCCCCGAGCATGTAGCTCAGGATAGGCACTACAAGTCCCAGCATTGCAGAACCTAACACGGCACGTAGCTCAGCATGGTTGGTAAAAAAATGATACGAGGTAACAAGGGAAGTATTAGTGTTGTAACGCACGGCCCAGTGTTTGTGTTGTCTGAACGTCACTTCCGTAGCATTCTGTGATAGGCAGCAAAATATGACACTACAGCGCCCGTTGTGATGGCAACCAGAAACTTTTACAGCGCTGATCACTGCTATCAGTGATCATGCACGAGATGGAGCGGTGGATGCTGGGAGCTCAGCGTCATCGCTTACAGGAAGTAAATGCCCGCGGGCTTCAGACGCCCACAGTAAAAATGGAAACCGCCGGACTGCTTTTTTAAAAGTTTCCCATTGCAATAAAATCGTCACGCCGGGGGTCAAAAACACTCCGATTGTGACTGCTAAGAGACGGTAGGAATCGCCCACCAGTGACACAGGTAAGAAAAAAACAAAACCGCAGCGGAATCCCGCTTTAACCAACATATTCAGCATAAAACATCTAATAGCGAATAGTCCTCCTTATTGGAAAAAGTGATGTGAATAGCAGGGTGATAAGTAGACAGCAGTGCCGAAATCTTGGGTTTAGTAGTCCATGTGTAGACTTTTGAACACAATATAGTCCCTTTCAATACCCTGTGCAATGGACACCATATGAGATCACCACCGGTGATAAAAAAAATGCCTGCTTACCAGATATACTGGACCTTTAGAAAGGCCATTAACGCTTGTGCCTGATTCCCCCGCCAGGGCCTTTGGGTTGCAATCCGACCAAAGACCTGTAGTCCTGCAGGCGATCTCGCTCTCTCCCGATGTTAGGAATGTCCCACTCGAAAATAATAAATTAAACTCTGCATCGTGTAAATCCAACAGTTTATTAGTATAAAAACGCCTCTCCCACATGGAGGAATAGTAAAACACTGCTCGGTAAAAACATACAATGAGCACCTGCGCTTCTGCGACTCGTAAGTCACAATGATGTCAGCACATCATCCGTCCTACGCGTTTCATCAGAGACTGATGTCATCCTGGGGCACATACTCAGTTATACCCTCAAGTCATGCAGTTACAGTTACACCCTAAATTCATGCTGCAACAGTGACATCTAGTGGTCATACTATGTTACACCCTCAAGTCATGCAGTGACAGTTACACCCTAAATTCATGCCGCAACAGTGACCTCTAGTGGTCATACTATGTTACACCCTCAAGTCATACAGCAGCAGTGATATCTAACGGTCATAGTCAGTTACACCCTCAACTCATGCAACAGTGACATCTAGAGGCCATACTCAATTACACCCTCAAGTCAAGTAGCTACAGTGACATCTGGTGGTCATACTCAGTTACACCCTACATTCATGCAGCAACAGTGACATCTAGAGGCCATACTCAATTACACCCTCATGTCACAAAGCAACAGTGACATCTAGTGGTCATACTCAGTTACACCCTCAATTGAAGTAGCAACAGTGACATCTGGTGGTCATACTCAGTTATATCCTCAAGTCACACAGCAACAGGGACATCCTCAGTTACACCTTTAACTCATGCATCAACAGTGACATCTCGTGGTCATACTCAGCTACACCCTCAAGCAAAGTAGCAACAGTGACATCTGGTGGTCATACTCAATTATACACTCAAGTGAAGTGACAACAGTGACATCTAATGGTCACACTCAGTTACACCCTTATTTCTTGGGAGGGTCAGGGGTCCTGCAGCCTCATAGGACAGTCAGAGCAGAATTAAAACTCTTACTACAAACTTTAACCAGACACTGATAGAAATCATAAGACTGCTATATACTGCTGGTGAGAAAAGGCATATGTCGGTTTATTATTACTAACATAATTGCATATCCATGTTCTGTGTACTGTGGAAGACCAGATATAGTGACTGCAGGCTCCTTGGTTTAGTAACACTTTAAACGTTATCCATAGTACCAATGCCGAAGTCAGACAGAGAGAATAAGCACATAATAATTTCCAGGATGCACTTTATATGTGATATTAAAACTTTTTTTTACAATAAAATTATAAACATGTTATACATACCTGCTCTGTGTAGTGGTTTTGCACAGAGCAGCACCGATCCTCCTCTTCTTGGGCCCCCCCTTCTGGCCCCTCCCTCCTTCTGAGTGCCCCCACAGCAAATAACTTGCTCTGTGTGTCCAATCAAACACAGAGCCATCGTTTGGCCCCCACCCCCTCTCTCCTCATTTGCTCTTTGGCTCTGAGTGACAGCAGCGGGAGCCAATGTCTCAGCCAATGAGGAAGGAGAGTCCCCGGAGAGCTGAGGCTCGAGTGTAGAGTGCTGGAGGAAGATCGGGCTCAGGTGAGTATTAGGCTGGCTGCATAGAATACATGAAGGTAAAAAAAAAAAAAAGAAAACCTTTGCCTTTAGAACCACTAAGACATGCTGGCTGGTAAATTGGCTCATGTCTATTGGCCATAGAATGTCTGCACTCACCAAGAGTCAGAACTGACTTAACAGATAGATACTTACATATGTGGCACCCTCCTAACATAAGCAAATTTAGCGTGGTGCTCTTTCTGTAGTCAAAAGGAGCAGCGATTGTTTGTTCTGGCCTGTTCAGGGTTTCACAGGCTGGGTGTTTGATTGCTTCCCCCTGTCCTGGAAACTTCCAGAGCATAGGGTAGGAGTTTCAAATAGCCAGCCTGAATATTTATCTTGGCATAGCAAAAAAAATAGTGTCCAGAAGGTGGTTGGGTAGATGATAAATATGGAACAGAGATTGTTCTCTCCTCAGCAGGGAGGGTTCCGGAGTTCCTGAGGCAGGATGTGGGCTGTGCAGCTGTTCTCTAAGATCTCAGGGCTGTCTACCTGAAGTGATCTTTCCGAGGAGGTGGCTGTAGGACCTCACCATAAAGGGATCTTGCCTGGAGAAGGATCGCCTCTCTCCCCTTTTGGTACCGTGCAGCTCTTTGGAGTATCCCATGTCCCAACCCTTCTCCTGTTCACATTTCTGCAAGCAATACATTTCAAATAGGCACTCCCTAGACTAAGTGAACCAGATATTACTAGTGGACCCTGGTGGGGGGAGAGAGAGGGACAGAGAGAGGGGGTGAGAGAGAGGAAAGAAATAGAGATAGAGAGGGACAGAGAGAGGGGGTGAAAGAGAGAGAGAAAGGAAAGAGATAGAGAGAGGAAAGAAATAGAGAGGGGGGAGGGGAGAAAGAGAGGGAGAGAGAGAGGAAAGAAATAGAGAGAGGGGGAGAGGAGAAAGAGAGGGAGGGGGGAGAGAGAGAGGGGGCAGGGGGAGGGAGAGAGACACACACAGAGGGAGAGGGCAAGCGAAAGACAGAGGGAGGGGGCACAGATAGAGAGTGGGGGCAGGGGGAGAGAGAGACACACACAGACAGAGAGATAGAAAGGGGGAGAGATAATTAGTGAGAGGGACAGACAGAGAGAGAAAGAGAGAGAATAGGAGAAATAGAAGGGGGTAGGGGGAGAGTGAGATGGGGAGAGAGAGGGGTGGGACATAGAAGGGGGTGGGAGAGAGAGAGGGGGGAAGGGAGATAGAAGGGGCGATGGGAGAGAGAGAGAGAGAAGACGGAGAAAGGGGAGAGAGGGGAAGAGATAGGGGGGTGGAGGAGAGAGAGGGGAGAGGGGGGGTGGGGGAGAGAGAAGGGGTGGGGGAGAGGGGAGAGAGAGATAGGGGGGAGAGAGAGGGGAGAAGAGAGCCCTATTAAAGTCTATGGGACTTGAACGTTCAAAATCAAAAGTGCTAATTTTAAAGGGTAATATGCAGGTTACTGTCCTAAAAAGTGTTTGGGGACCCGGGTCCTGCCCCAGGGGACATGGATCAATGCAACAAAAAAGTTTTAAAAACGGCCGTTTTTTCGGGAGCAGTGATTTTAATAATGATTAAAGTGAAACAATAAAAGTGTAATATTCCTTTAAATTTCGTACCTGGGGGGTGTCTATAGTATGCCTGTGAAGGGGCGCATGTTTCCCGTGTTTAGAACTGTCCCTGCACAAAGTGTAATTTCTGCAGGAAAAAAAGTAATTTAAAATCACTCGTGGCTATAATGAATTGTCGGCTCCCCGTAATACAGAGAACAGTCATTGAAAGTCATGGATCTTTGGGGGGAACCCCACGTCATTTTTAAGAAATAATTGACGTGGGGTTCCCCTTAACCAGTTCCCAACTGGCGCACAACGATGTACGTCAGCAGAATGGCACGGGCAGGCAAACTGGCGTACAGGTACGTCCAGTTGAATTTTCCGCCCTGCCATCGCGTGCACGCCGCCAGCAGTGCACGATCGTGCTGGTCGGGACCCCCGTGAGTCTGGTCGCGGGTCCCGCGGACTCGATCTCCGTGGGGATACCTGCGATCGTCTCACGGGGAAGGAGAACTGCCTAGCAACAAGTGACACTGATCTCTGCTCCCTGTGATTGGAGCAGAGATCAGTGTTCACTAGCACACAGCCCAGCCCCCCACAGTTAGTAACACACCCCTAGGACACATTTAACTCCTACACTACCACCCCCTGGATAACCCCTTCACTGCCAGTGTCATTTACACAGGAATCACTGCATTTGCATAGCACTGATTGCTGTATAAAATGACAATGGTCCCAAAAATGTGTCAAAAGTGTCCGATGTGTCAAAAATTATTAATAAAAATGCCATAAAACTATCCCCTATTTTGTAAACGCTATAAATTTTGCGCAAACCAATCAATAATCGCTTATTGCGATTTTTTTTTTTACCAAAAATATGTAAAAGAATACGTATCGGCCTAAACTGAGGGAAATGTTTTTTTTATATATATTTTTTGGGGGATATTTATTATAGCAAAAAGTAAAATAAATATTGCTTTTTTTTTTCTAAATTGTCGCTCTTTTTTTGTTTGAACTTGTTTCTGCTGTTTTAAATCAGATCAAGAGCTTTGGAGGAAAGAGCGATGTACAAAAGTCAGACTGTAGACCCAGAAGAGAGATGATCCTATATCTATGTCCTGCATTTGGAGTCTTATTCTCCGCTATGGGGAGATGAAAACACCTATTCCTGCAGCAACAGTGACATCTTGTGGTTATTTCAGAGAATGACTGTTAACTCACCAATCTGAGTCTAAAATAGCATGAAGGGCTCCACCTGGTGTCACAAAATGGGTACTACATTCAGATGTAACGTTTAATTACAATGAATTTGTTTATTCATTTTTCTTATTTACAGACTTCTGATTTCCTCAGTCTATGGTACAAAAGGATATTGGGGACCCAGAGCCCCTCAATCCCTTTTCCTCTGGAAACCTGATGCTGCACCCAACGGTCTCCTCTGTTATAAAAGCTTCTCCCGGTCTATCAGCATCATGAGCAACTCAGATGAGATTTTTGGCACCCCTATAAGCTTGCCAATATACTAATATGTGCTAATATATGGTGAAAATAAACATCCACTTTAAAGATATATAATTTGATGAATTATTAAAAAAAAAAAAAAAAAATGTTGAATGGTTTCCTTAAAATATCCCACCTGAAGGGTTCAAATATGTAAATGCAATATACGGTGCATACCGGCAAATTACGACTAACAGCACCTGAGGGCATATTTAATAGGAAAAAAAAAAATAGTAAAGTTTAATTCCCCTCTAAAAGTAATAATAAAAAAAGATTAAACTCATTTAAAAAAAACGTAAAAATGTATTTTTTCACATTCTTGTGCCTTGGTCAGCCTATATATGAAACTATATGAGTTTTATAAAACTGTACCAAAATAAAAACCTTAAATATATGTATGTAAATGACTAAAAGTTACCGTTATAATAACCGACATGCTGACACTGCTAAATTTGACATTGAGATTTGACCACTTTGCCAACCGTGCTATAGCCGTCATATAACATCTTCCTGTGATCGCTGTCGGGGCGGGTGGCATGATCTCTGATCACAATGTTCTCCGGATGCTTCTGATCACAGATTGAGGTAAAGGGCCAATCAGCGGCTCTTTACCATGTGATCAGCTGTATCCAATCACAGCTGATCACAAAGTAAATGGAAGCATTCCTTTCCTCATGCTGACAGCGTGAGGAAGAGAGACGATAACCAGCTTCTGTGAAAGGGACATCTACACTGAGTGTCCTGATTAACAGGGCAGTCCAAACAGTGCCCACCAGTGCTGCCAATTAGTGCCCATCAGTGCCTCCTCATCAGTAGCACCTATCATTCATTACCGCCGGCCAGTGCCCATCATTGCCACTTAGCAGTGCCCATCAGTGCCAATTATCAGTGCCACCTATCAGTGTTCATCAGTGCCACCTAGTTCATCAGTGCCCTCTATCAGTGCCACTTATCAGTGTCACGTATCAGTGTTTATCAGTGCCCCCTGTCAGTGATACTGTAAATAGTTGAAGAGCAATCACCTAAGAGTTAATTCCCAAAGAACTCCTACCACATCCCATATTACAACACTTTCGGAAAGAGATGCCCTTAAAATATTGTACGGGCATCTCTTTCCAAAATCAGTGCCCATTAGTGCCACCTATCAGTGTTCATCAGTCCCGCCTCTCAGTGCCCATCAGTGCCATCTATCAGTGTTCATCAGTGTTGCCTATCTGTGCCCATCACTGCGGCCTATCAGTGTTTAGTGCCACCTCACAGTGCCCATCAGTGTCACCTATCAGTGCGGCCTATCAGTGTTCATCAGTGCCATCTATCAGTGTTCATCAGTGCCACCTCTCAGGGCCCATCAATGTCGCCACAAAGTGCCCATCAGTGTCGCCTATCAGTGTGGCCTATCAGTGTTCATCAGTGCCATCTATCAGTGTTCATCAGTGTTGCCTATCAGTGCCCATCAGTGCGGCCTATCAGCATTCATCAGTGTCACCTCTCAGTGCCCATTAGTGTTATCTATCAGTGCGGCCTATCAGTGTTCATCAGTGCCACCTCCCAGTGCCCATCAGTGCCACCTTTCAGTGCCCAGTGTCGCCTATCAGTGTCGTCTATCAGTGTTCATCAGTGCCACCTCCCAGTGCCCATCAGTGCCACCTCTCAGTGCCCAGTGTTGCCTATCAGTGTTGTCTATCAGTGTTCATCAGTGCCACCTCCCAGTGCCCATGAGTGTCACCTCCCAGTGCCTATCAGTGTCACCTATCAGTGCAGTCTATCAGTGTTCATCAGTGCCACCCCCCAGTGCCTATCAGTGCGGTCTATCAGTGCCACCTCCCAGTGCCTATCAATGTCGCCTATCAGTGTGACTTATCAGTGTTCATCAGTGCCACCTCACAGTGCACATCAGTGCCACCTATCAGTGCATCTTCATCGGTTCCCATCAGCACATATCAGCGAAGGAGAAAAATGACCTGTTTGCAAAATGTTATAACAAACTATGAAAAATATACATATTTTTTTCAACATTTTCAGGCTTTTTTCATTTATTTAGCAAAAAATAAAAAGCGCAGAGGTGATCAAATACCAACAAAAGAAAGCTCGATTTGTGCCCTCCCGGCCACCACCCCATAGACCAGATGATTGGTCAGATGGTCTCTGTCCACACCCTTCTGATCCCGAAGAAAAGGGAGGTGCCAGGACAGTTCTCACCTACCATCCAATCAGGAACATCGGTCAAGTTTGAGAACCACAAATAGCAAAACAGCCAAAGGCCAAACGCTGCGCTACAGAAGGGATATGAATATCCAAGAACACTAGTCAACGGAGCAGCCAGCACTTTGAGTTTAGAATCCACAAACCCCTAAATCAGTAAAAAAAATATAAAAATACGCGCTAAGTGATACAATTCTAATGAAAAGTAAATTTACATTAAATAATGACATGCAATTAAACCACAAAAATATGTTCAATCGATAGCACAAATCCAGCGCGAATATTCCAGATTTACACATAAAAATTAAGTATATAAAATAAACAACATATATTCCGAAAATATTTGAAGTGACTGAAAATATCAATCGAAAAAATACTGATCCTGGATCGGTAACACTCAGAGAATGCAAACAATGAAAACTCACATTGTGTAGTATTTAAATAAAAAAATAAAAATACATTTAAATAAATTGCACTTACAAGAAAGTCGCAGTAAAGCGCAGTATGAAACTATCGGTATCCAATAACGCTCTCCCTGCTCGTTGTCCTCCGCAAAGCTACACCTCCAACGAGGCAAACGTGATGACGTCAGATCACCTCCCTACGCAGTGTTTCGTCACAAGAGGACGTCATCTGGGGATTGGCTGACAATGCTCTATTTGTGACCTCCCGGGCAACCACCCCATAGACCAGATTGGTCAGATGGTCTCTGTCTACACTAGACATGTGCGATTAGTTTCGTACGAATCTCAAATTTGTACGAATTTCCCAAAATTCGTATGTTCGGGAGGATCCGAAATACGAATTGCCATGCGTCCGAATTTTGTACGCAATACGAACTTTTTTTACGAATTTCAGATCAGTTGTCGGCGCATCTCCGCACATCCCCGGTGACCCCAAACAGTGTGGGGGGATCTATCGAAAACTGGAGCAGGGGAAAACTGGACCAGCGGTGCATGGCAGACAATCCGCTTCTCTCTTTCTCATCCAACGAAAATTCGTATTTCGGATAGGAAATTCTTCAACGGAATTTCGGATTTGGGATAAAAACCAAACTTCCATCAGCATCGACTGCCATATTGAGGTATATATTTTTACCTTTAAATTCATCGTAAAGAACGTTCGTACAAGTTAACGAATCTAACGACAATTCGTATTTCGTACGAATTGAAATTGAATTTCGGACACGAAATACGAATTAATTCTAATACGAACCGTAACGGAACGGAACAAAACGAATTTATTGACGGCGCCCATGTCTAGTCTACACCATTTTGATCCCGAAGAAAAGGGAGATGCCAGGACAGTTCTCATCTACCATCCAATCAGGAACATCGGTCAAGTTTGAGAACCGATAACAGCTCATGGACTGAACTCTGATCACACCCAGGACAGCGGCAAGTGTACTTCCTCTGATGATGTACTATGTCTATTTCTTCCAGACGCCCCTTTTTCCTGTAACATTAACCACTTCCCGACCAGCGCACGACGATGTACGTCGACAGCATGGCACGGGCAGGCATATTGGCTTACATGTACGTCCAATATTCGTTGCCGCCGTGCCATCGGGAGCGCGCCGCCGGCGGCGCGCTCCCGCGCTGGTTGGGACCCCCGTGAGTCCGGTCGCGGGACCCGCGGACTCGATCGCCGCGGGCATCCCCGCGATCGTCTCACGGAGCGGCCGAATGGAGGAAATGCTGTATAAACAACATTTTCCCATTCTGCCTAGCAACTAGTGACGCTGATCTCTGCTCCATGTGATTGGAGCAGAGATCAGTGTACACTAAATGAAAGCCCAACCCCCCCACAGTTAGTAACACACCCCTAGGAACACTTAACCCCTACACTGCCACCCACAGGTTAACCCTTTCACTGCCAGTGTCATTTACACAGGAATCACTGCATTTATATAGCAGTGATTACTGTATAAATGACAATGGTCCCAAAAATGTGTCAAAAATGTCTGATGGGTCCCCGACAATGTCGCAGTCACAATAAAAATCGCAGATCGCCGCCATTACTAGTAAAAAAAAAAATAATAAAAAATTATTAATAAAAATGCTATAAAACTATCCCTATTTTGTAAACGCTATAACTTTTGCGCAAACCAATCAATAATCACTTATTGCGATTTTTTTTTACCAAAAACATGTAGAAGAATACGTATCGGCCTAAATTGAGGGAAAAAAATGTTTTTTTATATATTTTTGGGGGATATTTATTATAACAAAAAGTAAAAAATAATGTTTTTTTTTGAAAATTGTCGCTCTATTTTTGTTTATAGCGCAAAAAATAAAAACCGCAGGGGTGATCAAATACCACCAAAAGAAAGCTCTATTTGTGGGAAAAAAAGGACGTCAATTTTGTTTGGGAGCCACGTCGCACGACCGCGCAATTGTCAGTTAAAGCGACGCAGTGCCGAATCGCAAAAAGTGGTCTGGTCTTTGACCAGCAAATTGGTCCGGTCTGAAAGTGGTTAAATGTGCGCCCAACTGTGACCTTTTCATTATTAAACCTTGTTTTGAAAAGTGTTCAGCTTGCACGATGCAAACTAGAGAAATCCCCGTTCCTAGAAGAGTTCTGCTATAATGTAAATCTGTGACCATTCCCATCTGTGGTCTGTGGAACTGCCCCACCGTCTTTTGACGTCCACCCAGAACGAGATTTGCCCTGCCATCATTTGACGTCCACCCAGAAAGAGAGCCGCACCTCCCCGCCGGCATTTGACGTCCACCCAGAACGAGAGCCGCACCGCCCCACCGTCATTTGACGTCCACCCAGAACGAGAGCCGCCCCGCCATCATTTGACGTCCACCCAGAACAAGAGTCGCACCGCCCCGCCGTTATTTGACATTCACCCGGAATGAGAGCCACACCGCCCCACCGTCATTTGACATCCATCCGTAACGAGAGCCGCACTGCCCCGCCGTCATTAGACGTCCACCCAGAACAAGAGCCTCACCGCCCCGCCGTCATTTGACGTCCAACCAGAACGAGAGCCGCACCACCACACCGTCATTTGACGTCCACCCAGAACGAGAGCCTCACTGCCCCATCGTCATTTGACGTCCACCCAGAACGAGAGCCTCACCACCCTGCCGTCATTTGACGTCCCCCCAGAATGAGAGCCTCACTGCCCCGTCGTCATTTAACGTCCACCCAGAACGAGAGCCTCACCGTCCCGTTGTCATTTGACGTCCACCCAGAACGAAAGCCTCACTGCCCCGCCATCATTTGACGTCCACCCAGTACGAGAGCCTCACCGCCCCGCCGTTATTTGATGTCCACCCAGAACAAGAGCCTCACTGCCCCGCCGTCATTTGACATCCACCCAGAACGAGAGCCGCACCACCCCACCATCATTTAACATCCACCCAGAACGAAAGCCTCACTGCCCCATCGTCATTTGACGTCCACCCAGAACGAGAGCCGCACCGCCCCACCGTCATTTGACGTCCACCTAGAACGAAAGCCTCACTGCCCCGCCATCATTTGACGTCCATCCAGAACGAGAGCCGCACCCCGCCCCACCGTCATTTGACATCCACCTAGAACGAAAGCCTCACCGCCCCGCCGTCATTTGACGTCCATCCAGAACGAGAGCCGCACCCCGCCCCACCGTCATTTGACGTCCACCTAGAACGAAAGCCTCACCGCCCGCCGTCATTTGACGTCCACCCAGAACGAGAGCCGCACCACCCTGCCCCGCCGTTATCTGACATCCACCCGGAACGAGAGCTGCACCGCCCCGCCATCATTTAACGTCCACCCAGAACGAGAGTGCGGGGCTGGATGACCGACCACGATGGGTGCGGGTTTGCCGCCGCCGCCGCGTCCATCACACCCCTGACTGTCGCAGGCTTGGAACATATAAGGCGGGTCAGGACTCTTCCCTGGCTCACCCTGTGTACTTGGCACAGCGCATAGATACTAATTTTATAACATTTATTGTGAGATTGCAACAGCCAGATATGAAGCATTTTTAGAAGGAGGTCGGCAGCCTGCACTTTTCTCGGATCATAGGAGGTTCACTTTACAAGGCTCTCTTGTATTGCCTCCTTATCTCAGGGAGCGGGCATATTATTATTTTTTTTTTCATGAAACCACCCAGCCTGACCAATGAGCTGGCACTGCCAACAATCGGATCCCTTAATCATTTACTATATTGGATCAAAGGTAGATGGGACCTGTATCCTGACCATACAAGCGATGAGGGGGAGAAGAGAAATCCAGACACGAGATATTGGAAGGACGCACACCTAAAGGGGAACCGCATCAAACGTCCTCGGGACCCTTCACAGGTCTGTCAACACACACACACACACACACACACACACACACACACACACACAGATCCACCGTTACATACAATCTGAAGAGTCATTAAATAGATGTAAACCCCGATGGGGTGACATTTAGTCTGCTATGCTTTGTATCATATGTATATATTTTGATTTGCTTTTTCTAATATTATGCTGTTGTAAAGAATGCTATCCCCCAAGTTTTAGGCAGGTGGGAAGGAATGCTGTAAAGTAAGAGTGCTTTCAAAATATACACTATATTGTCAAAAGTATTGGGACACCTGTCTTTACATGCCAGTTAGAAGGGTGGCCAGCCTGGGTTTGTAGGAGGAGTCGGGGGGGGTATATATCCCTCCTCTTCTTCTTGCAGGTCCCTCGTCTTCCTGGTTTGGTGGTAAAGGCCGACGAGCGTAATTTTCGGTGCGACCAAAAGTCATTTCTGGTTTTCGTGCAGCAGGAGAATCGCCTGTCGGGAGGATTCGCTTCTCCTGCTCGCCTCGTTGGTTTTAGGTATTGCTGGGGGGGGGGGGGAGGGGGAGTTGGCACTTATTGCAGTACTCCAGGTAACTGTGGGGGAGCCCTTGTGGACCTCGAACAGACGGGGGGGGGGGGGGGAAGCTTACGGACGTATTGTCATGTATTGCCATGGCCGGGGGAGAAGAGTATAGCTGGGCAAGGGGGGGGGGAAGGGAGGAGTAGGCTTGCGGGAGGGTGGGGGGGTGTTTCTGCCACACTGGTCAGTCCGTTGGGCACATTAGGCATGTCGCAGGCATGAGGGGGGGCTGTCTTGTGGGAGTAGGCCTGTAGGGGGTGTTTTTGCCACACTGGTCAGTCCGTGGGGCACGTTAGGCATATCACAGGCATGAAGGGGAGGGGGCAGCGTTGGAGATAAAGTTTGCGGTGCAGCATGCCAAACATCTGTAGCAGGGGGTTGGCCATGCCAGGTTTCTCTGGCTCACTCCTTCCATTCACCTTTGGCATGTAGGGGTGTTCTTGGTAGTACGGTTGTTTTGTTCTTACTGTATTTTTCCTTTAGATATCGTTATGTCACACGCGTCAGAGAGCGACGAGTTCGCCTTCAACCCACCTACCCATCGTAGGGGTTCGGAGCATGGCAGCTCACCATCATTAACCACTTCAATACCGGGCACTTACCCCCTCCCCCCTTCCCGCCCAGGCTAATTTTCAGCTTTCAGCGCTGTCGCTGTTTAAATGTAATGCTACGCTGTACCCAAACAGAATTTTTATCATTTTGTTCCCACAAATAGAGTTTTCTTTTGGTGGTATTTGATCACCTGTGGGGTTTTTATTTTTTGCTATACAAATAAAAAAAGACCGAACATTTTGTAAAAAAAAAAAAAATTGCTCGTTTCTGTTATAAAATTTTGTAAATAAGTGAGGTTTGTCCTTCACTGATGGGCACTGATAATGCAGCGCTGACAGGCACTGATCAGGCGGCACCGATGAGGTGGCATCAATGAGTGGGCACCAATATGCGGCACTGATGAGCGCTCATGGGTGGCACTGATGGGCACTGAAAGGCTGCAAAGATGGGTACTTATGGGTGGCACTGATAGGTGGCGTTGCTGGGCACTGATGGGCATTGATACATGGCACTGATATGCGGCACTAATAGGCATCCCTGGTGGCACTGGCAGTGGTAGGCATTGTGAGTGGGCACTGATTGGCAGCTGCCTGGGCACAGATTTGCATTTCCCTGGTGGTCTAGGGAGGGCATACCTGGTGGTCCAGTGTGGATGACTATCCAGGTGGTCCTGGCGGCATACTGGTGGTCCTAGGTGGGGAGCTGAGGGGGGCTATGCTGATAAACAATTAGCACAGACTCCTCCCCCCGTCAGGAGAGGAGCCAATGGGCTCTTCTCTACATGCGTCTATCAGACACGAGTGAGGAAAAGCCAATCAACGGCTCTTCCTGTTTACATTGTGATCAGCCATGATTGGACACAGCTGATGATGTGGTAAAGAGCCTCCGTCGGAGGCTCTTTACCAAGATCTGGGTAGCGGTGTCACTGACACACCTCAACACAGATCGCCGCGATGCGCGCCCCCACGGGTGTGTGGCGGCTGTTCTCCTGCTGGGCATCATATGATGTCCAGTCAGGATAACGCAACCACCGCCCGGCCATCATTTTGCTATAGGCCGGGGCGGGAAGTGGTTAGTTGGATGGTACCTAGGCTTGTTGCAATGCATCATCAGAAGGGTATTCCCTTCCCAGCTACGGCTAGGAAAGCGGAACTCTTTAGGTTGTTCTTTCCATCTCTTTCTCAACCACTACTATCTACCAGAGTGGAACACGCTTCGGTGCACAACTCATTGACGCAGATACACGCGGTGTTAAATACACTCTCTACCTCCATGCTGCAGTTGCAGGATAGGATGGAGGTGATTGAAGCCCGCTCACCTAGTGCTGTGGTGTCAGCTGCACCCCCAACTCCCGCTCTTCCAAGCCCGGCTACAGGTAATGTCTTATCTTTACCTTGGGCAGCACCTGCACCGTTGACGGTATTGCCTTCTGTGTCCCCGGCCCATTTCAACCCAGCCAATATCAAGAAGGATATTTTGGAAGGGAAGGATGTCAATTTGGCCTCGCTGCTAATAGCGGCCCAAGATATTACTGAGAACAAGTCATGGGCTTGTGGGGAGGTGTCAGCGGTGCTCAAAACCAAAGATCCCAGGCTTATGCCCCTTACACACTAGCGGATTTTCCGTCGGAAAAAAACTTGGATGGTTTTTCCCACGGAATTCCGCTCAAGCTTAGCTTGCATACACATGCAAACTCAGTGTGCCGGAATTAGTACCGGCGTTCGGCATTTTCAGAGACATTGTCTATTCAGTCAGTCTGGGTAGGAGAGAAGAGTTTGACCTATACCTTCATAAGATGGCAGGTTTGGCGCTCAAGTATGACGGTTTCACTTTTTATGACTATACTCGACAAAAGTGGCTGCCACTTGGACTCAGTTCCAGGTGGTGACATGTTGGGGCGATATCGATATGGAGGCATTTCGCCAACCAGAAATCTCCTGTATGTGCCAACTGCCAGTCATCAGCACACCCCACAGCCTGGTGTCCAAATGGTGAGTCCTCTAGTCAAATGGGGACTTCCAAGCAGGCAGCCGGTGGTTCTTCTGGACTTTCAGGTCAGGTGGATAAAATGGGTAGACCCATCCATTATCTGGGTAAAACTCAGCTATGCAATAATTACAATTACACAGGTTGCAACTACAACCAATGCAGGTTGTTGCATGTTTGTTCTAATTGCTTCAGAGCCTACCCCAAGTCCGCCTGTCTTGTCAAGCCTTTCAGTGCTTCATGACTATGTCAAGTTAATATCTCCTTGCTAGGGGATTACCTGGAAAACCACCAAACCCCAGCTTTCAGACAGTTTTTGCAGGAGGGTTTTTCAACAGGCCTTCACACTGGTCTCATTACACTTCCAGCCGAGTCTTTCGAATGTAATAATTTGAGGTCAGCGGAGAGTCACCATGCTATTGTTGATGAGTTACTACAGGCAGAACTGTCCAATAGGTTCCTGATTGATCCTTTTCATTCATCGCCATTTTGTATGTGGAGGGTTAGCCCCATTGGGGTGGTCTGTGTAAAATTTTCCAATAAGATTTATGATTTGTCCGTGCCTCATTCATCTCATATTCCTAGCCTTAATTCTCTCATTCCCTCCGAGGAATTTTCACTGAAGTATTCATCATTGGCTTTGGCGATCCAGCATAATTGTACAGTTAGGCCGCGTACACACGGGCGGACTGTTCGCCCAACTTTGTCCGTCAAACAGTTTCGGCAAACAGTCCGCTCAAAATTAGCATGGACGGACATGGCCACACACGACGAACGAACAGTTTGCTGAAACCGTGCGCGATGACGTGAACGGCACGTACGACGGGACGAAAAATATGACGTCCTATACACTGCATTATAACTTTCGGCGTGTAAAGCCTTTCTGAGCATGCGCGGAACTTAGTTTGTCGAACAAGCCTACACACGAGGGAACTGTTCGCTGAAACAAGGTTTCAGCGGACAGTTTTTCGGAAATTCCGAAAAACCTTGTTCAGCGGACTGTTCGCTGAAACTGTCCGCTGAACGCCCACACACGGGCGGACTGTCCGCCGAAACACTGTTCAGCGGACAAAGTTGGCCGAACAGTCCCCGCGTGTGTACGCGGCCTTAGGCAGGGGAGCTTGGCTGTCCAAAGCTGATATTACTGATGCTTTTAAGCTGCTTCCTATTAGTCCTGCTCTCTGGCAATGGCACAGTATCAAATGGCACGGTCAGTATTATTTCGCTACTAGGTTGACTTTTGGGTCAAAAAGCAGTCCTTGCTTGTTTGAGACCTTTGACAAACCTCTACAATTACCCAAAATCCAATGAAGAGCCTGGGCAGAGGATAATTCATTATCTTGATGATTTTTTTTTTACTTTTGGAAGACCCTGGTGACCCGCCCAGGGATCTGCATGCACTTATGAAACTGTTTTCAGAGATAAACATCCCTTTAGCTGCGCATAAGATGTAAGGTCTGACCAAAGTCATACATTTTTTTGGGGATCACGCTTGATTCCGATCTCATGGTTTCTAGTCTGTCCTTGGAGAAGTTGGTTAGGATACGCTAGACCAGTGATTTTCAACCAGGGTTCCGTAGAACACTAGGGTTCCTCCAAAGGTTGCTAGGGCATTGGGCAATTTCTGCCTCTCAGATAAGTTCCCACTGACACCATTGATCTTTTTAGCTATCTGTAAAGAGGTAACTCTTCCCAATGACCGCAAGTGTTAGCCCTTGTGCACACAGTCGGACATTCCGACACCAAAATCCGTTGGATTTTTTCACACGGATTTTGTCCGAAACTGGTGTTGCATACACACGGTCGGACAAAGTTGTCGGAAAATCCAATCGTTCAGAACATGATGACGTTCGTTCGTTTGTTACGATGGGACTACGTTCAGGCTAGTAGCCAATAGCTTTGGTCTCGTAATTTGATCTGAGCATGCGTGGCCCTTTTGTCCGATCGCAATTCTCTACAAATGATCGGAAAAAGTAACGTGGAGTTGGATGATAAAGAGATGAACATGCTGAACATGGGCCTGAAATGTGCTCCAGGAAAATCTATGAATAAATTTGATGTTTATTTGGATGTTCATAAATTTATCCAAACGCTAAACATTAAGAAGCATTTTTCAAGTCATCCAGTGATCCCAAGACCTACGAACTCTAGGATTGAGACCCGTCTAGATAGCGGATTGAAAAATAGGTCTGTGTTTAACCCTCAAAACTCTCAGTCATTTTGTGGAGGTATTTAAAAAGCAAACGTCCATCATTTAGGTGCTCTCTCTCTCCCGGAGCATCAAGCTACAGGATAGGCTCAAGGCCATGCCCAGGGGCAGAAAAAGACTTGGGGGCGAAAGCCTGCCAAGCAGAGCCCAAAACTTCCTTGTGATGGGGCGCCCCCGCTCGGCCGAGTGGGGGAAAGGCTCCTGCAGTTTGCAGAAGCCTGGCGGGAAGAGATCCGGGACAAGTGGGTAACCTCCTCGGTATCTCTGGGCTACAAGCTAGAGTTTCAGGAGATTCCACCTTCTCGCTTCCTAAGGTCAAGGATCCCCAAGTAAAGCAAAGACCGCTATTTCTGGCCTTAGATCACTTACTATCCCAGGGGGTGATAGTGGAAGTGGACCCAAAGTAACAGGGTTCAGGCTTTTACTCGAATCTCTTCACCGTTCCAAATCCAAATGGAAGTGTCAGACCTATCCTGGATCTGAAGGATCTGAACCTGTTTTTGCACATCCGGTCTTTCCGAATGCAGTCAATACACTCTGTGGTCTCCTCCCTGCAAGGGGGAGAGTTTATGGCATCAATAGATATCAAGGATGCATCTCTTCATGTGCCAATTTTTTCCACACACCAAAAGTATCTAAGGTTCGCGCCATTTTCAATTTGTGGCCTTGCCGTTCGGTCTCGCTACGGCTCCTCGAGTCTTCACAAAGATTCTAGAACCTCTCTTGGCAAACCTAAGAGCTCAGGGTATAGCCGTCATGGCTTATATAGACAATTTGCTTCTCATAGAGAAAACAGTAGCGCTCTTGAACCACAGCGTCATCAGAACGCTAGAACACCTGAAACGCCTAGGTTGGATTATAAACCTAGAAAAGTCGTCCCTGCAGCCTGCTACCAGGTTGGAGTATCTGGGCATGGTCATTGACACCGCTCAGGGCGGGGTGTTTCTACCAAGGCCAAAAGCCATGGCTATAGGGGGTCTGGTGCGCCTAATTTTGGGTAGAAGATCTTCCCCCATTCGGTTGTGTATGAGACTGTTAGGGAAAATGGTCGCCTCCTTCGAGGCCATTCCATTCCCCTAGTTTCACTCAAGGCCTCTGCAAAGATGCATCCTTGTGGCTTGGAACAGGAAGCCCCAGGCCTTGGATCTTCCTGTGTGTCTATCCCCAGGGACACTCAAGAGTCTCGTTTGGTGGTTACAGACCAAGAATCTGCTGAAAGGCAAAACTTTTCTTCCTCTTCCATGGAAGATTATAACTACAGATGCCAGCCTGACAGGCTGGGGAGCAGTGTTGGAGGAGACGTGCTCGCAGGGGAAATGGTCTGCGATCGAGAAGCTATTGCCCATAAATGTTTTGGAGATCCGGGCAGTTTATATGGCTCTCATAAACTGGTCTTCCAGACTACAGGGTCTCCCTGTTCGAGTTCAGTCCGACAATGCCACAGCAGTGGCCTATATCAATCACCAGGGTGGCACCAGGAGTCTGGTTGCACAAAGAGAGGTGAATCGCATACTTGTCTGGGCAGAAAAGCATGTTCCATCCCTTTCTGCAGTCTTCATTCCAGGAGTGGAAAATTGGCAGGTGGATTTTCTGAGCCACCAGCAGTTGTGCCCAGGAGAATGGGCCCTACACCCCGACGTATTTTCGGAACATATGTCGCAGGTGGGGCATTTTCAGACGTAGATCTGTTTGCGTCCAGATTTAACAGAAAGCTGGACAATTTTGTGTCAAGGACAAGAGATGTATTTGCTCAGGGGTCAGATGCTCTGACAGTTCCCTGGGATCAGTACAATCTAATGTATGCTTTCCCACCGTGCCCGCTCACGGTTCCTGGGAAGAGTAAAGAGGGAGACAAAGTCGGTTCTTTTGGTGGCCCCGGCTTGGCCCAGGCGACCGTGGTATGCGGAGATCATGAAGTTGGCAGTAGGCAGGCCGTGGATCCTCCCTCTCCGGCCAGATCTGCTCTCACAGGGTCCAATCTACCATCCTGCTTTACACAGTCTGAATTTGATGGTTTGGCTGCTGAGACCCACATTCTGAGAGACCGTGGGCTTTCGGGGCCAGTCAGGGCCAGATTAAGAGCAACATGGGCCTGGTCCTGAGGATTTTGGAGGGCTGTTTTTATGGCTAATAAAATTAAATGCAAACTTTTTTTTATTAAAACAAATTGGGTATTTTAAACAAACTGCTCATTCACACTGTATGTGCAAGAAAGCCAGTGTGAATGAGCCCAAATTATATACTTTAAAAAATAAATCTTATTTTTGTTTTGTTTTTTTATTTCATTTTTTTTACA